>NC_139959.1:43992951-44115451 GCF_963454915.1 Gymnoscopelus microlampas | reverse complement strand
GACAAGCTGCAGGCTATTTAGGGACTTACTTGGGCAGCCTGATAGTAGAGCGTTGCAATAGTCCAGCCTAGAAGTAACAAATGCGTGGACAAGTTTTTCTGCATCATTTTGGGACAGAATGTGCCTAACTTTTGCAATATTACGCAATATTACGTGTATTAATATTCATAGTGTTGTCATGACAACATGGCCTCAGCTCATTGGTCATGGTTGTTATTTCATGATTACAAATATAGAGTAATCCATTACTGTTTGATTACAAATACAATGTAATCAATACTATTTGATTACAAATATAGAGTAATCCATTACTGTTTGATTACAAATACAATGTAATCAATGCTATTTGATTACAAATATAGAGTAATCCAATACTATTTGATTACACATATTTACTACTATAAATACCCAACGTGAGCTTGTAGATCTGCTACTTTCAAACAGCTGACACATTATGTTATAGGTTTAATAATAATAGACCCTGGTCGCTTATTTCTCTCGCAACAATCTGGCAACAACGCCAGAACCGGAAGGAAGGACGTAAAGACGTAGTACTTGAGTAAATGTACTTAGTTACTTTACACCACTGTTAACGCATACATATAATATGTGTTATTACCAGTGGTGTAAAGTAACTAAGTACATTTACTCAAATACTCTACTTAAGTACAATTTTGAGGTACTTTTAATTTGCTGGAGTATTTCCAATTGTCTACTTTTTACCTCTACTCCACTACATCTCAGAGGCAAAAATTGTACTTTTACTCCATTACAATTATTTGTAAACTTTAGTTACTAGTTACTCTGCAGATATAAATTATTACATTATAAAACATACATTAACCACTTTAGCTCTATTTTATACATAGGCTATTTGAAAATAGCAGATCTACAAGCTCACAACGAGCTGTGAGCTTGTAGATCTGCTATTTTCACACATTTGAGTACTTTTACTTTGATCTTGAAGTTCACTATTGACTCAGTTTGTCCACACGGGGGCGACAAAGACCGTTGAATAAAACAGATCTATTAGACCCCTGAGAACCAATGCTCTAGAGAGCACTGGTTCCCAAGCTGGGGCTCGGTATCCACAGGGGGGTCCTCAAATTATGTTGGGGGGTCCCCAGATGATTAGCTTAAAGGAGCAGTTCACCCCAAACAAATGACTTATTTTCAGTGGTGTAAAAAGTACTCAACTGTTATACTTAAGTAAAAGTACTAATGCTGCAATATAGAAATACTTTGTCACAAGTAAAAGTCCAGAATTCAAAAAGAATTCACAACGCGTCGCGATGCGACTAGTAACTAAAGTTTAAAACAAATTGTAGTGGAGTATAAGTACAATATTTGCCTCTGAGATGTAGTGGAGTAGAAGTAAAAGTACTGAAAACTGGAAATACTCTAAGAAAGTAAAAGTACCTCAAAATTTTACTTAAGTACAGTACTTAGTTACTTTACACCACTGGTCCCCAGATGATTAGCTTAAAGGAGTAGTTCACCCCAAAAATGACTTATTTTCTACCAATTTATCACACACCCCGTGAAGCATTGAATTCAAGGCGATTCTTCTTCCTTGAGAGAAAGGCAGAGCTGTATCTATAGATGCAAATTCAAATGAGAAACTATTATATAGTTGAAATTATCCTTTTTTTGTGTGGTCCCCTCACCCCCCCTGGTGTTTCAGAGAGGTATTGTTTTGTGGTCCCCTCACCCCCCCTGGTGTTTCAGAGAGGTATAGGACCTTTATGAGGATTAAATGAAGCGCTTAATGACCTTCAAGTCTGACTGAAAGACCTCTCCCATCGTTCTAAACAATTGTTGCTGCTTGTGCTAACACACACACACACACACACACACACACACACACACACACACACACACACACACACACACACAGTCTCTCTCTGTGTGTGTGTGTGTGTGTGTGTGTGTGTGTGTGTGTGTGTGTGTGTGTGTGTGTGTGTGTGTGTGTGTGTGTGTGTGTGTGTGTGTGTGTGTGTTGGGTAGACAGTAATTGCGTGGGGACGTAAACAGGGCAGTCAGGTGTGGAGGACGATGAATGGAGTGTGAATATCAATCTCCCCACATCAGTGTCATCATCACATGACTTTGACGGGGGGGGGGGGGTTCCAGGGTGGGGGGGGGGGGGGGGGGGGGGGGGGTTAGTTTTGAATCGTTTTTAAAGCAGGTTCACTAGTTTAGCTGATTTCTTTATTATTAGTTGTAGTGTTAGTTTTACTTTTGTTGGGATGTGGAAGCACTCTCTCCTCTACATGTCCTTGGATAAAAGGGCATCAACAAGCAAAGTGATGAAGGGATCTTATCAGCTGGGTGAAATCATGTTTTCACCCAATGTTCGCCCCAGAATAGGGAGGCTAATGGTCATGCAGTTAACCCTTTAAGACCTGGAACGCATCCATGTCACTTTAAGAGGTTTTTAAAATGGCAAAAAAATAGCAGATCTACAAGCTCATAGCGTGGCACCGAGTGCCGCGCTATGAGCTTGTAGATCTGCTATTTTTTGAAAAATCATGTGAAATGGTTGCAAACAATTTGAACTCAAATCTTTGCTTCTGGGGGGATTCTACACATGTCTCCTAAATCCTAACAAAAATCCTCAGAAAAATCTTGTTGTTGCTATAATATCAGTGGTTTTCATGTCAAGGACCACAAAATGATATGTATTTGGCCGCGGACCCCCAGCTCAAAAGATGTTGTTAATTCCAGGGACCCCCAGAAGCCAAGATTTGAGTAAAAACAAATTGCTCAAAAATAAATAAATATATATACGTATTCAAAGATTGGCAAACATTTTCACGTTTTTTTTTCTAAAATGGCAGATCTACAAGCTCATAACACGGCACTCTGTGCTGACAGTAGGTTGGTGTAAATTCAGTAAATTAAACCATCATTGTTTACCAGTGATGGTTTAATTGGAAGTCATATTGGAGCACTAACCGAGCTAATCACGTTAACAACCTTATTAGCACATCTAAATTTCTGTTTCAATTTGTGTAGGGAAGAAAAACTATTATACTGTGTATTTGATGATGACACTTTGTCATATTGGAGCACTAACCGAGCTACAGTAATCATCTTAACAACCTGATTAGCACTAACCGAGCTAATCACGTTAACGACCTGATTAGCACATCTACATTTTGGTTTCATCTCTCAATTTATTTAGGCGTGCCAACCGGATAGAGAGGACAACAAACATCAATTTGTGTAGGGAAGAAAAACTATTATACTGTGTATTTGATGATGACACTTTTGCATGGTCTGTAAATTATGAAAATGTCTTGATTTTCTATGTTTCTCAGTTGGAAAAAGCATGATTATACAACTCTTGCTACCTGTGCATGTACATATGTGACACTGCCACATAAATGTGTGAAATAATGTATTTCCAGTCCAGGTGTGATGAGTATTGAAAGAAAAAGATACACAAGAAACATAACTTGGTGATAACAAGGGGAATATATTGGTTAAAATATGGTTGAATATCTAACACCTAGATGTTGTGTACGGAAAACAATGTTTTGTTTTTTCTAAGGTGATTATGGCCACTATGATTCATTTTCTGTTGACATGGTTCACTCATAGGGGGCGCTGTGGGGAAAAAGCAGCACAATGTAGCAAGAGTTCCACAGGAAGTGAGGTATCAGGAACAGCTATAAAAGGACAGGAAGGGAGGCGGCCGGGGGGGGTGTCCATTTTAGGTATTTGAAAACAGTGTTTGGTGGTGTTTGAGAGAGAGAGACTGTTGTAAGCCTAAACTAAACCTTAATCAGGACTTGATAAACCACTGACTGGTGTGGCCGGAGAACGTTGTGAGCGTTGAAGTTTGGTCAAGGACCATTTCTGAGGGTTTATATCTGAATCAGGGGTCATTTATTTCAAAATTCCATTTTTGCCATGGACATGCAAATTGAGCGGACAATAATATTACCGGAAACACATAAAGAGCTAACCCTGAATGACCATAACAGGTCTGTAACTCTGAGAGTGTACAAATGGTACGGGTCCATTTGGTTCCATTTGTACACTCTCAGAGTTAAAGGTAGGGTAAGTGATATTTTTTGGTTAAAACAAAAAGTATTTAGTTAAAAGGTTAAAGCATTACATTCTGATAATCATTGCTTTAGAGTGTTTGTTCAGTAACAGGAGTCTCCCCGTCTCTCCAGCTCTTTAATAAACAGAAAATACATTTTCCGGTAGGTGTCAAAATCTCAGCCAATCAGGAGAAAGTACCCATTTTTAAGCTTCATTTTTTATAGTCTTCCAGTTCCAATTTTGCCTGCTCATTTCTTAGTGTCATCACTTCCAATTTCACTTGTTTAATGTATATCCTGATTGAGTTCTCTGTCCTGATTGGATAAAATTGGAAATGAAACTGAAACGAAAATGCATTTTCTGTTTTATAAAGAGCTGGAGAGACAAGGAGACTCCTGTTACTGAACAAACACTCTATAGCAATGAGTACTATCACAATATAGAGCTATTTAAAGGGATTGTAGGCAACATTAAGCCTAAATTTAAAAAATATGTGTATATATATATATATTGCATTTTTTCCCCTCTATCAGCCACTATATAATGATGCTGGGGTGTTTTCCTGCATTGAAACACAGTCCTCTTTCTGAAATCCATACTTTCCCTACTGTTTATGTTTGTCCGGGACGTAAATTAACGAACGCATGTGCGCATCCGTGTCCGTGTAAACTTTTTACTTTCGGTTTTAAAACGGTCTCAAACTTCTTTTTTGAGGCACAGAATTTACTTTTAAGATAGCGTTTGGATAGAATTTAGTTGTTTAACTTCATATAGTGGTCAATTCATCATGAAAGAGCCTATTTAAAAATATAAATTCAGAGAACCAGCGGGGGTGGGAAGTTCCGCGCATTCTATCCGAATAAAGCAACCTATTTTGGGCATGGCCTGTTTAGAAGACCCCTTCAATCTATGGAAATCCCTCCTGCATCACCCCCTGTGGTGGTCCCCTGGTGGAAAATCACTTACCCTACCTTTTAAGGGGGTCCTTGAAAATAAAAGTCTTGAGAACCACTAGTACTAGTGTGGACTCCTAATGTCCCATAGTGTCAAAGTAAATCAGTGTCATACATCATTTCTGAGGAAGAATTGGAGACTGACGTTCAATAAATAAGTTTTAATGATCAAAATGAGAACATTATAATGTTATGTAAAAAACAAACACGACATGACTCAGTCAGACATGACCTGTTGCTTATTTCTCTCGCAGAATCTGGCAACACTACCATAGAGGCGAGAGGGTCTACTACCATAGCTTAGGAGTTCAGAGTATGGGAAAGTATCCCCATTGGCTTAAAGGGCAGCCAATGATGTAAAAAGTGTCTACAAAGTGTTGACTAGATCAGTGGTTCTCAAACTTTTTCATGTCAAGGACCCCCAAATTGACACTTATTAGCCCGCGGACCCCCATTTGAAAAGATAAGCCAGGGACCCCCATAAGAGAAGATTTTTACGGCTCTAGCAGTGATTCTCGACCTTTTTAATTTTAAAGACCCCCAGTTTGACATGCATTAGGCTACGGACCCCCATTTAATGGCATTTCTATCTCTGGGACCCCAATTCATATTGTAAAATCAACGTTAACTTAACTCTGAGAGTGTACAAATGGAACCAAATTGGTTCCATTTGTACACTCTCAGAGTTACAGACCGATAAGGGTCCATTTGGTTCCTTTCCATCATTTAGCTGGGGACCCCCTGGAACCCCCTCAAGTACCCCTGGGGGTCCCCGGACCCCACTTTGAGAACCAATGTGCTAAATGACTGTAATGTCATTTATTTATAAAACTCATACACGCTTTCAACTTGGTATCAATACTTTGGGCATGTCATTATAGGCAAACATTTTAAATAAAATGTAAAATGTTGAATACATGCTCAGCATTTATCTGCTAAATGTATTTGGGGTGAGTTTGAATGGATCCCAACCTAACTAACGTGACCCTATAGAGAGGTTTCCTGTTAGTAAACATGAGAGGAATATGACCGCGCAGCTGCGGGGGGAAGCCTATGGGTGCGTTTGGAAATTACGCACCGGAGCACACTCGCCTATTAGTTTGTATTGGCCAGTGCGCTCACTGCCGCTCAGGGCTGTATTTTCGAACGCGCCTTCACCCGGGCATGCGCAGATTGCGCATTCTGCTCTGTGATGACGTCGCGCGGAAATCCGTCTATACCATACAGTCTGTGAATACCATGTAGTTCAGGGGTCTTTAACAGGGGGTTGGGGACCCCTAGGGGGTCCTCAGGGTTACTATAGGGGGGGCTACCAAATCTTTGTGTGATGGGATTTTTTTTCTTCTTTTTTTTACATTAAAGGACAACTTTAGCTTTTTACAACCAAGGTTTATGTTTTAGCTTGTAATTAAAGTAAATAAAAGATGAGTGTAATTTTTTTTTCATGTACTGCTTTCTATAGTTTTAGCATTAGCATTCTGTCCGGTGGCTAAATATGTATTTTTTTACACAATAAAAAAGGTCCTGTGGTCTTTGATGGCCAGATGTGAGTTATTGGGGGCTAGAAGAGCTACTGTAAATAATAATAAAGAAAAGACCGGGTTATTGTGTAAAGAAAGACATATTTAGCCACCTGACAAAATGCCACGAAATCACGAAAATTGCTAAAACTATCGAAAGCAGTAGGCTACATTTTAAAATGTTAACACTCATATTTGATTTACTTTAATTACAATCTAAAACATAAACCTTGGTTGTAAAAAAAACAAAGTTGTCCTTTAAGACCGGGAACGCATCATGTGTGTCATTTTAAGATTTCTTTGAGCTGTTCAAAAATAGCAGATCTGGTTAGGTAGCTTGTCAATCAAGAGCGGGGGCGGGGAATGAATGCTATTGGTTGTGTAGTGTCGTTTCTGGACCATAAAGGAACGGCGGAAATACGAGTCCGTATCCGGGAGGCGGGGAATAAGTTCAGCGTTCAGAGACCAGAGCTTTTCTTTCTCAAGCAATTCCATTTTATTGTCAAGAGTTCTCGGCAAATCCATACATACAAGTCAATCGTCGTACAGCTCCCTTTGTTCATAGAAATCGGCTTCATTGAACGTGACGTCTGTGTGTACCCAAAACACAGAGCCCTGCTCACTCGTAATGCAGGCCATTATATAGCAAGACAGTTAACACAAATAGCCTCTCTGCAGTCTGTGACTGTCAATCACATGCGTGGGCCCGCCCCTGCTTGATCAATACAATGCATTTAGGATCTGCCTTGATTCGTGCACATAAAAGTATTCTCTTAAACCTTATCTATAGAACGGTACTTTTCCATACACTCACGTTATAACATTATTATTCAACATTTTATTAGCTTTGAAATAAGTCTAAACAGTAACATGTCTGACGTTGTATAAGTTATTTAGATGATTAAAATGACTTAAAAGAAACGCATTCTTCTGCAGCTGTTGGGAACATAGGATCACAGAGTGATCATATTGGTTTTTTCCCTCGGATCTATTTTACTAAAACTAAAGTCCTATATATCTGTGAATTTAGAACAAACTAGTACACATTTGTATAAGTAAATCCTACTTGATTCTTGTCAATCTGATTTAGGAGGGACAACTGGCAGGCTCTCCTGCATATAATTAGAATGCTTACACTGTGGGAACAAAAGAATGGCTCGGGCGTGGTGTCATCAAATCACACTTTGAGACAATAGGACAGGATGGGTGAAGGTAATTAACTCAACTGCAGCTGTTTGCCACAGACTGACCCAAACTTGGCTAGTTTTGGTCTCTGCCTGTTATGAGACATTTTGATGGTTTCTGGGTTATAATATATTGATAATATTTTCATATTCCACTGTATTAGCCTTGAAATACACCACAGTAGCTTGTGTGATGCCCCATATATTTGTCTGGGCGGTTGTGGGGGTGATGTTGCATTAACTCTTGCCCTATAGGGAAGCAGGGTGGGGCTGATTAGTGATTGGAGAGCACCTGGGCCCGGTGCCTCCAGGAGGCTATAAAAGCCCAGCCCTCGCCATGTGTCTTGGAGAAGATGAGAGAAGCAGACCAGATCTCCACCAGCTCCAACCCCCTAGTCTCCATGCTATTCCCAAGACAGCAAAAAGTGATTGAATCAACATTGTGTTTTTGTCAGGCTGAAGATTGGAAACAACATTGATGTCTGACATAGAAAATAACATTGAAAGTGCTCGCTATGATCAACATGGAAAGAACGTTGAATTTTCAATCAATCCTGACAATGAATCAACCTTGATTCAACTAGGATATGATCAACATTGAAAGAATGTAGAATTGCATCAACATTGATTCAACTATATATATATATATACATTGCATTATACATTGAAACAATGTTATTATTAACAACCCATTGAGACCTGAAGCGGGTTCTACATGTCTCCTAAATCTCAACAGTTTTCTGAAAAACATGTTTCTATATCAGTGGTGCTCAATCTTTTTCATGTCAAGGACCCCCAAAATGATATGTATTTGGCCACAGACCCCCATCAAAATATTTTGTTCCAGGGACCCCCCAGAAGCAAAGATTTGCGTAAAAAATGTTCGCTTCAAAAATATATATATTCAAAGATTTGCACACATTTTCACAAATTTTCAAAAATAGCAGATCTGCAAGCTTGTATATCTGCTATTTTTGAATAGCCCAAAGTGTAAAATAATGCTTTTTAGCTCAAATCTAAAAATGACGCAGTTCCAGGTCTTAATGGGTTAAAGGACCATGTCAACACTTTTTCAACCTTCCTCTGTATGTTTTTTTTAATATGCCTCATTAATAATGAAAAAGAATCACTTTAAATGTAAATGATATTATTTGGTGTAGTTCCACCGGGAGCATGCTAAAAGTTGTCTAGTGACGTCACTGCCATATGCCTGAAGGGCAGTGATGTCACTGAGACAGGTTTGGAGCAACCCCTGTAGAACTTTAAAACACCAAATACAGTAAAGGGATTATTATTATTGGCTTAAATGAGACATATCATAAATATACAGAGGAAGGTTGAAAAATACTGTAGTGGTTCTCAACCTTTTTATACAAAGACCTCACCTTACAGGAAAAACATTTTGGGACCCCAAACTTGATTATAATTATGCCATTATAGGTGAATATTTATGTTGGGAGCTTGTAGATCGGCTATTTCCAATTTTTTATTTTTTCAAGAGACCAAGGTTGAGAACAGCTGCTTTACGGCATGCTCTATGAACAAAGAAACAGACAATTTATTAATTTAGTTATTTTTATTTTATTTTATAATTTTTATCCCGCGATTTTTGTAACCCATTTTTTTTCACCCGGTGCCAATTTCCTAAGTGATCCTGGGCGCTACACCAGCCCTACACCAGCGCTACACTAGTCCCCCACAGCCAGGGAGGCCAGGGCCGAGCTCATGCTTCCTTCAATGCATGAGAGCCAACTGACCTTCTTGTCACATGACAGGGGGGAGTTTCCCCGGTAGGACGTAGCGCGTGGAAGGAACACGTTATTCCAACCAGTTCCCTTCCCCTCCATCAGGCGCCCCGGCTGTCATGGGGGAGGCGGTATAGCGACCAGGATTACTACATGTTTTTGTGAGGGTATTAACTACCCTAGGAGACACGGGGAGAACATGCAAACTCCACACAGAGTAGGCCCTTTCGCCAACCCCACCCTGGGTATGGGCGCTGATGACGCGGAGGAGAAGACACGCCCCCAGCACCCACAGCGTCCCTGGCGGGAATCGAACCCAGGACCTTCTAGCTGTGAGGCGACAGCGCAACCGACTGCGCCACCGTGCCCCTTCATTTAGTTATTTATTAAAGATTCCAAAAAACAAATCTTAACATTTGCAAATTTGAGAACACAGCTTTTTTTCTTTAGAACTGTTGTAACCTATACGTTGTTATACGTTTCAATCCGGGAGCCACCCCTGTATCTCATTAGTTGTTGCTACAGCTACATCATTTTTTTTTAGTAAGAACTTGAACGTTTCAGAAAACTCAGGTCTAAATGGGTTAGGGTTTCAGGTGGAGGAAGTGTCATAAACACATCTGGCCATTTATTTGCCTTGAACGTCAGGGCACACATAAACCTGGCAAATACGAACAGGGTTGTCATACTCAGTACAAATAAAGTAATCATTCAGAACTACATATTAGGATCCCAGTTCAACATGAACAAAACAGCTTTCCAATGATCCAACTCCCATGAAACCCACTGTCCTCCAAACCATTTGTCCTTTTAACTCTTTGGCCTTTCTTTTCTTGGTACCCCGCCATTCCTCTCCGGTGCATAACGCAGCCACTTCTGCAGTGCTTCTCTGTACAGCAATTCAGTCAACTTGCGGTCACATTGACGTGCAGCCACTGGGAAAAAAAGAAAAAAGAATACTTGTTATAATGAAAAAAGTTGCCACGTTCCATTCTAAAGTGACAGAAATGTCCAGTGTCCTTTTTAGTGTACTAGATTTTCAGGTGGCCTTAGGGAAAAAAAACACCATTTATGGCTACTCCGTCTCAGAGGAGGGCAGTGGACAGCTCAGAAACCTGCCTACCAGTGACATCACATGTCGTCATTTTCAATGTCCATTAGCTTGAAATGATGTCACTGGTAGGTTTCTGAACTGTCCACATGCAAAGACCACCTGAGAAACATTGAGTGAGACATAAATGGTGCCATCTTATTGTGAGCATTACAGAGGAGCACTTATATGACGTTAAGGTTGGAAATGTGTGTTTCATTAAGAGTGGATGCATTTTCCATCAGGTTCATTCCATGGTGAGAAAAATGCATCCTTAAATGCATCTTATTTACTTGAGATAGAAGTTAAAATACTTAATTAAACATCCGTCATCAACATTGCCAAATCCGCTGTAGTAAACCTAATGTTTTGAGGTGCAGATTTACTCACCAAACATGCAGCATTCGCCGGATCATATTTTCTGGGTTGGTCCCTCCGACTAATGCCAGGCGGGTTGTCTTAACAGATTAGAGAGAAAATGGTTAGTGTGCTAAAGTGTACAGTGTGCTATGTCAAATGCACAGAATATAATGTTTTAAGTACACATTTTATGAATTTTAAGACCTTTTTATTAACTCTAAAGAAATAAGACCATTACTGTGTCAAACAAATTAGCTAAATGAATTGTCAAATATTGACTAAGAAATAAATATCATCCCGCAAATCATTGCAAGGCGTTCTGAACTTGTAGATCGGCTATTTTCACAATATTTCTATGAAAAGCACACATCCAAGAAAAAAACAAAATAAATGCCTCCACTCCTACAATTCCAGACATCATAAGCCCTTAGATTTCAAACAATACACTTAAGAAAATACAAAAATGTTCACCAGCTTTCGACGAACTGTTTCCTCCTTCAGTGCAGCTTCAGCCTCATCAAACTGCTCCTCATTGGTGAGTGGCAGCACGATGGGGAAGTTCTCTTCTCTCTGTGATTCAGGTCCAGCTCCGTGAGTGGATTTAGCCATTTCAGTCTTAACACATCAACCGCCAAGAACGTAGTCCTACGGTCCGTTAAATCCAACTGTTAAGCGCAGAGACCGTAGTGCTACGGTCCGGGTGCTTTTTCCATTTTTTCGATTTTTTTTTTTTTTCTTCAATTTTCTAGGGGGACCATTTTCAGTGTAGACTGAAAGAACGAGCCCAATCGATGGTCTTGAAGGGCGGAGCCAAACCCAGGCGCTGGATTCCAGCGCCTGGGTTTGGAGCACTCTGATTGGTTAGGAGATAACAAGGTCCTAAGACCAGCCTTCCTGCAAGGTTCTCCCAGGCTTTTTTCTTTTGAAAAAAAAAAAAGGCATGGGTTTCCGAGGCTATTTTCAGTGTAACACCACCGGAAGTCGACCGGAAGTGCAATCCCGTTTTTTGTTTCCAGTCGGCCTCCATTCTAAGTAGCACACTAAAACCCTTCTAAAAACCTGTGTAGTTTTTCCTCCTCGCATTTCCCATGTTAACATAAACGGTCAGAACTCAAACATGGCGGCTCCGTTTGACTCGTGGTCTGGACTAATAGACGCAGGGACATGTGCACGTTGTTTACAAACAGTCCATCGCGCATTCTAAATGATTTTAACGGG
This sequence comes from Gymnoscopelus microlampas, assembly GCF_963454915.1. Classification (NCBI taxonomy): domain Eukaryota; kingdom Metazoa; phylum Chordata; class Actinopteri; order Myctophiformes; family Myctophidae; genus Gymnoscopelus; species Gymnoscopelus microlampas. The sequence goes on along the minus strand of NC_139959.1, from coordinate 44,103,325 downwards.
GCCTATGGCGACTTGAAAAAAACAAAAAACAACAATAAAACCTTGGCACTGGTGAGTACATTATGAGATTAGCCCTTGACGGTGGATGTGTTAATAAACTGAATGTCCCGAGACATTTGCTTCACCTCCATGAGTAGCTCTGTAAGCATCCTGGTGTTTTTGTTGGCAGCAATGTCTTGAAGAAAAACAATGGGTTTTACATTAAATTTCAAGGATAGATTCACAATTTTCAATCATTTAGAATGACACTAAGCAACTCTGTGATAGCTTAAGTCTTTGCAACCCTAACTTATAGTAACCATTAAGTGCTTAAATATTAAGCCTAAACACTATGACAAATTACATGAAAAAAGAAACAGTGACAAAGACTGTAAAGTCACAAGGGACATGTTTCTCAATGCATCAGTAAGGTTAAGTTGTTGATCAGAAAATGATACTTGCCTTGCAACATTTGACCATGGAATCTTCCCCGTGGCGTTTCAGGAACTGAACCTGAAGAAATCAACAACATGGCATCAGCATTGCACACATTGTCATTGTGTATGGGGGAGGCGGGGGGTAAAGTGGAATAGAGGCATCTTTACCCGGGCCAGGTGATCTGAAGTCAGCTGATCTGGAGCCACGTGCGTAGTTGTCATCAAAGTCTAATAGAAAGAGAAAGGGCAGAAATCATTGTTTACATTGAACATGAATTATGGATTTTTGCACAAAAAAAAACAACATTTAAGATGAATGCATACCATTCCTTGCATGCTCTGATGGCACAGTGTGGTAGGGGCTGGAGTTATACATTGGCATTCCTAGAGAAAGAGCGACAGAATTATCAAAATAAGGCAAATAAGCACCATCAAAGTAGTTATCAATGGGCACCATATACAGTAGCAAGTGTACCTAGCGCATGTCTGGTGGTAAAAACAAAACATGATTTGAGAATGTGTTAGTTAACTCACCTTGATAGCCTTGGTGCTGGTGGTGATGATTGCCAGCGAAGTCTAAAAAGAGGACAATCGAAATATACAAAAAACCTTGATAGCCTTGGTGCTGGTGGTGATGATTGCCAACGAGGTCTAAAAAGAGGACAATCGAAATATTCAAAAAACCTTGCATGCAATTTATCAAGACTGTGTATCTGTTTTAATGTTTAGAGTAGGAGGAGCTAGAAGTTCAAATATGTCAGTCTTTCATAAGTTACAGTATGTCATGGCACAATAGCCAAGGCACAGCAACTGTTTAATGATGGCTAATAAAACAGTCACAAATGTATAAAAAGGCTCTTGTTGACACAGGGACAACAGACATACCATTCCTTACTTGTCCAGTGTGGTTCCCTCCTGAAATGGATTACAATAGCGGTAATTAGTCGCTGTAAAATACAAGTTCTCATAGGCAGGACTAGTAATCCAACCGCCACCTATTGAAACAGACTGGAGACACAAGAAGAGAGAATCACATAGCTATATCTAGCCTGTCTACTTACCATCATTGCAGGGGTCCATTGACTCCAACTGTGCCAAGAATCTTCCACCAAAGCCTAAAATGAGAGAACACAAAACATGAACTATGAATGCTATCAAAAGCACATTTACAATCTGTCCAGCCTGACTTATTAGTGTGAAGTGGTTCACTTACCATTATTAGGCATGTTATCCTCCGAGCAGCTTCCTCCAGAGGCCGAGCAGCTTCCTCCAGAGGCTAAAAGAAGGGAACACAAGACATGAATAGTGGACACTGTAACTTTTGAACACATAACCTGACTGATATGTTTGCATGTATTGACAGAGGAACTAAATGCTTGTAAAGCTCTCATGCAATTACATTTTGTTCTGCCATGTAAGTAAATAATGACATACCACTGCTTGCATTTAGTGTTGGCACCAAGGGTTACTGGCGGGATTCTGGCAGCACTGTATTAATAAATAAGTGGAATTATACATGGTAATACTTAAAGTAGGTGTAGCAGTTAGTGTCATAACTGACAAGTGTCGCCATTATATCTGGAAAATGAACATCGGGTGGCTTGGCAAATCTTCGCTTCACACTGCTGTTTTCTGGCTCGTGCACAGGATTTGTCATAAAGAAATAACAACATTTAACATTCCCAGGCTCCCAGGATAATTAAATGAATTGAGCAAGCCTTGAGAGAGACACTGTTCAGGAGCCCATGGCCCGTTTCTGAGCCATGGGCTCCTGAACAGTACCAAAAACTATCACAAGGAATTCAACTGTACCTTGCTCTTTTCCAACGTACATCTGCTTCCTCCTCAGATTCCAAATCAGTGGTTAGACATCCAGTAGTCACATACTTGTCTTCATGTTGCTTGGCCTTTTCAAATGAGTCTGTAAAAGAACAAGCAGAAAATACAGCATGACATTATTAAGAAGTATGAGGAACAATTCACATCAGACAACAATAGCGATGCAGTGACTATACTTACCACAAGTAATTAAGAGCCGAATATTCTCATATGTGGTCCATCCTTTACGGGGCATCATGTGTTCTATTGGCCAATCACGGTGCAGGATTGGTCAGTGTCCAAACCTCACTTATAGGGGGCGGTTACTCCGCCCGAACAATTGGTTAAAAATAAAAAATGTATAACATATATGTGTCTGCTGTTCTTCTGCCAGCCTCTAGGTGGCGGTAGAGATGTACTGCAGGACCGACCGAACCTGCAGCGCTGGAGAAGTCGCATCCAATCGGCTCTCGGAGAGTCTTTTGACCACGCCCACGCAGTGCTGTAGGCTACGCCCTCCGTGACAGAAACAAGGCCAAGCTCTGACATCACACCAGGCACACATACGTCCAGCCAATCAGAGCAAGGGCAGGGCTGTGATGTCATACTGAACACAGTGATTGGTGTTTTTGTTTTGTTTTTTTTGGCTTGGAAAAGTGTCCGATAGCCTATCACTGATCTAGGTTCCTTGTGCTCCTTTACTATTGGTTGAGTGTAATTGGCCCAGTTCCAATCCACTCCCTTACAGCAGTGGTTCTCAAAGTGAGGTCCGGGTACGCCCAGGGGTTCTTGAAGGGGTTTCAAGGGGTCCCCAGCCAAATGATTGATAGTTAGGAATATGAACCAAATGGACCCTTATGTGTCAGTAACTCTGAGAGTGTACAAATGGACCCTTATGTGTCTGTAACTCTGAGAGTGTACAAATGGACCCTTATGTGTCAGTAACTCTGAGAGTGTACAAATGGACCCAACTGGCTTAATCCATATAAAAACTGGGGATCCTTGAAATTAAACTGATTTGAGAATCACTGCCATGGCTGTAAAAATCTTCTCTTATGGGGTCTCTGGTATATCTTTTCAAACGGGGGTCCGTGGGCTAATATGTGTCAATTCGAGGGTCCTTGACGTGAAAAAGTTTGAGAATTACTGCCACCGCGGCTCCGCCCTCATCTAGTAGTTTCGTCCAATGAAAGTCAAAACGTTGCAGACCCGGTGTCACCAGGCTTTGTCCACACGGTGGGAAAATGAACGACTGTGACGTCTGAGGAGGTGACCGAATTCCTTCACACAAAAGACTGAATCATCTTCCTTATTGAACTTAAAGGGACATTTCGACGATTTTGCATCAAACCCCTATTTTTATCTAGGTCTAGGACCCATAAACATGATCCTGGTGTGTTTTTTGTGTTTTATCTGTATTTTTAGATTTGTATCCATATCCTCAGAGACTCTGAGTCATTTGACTCGATGTAGACCACACCCCCACGCAGCCTCCCCTCCCCACAAGGAAGGGCAGTGCCCCAAAGCATTATGGTCATTGTAGTAATGCAGTCAAAAGTCAAACACACAGACTTCTATATTTTTCTGGCCATAGGGTGCAAATTTCAAATTTTAAATTAAATAACTACTGTTATCTACTACAAATATTATTAACATTGAGTGACTGTAAGTTCTTCCAGGGGTGAAATGCTCCTTTAATAAGTTCAATAAGGAAGTTTAATAAGCTTCATTGGTTGATTGTAATGTCACTGATCTGGGGTCTAACCACTCTGCTACTGTATTAGACCATTGATTAAAATGTAATGGTGTAAATATTAATAAAATGCTTCCTCAGTGTGAATTTCATGATCATATGAGATGATTATTGTTTTTTGTTTGTTTTACTACTACAAACATACATAAACAACATTACAGTAACTATACTGGTAGTATGCTATTAATTAGATATGTCTTAAAAATAAAGGACGCCTACTATACCATGGGTCTTCAACAGAGGGTCTGGGACCCCTAAGAGGTCGTCCATGGAAGTCTGCAGGTAAAAAAATATATAAATACCACAATGAAATAAATAAAATCCACAATCAAATCAATAAAAAACACAATGTTATGAATACAAAAATACAATAAAAAAAAGACATGTATTTTTTTATCGAATTATGTTTTTATTTTATTTCATTAGGCAGCATTTTATGTTAATGGTTTTGAGGGAAATTGACTCCAATTAATTATTAGTAATGATTATGCACCATTAGAATACATGCCTGCATTCCATATTCCATCCATATGTAACTCAAATGTAAAATGTTTATAATATCAGAGAAACAGTCTGCTGTGAGTCCATATAACGTGATGCACTATGTTTGAACATGTGAGTGATCTACAGTACAGATGTGGGGGAAAAAAAGGAGTGTCATGTAGCGTTTTATAGCACCTTACATTCTTACAGTCTTTCCCCCAAAGATACAGCATGTCACGGGGAAAACTTCATATCAGAATATCAGTTTACTTTAACCCTTTAAGACCGGGAACGCATCCGTGTCATTTTAAGATTTCTTTGGCTATAAAAAAATAGCAGATCTACAAGCTCATATCACATCACGCGTTGTGAGATTTGGTGTACAGTAGATGCAAAAAGAACGCAGTGAGGTGAAGTGGTTAAACTGAAGTGATGATTTCCAAATATTATCAAAGTGTTTTGCGCCCACCCCCTACTTTGAGAAGCCCTGCCCTTGGACAGTGGTTCTCCACCTTTTTAGGCTGCGACCCTCCAAAAATAATCATATTTGAACTGGGGACCCCCCAAAATAATCATATTTGAACTGGGGACCCCCCCAAAATAATCATATTTGAACTGGGGACCCCACAAAATAATCATATTTGAACTGGGGACCCCCCACCCTGACAGGAACTTAGTAGGAGTTGAGGCGTTACATTTAGTTTGACTCCACAGATAAATATAGCAGATGTACAAGCTCACAACAGGATGCGTTGTGAGCTTGCAGATTGGCTATTTTTTTGGCTATTTTATATTATTTGACAATTTGGCCAATGTTTGACCAGTTTTTATAGTAGTTTGTTGATTACTTTTCATGTAGTAGGCCTAATTGTGTTTTTGGTATTAAAAAGGTCTTAAAAGTCCTGTCAGGGGACCCCCACCCCCAAAATCATGTGGGGACCCCCCTGTGGGTCCCGACCCACAGGTTTGGAACCACTGCCCTAGGAAGCAGGGAGGGGTGGGGCTATAAGAGTCCTCTAATGGTCGGCCCCTCCCCCTATCTCACATACAAATGTTTGTGACCCAGCTGTGTTTGAAAATAAAACAACTCTTATAGTGAAATAAACAACTCATTATGTAATGTTACTCCACATGGACGTTAAGTAGAGTTATATCAGCGTTTACCAGGCTGTTAAAACACACTGTGTGACCAGAATGAGGAAACATTATCTCCATCCAAATACAGGTGAGTTTTCTACAGGTGTGTTAGCTAGGTAGCTTAGCTAATTAACTGCTTAGCATTAAGGAATTGATGAAATTGCGTGTAATCTCACTTTTCCTTGACTTGGTAAAAAAACAACCACTAGTGAGGATGAAGCAGCTATTGCTGTGTGAAGTGAATATGAATCGTGTTTGTTTTAGCCCTGAAACATGTCTGTCATATCATGAGTCATGGATTAACTTCAACCTGGTCTTTGCACTTTCTTCATTTACGGCCCGTACATGTACATAAACGTTCATATTTCAAATATAAAGTCCTTACCGCATGGGCACGGATGTTACAATTATGTACGGGTCCTCAGAAGTACCCGTATCTTCCGTATTATTTAATAAATAGCATTTTAATCCGGTCAGTGGCCATTTTCTCCGGCTTTCGCCTATGCTTTAAACCACGTGACCCTATCGGTTGGGAGATGTATTGCACCATTGTAACTCTATGAGGAAAATGGCCACCGATCGGATTAAAATGCTATTTATTAAACAATATGGAAGATACGGGTACTTTTGAAGGCCTGTACATAATTATAACATCCGTGGTCATGTGGTAAGCACTTTATATTTGAAATGTGAACGTTTATGTAGATGTACAGGCTGTAAATGGAGAAAGTGCAAACACCAGATTGAAGTTAATCCATGACAGTCAGTGCTGCAACTAAGTACATGTACTCAAATACTACTTGAGTACAATTTTGAGGATTTTCTTTTTACCTAACTGGGATTCCAATGTTCAATACATTTACTTCCACTCCACAGCATCTCAGAGATAAATATTTTACTTTTACTCCACTACAATGATATAAAAACTTTAGTTAGGCTACTAGTTATTTTGTAGATTTTGATTATTACAAAACATACATTAACCACTTCTGTGTGTGTGTGTGTGTGTGTGTGTGTGTGTGTGTGTGTGTGTGTGTGTGTGTGTGTGTGTGTGTGTGTGTGTGTGTGTGTGTGTGTGTGTGTGTGTGTGTGTCACTCACACTCACACTCACACTCACACACACATTCAATTCCATTCAAAGGGCTTTATTGGCATGAGAAAACATATGTTTACATCGCCAAAGCACAATACAACAATACAGCAATACAATCAAAACAAAAAGTGTACATTTGTAAGAATCTTCAATAGATCAATTTCTATGTACCAAGATCACTGGGTGCAGGTATAGTGCAGGAATATACACAATGATTAGTCTTTGGGGTGGTTGTGTTCCGTTCGATATCCTTCTCCTATCACAGCAACTCACAAATCTTGCTGCTGTGTTTGCACATTGTTGTACTTCGCCCAGCAGATATGGGAGTTTTTTGTCATTGGTCATGTTTTCAAAATCTCTGTGTGTGGTTGTAATCTGTGGGAAGTATGTGTCTCTGATGTCTTGATACAATGGACAGACGGTTAGGAAGTGTAGCTCGGTTTCCACTTCCTTTTTTGTGCAGTGGGTGCATAGTCTGTCTTCTCTGGGGATACAGGTCTGCCTGTGACGACCTTTCTCGATCGCAAGACTGTGCTCACTGAGTCTGTACCTAGTTAAGATTTTCTTTGTTTTGGGTCGGTCACGGTGCTCAGGTATTCTGCCACTGATAGATAGCATTCTAGTTTACTCTGCTTTTGTGTTGCTTCTTTCCAATGTGTCAGGTAGTTTTCCTTCTGCTGTTTTATAATATTGTTTGGTCCGATGGGTTTTATATCTCGTTGCTCTGTTTGTGTTTGTGCCCGGAGTTCCATGGCCAGCTGGCTGAGGGGGATATAATTCCTTTTAACAGGTCGTTCATGAAAGTCCTTGCGGTCTTGTTTCCAATGAGAACCTGTTTCATCGACACATATGCTGGCCTGGCCTGGAATCGAACCTGGGGCAACCAGGGCCTCTGGCTCCCTAGGCGGGCTCACTAACCACTCAGCTATGGCCGCCCCTCTCTAGAGTTTTGCTGTGTGTGAGTGCTTTGTTATGGAGTCCATCTAGGTCGCTTTCTTTTAGGTGGTTGTAGAACTTAAGTGCTCTCTTTTTTATTTTGATTATGAGTGGGTATCGTCTTAGTTCTGCCCTGCATGCATTATTTGGTGTTTTCCGATGGGTACGGAGAATGGATTTGCAGAATTCTGTGTGTAGGGTCTCGGTTTGGTGTTTATCCCATTTTTCAAGGTCATGGTTTGCTAATGGTCCCCAGATCTCACAACCATAGAGGGAAATTGGTTCTATCACAGAGTCCAGTATTTTAAGCCAGGTTTTAATTGGGATGTCTATTTTGATGTTTCTTTTGATAGCATAGAATGCCCTTCTTGCCTTGTCTCTCAGGTCCTTTACAGCTTGGTTGTAGTTCCCTGTGCTGCTGATGTTTAGGCCAAGGTAGGTTTCGTTTTTTGTTTGTTCTAGTGGGATTGTATTTAGGAAAAATTGATGGTTTTGGCGGCTGGATCTTTTTTGAAATATCATGATTTTAGTCTTAGTTAGGTTCACTGTCATGGCCCATGTCTGCGAGAATTTGTGTAGGAGATCAAGTTGCTGCTGTAGTCCTTCCTTGGTTGGAGACAGCAGCAGCAGGTCATCTGCGAAAAGTAAGCATTTGATTTCTGTGTTTGCCAAGGGGATGCCTGGAGCTGTAGACTATTCTAACGTTTTTGCTAACTCGTTGATATATATGTTGAAGAGTGTTGGACTCAGGCTGCATCCCTGTCTAACTCCTCGGCTTTGGGGGAAAAAGTCTGTGTGCTTTTCGCCTATTTTAACTGCGCATTTGTTGTTTGTGTACATTGATTTTATGATGTCATAGGTTTCCCCCCCTAGGCCACTTTCCAATAGTTTGTACATCAGACCCTCATGCCAAATTGAATCGAATGCTTTTTTGAAGTCGACAAAGCAGGAGAATAATTTGCTTTTGTTTATTTGGTTGTCAATTAGGGTGTTTAGAGTGTAAATGTGGTCTGTTGTGCGATATTTTGGTAGAAAGCCAATTTGTGATTTGCTCAGGACATTGCTTTCTGTGAGGAAGTTTAGGATTCTGTGATTGAGGATCATGCAGAGGATCTTTCCGAGGTTGCTGTTTACACAGATCCCGCGGTAGTTATTTGGGTCATATTTGTCTCCACTTTTGTGTAGTGGCGTTATCAGCCCTTGATTCCATGTGCTGGGGAAGATCCCAGAGCTGAGCACAATATTTAGTTTTAGTATGGCCATTTGGAATTTGAGGTCGGTGAATTTTATCATTTCATTTAGAATACAGTCTGCCCCCCAGGCCTTCTTGGTTTTAAGTGTTTTTATTTTGTCTTGTAGTTCTTTTAGGTTGATTTGGGAATCTAGTGGATTCTGGTAGTCTTTTACGGCTGACTCTAGGTTTTGTAGTTTATCTTTCATTTGTTTTTGCTCTTTGTTCTTCTCGATTGGGCCAAAGAGGCTAGAAAAATGATTGATTGATTGATGTACTTTATTTAGTAAGACTTGAGAACAGTACATGGCAGTACATAACAGTACATGGAAGTACAAATTCGCAATACAAGGTCTACTAAACTGGATAGCTCAGTTAAGCACGTAGCTTGTTTAAGATGAGATCCCCATGCACACAAATCATGTTGACATATAAGAGACAGACAGATATACACACTACTGTACAGAATGTCATACAATCAGTTTACAGGTTACTGGTATGAAGTATGAAGGGTGAAAAATATGTACAAAAAAGAAAGAGAGGGGGGGGGGGGGGTAGGTTAGGTTAGGACATGGGGTAGGTTAGGACTTGGACAGGGGCCATTTTTGAATTGCAGCCTCCTTCACCCATATATCTCCATTTTGGATGGGTAGTTCGTCCTGTTTTAGCTTATTAAGTCTGTTCCAGTTTTCCCAGAAGCTGTTTGTCTGTATGGAATCTTCAATATCTTGCAGTTGGTTTCTAACATGTTGATCTCTTTTTTCTCTTACTGTATTTTTGTATTGTTTCAGTGTTTCCCCATATTGGAGACGTGTGTTGTGGTTGTCTGGGTCTCTGTGTTTTTGGTTTGATAGTTTCCTTAATTTTTTTCCTGAGATTATTGCAGTCATTATCGTAACATTTGTCATTCTCAACATTTTTTCTGGCTTTCCTGTTTGATACTTTTAGGTTTGCTAGTGAGGCTGTTAGTTCAAATATATGATTGAGGCCTTCTACTGCCCTGTTTACACTTTCACTGTTTTCTTCAAAGTTTTTTTCTAGGAAATTATCCAGTTGTGATTGGACTTGTTTTTGCCTAATAGCATTTTGGAAAGCTTCTGCGCTATGTTCATTCCATTTGTAACGTTTTCTTACAGTATGTAGTTTGTTTGGCGTTTGTTCTTTGTGTCTGTGTGTTGATCTGTTTAGATAGGCTGTGATTCTGTTGTGGTCTGACAGGGGTGTTTGCGGGCTGACTGTGAAGGCTCTGAGCGATGCTAGGTTTATGTCCGTGATAAAGTAATCTAACGAGCTGTTTCCCAGGGATGAGCTGTATGTATATCTACCGAAGGAGTCCCCTCGGGGTCTACCGTTAACGATGTACAGACCCAGTGAGCGACAGAGCTGTAGCAGTTGTGACCCATGTTTGTTTGTTGTTTTGTCGTGATTGTATCTCGGGGGACATGTTGGGGAGCTGATGTTTCCCCCTCCTGGTAGGTGTTTGTTTCCCTGTGTGTTGAGGGTGTCAGGCCCTTGTCCTGTTCTGAGATTTAGGTCTCCACAAATTACAATGTGACTGTGTGCCTGGAAACGGCTGATATCCTCTTCTAGTGTGGGGAAAAAGTCCTCTGTATAGTAAGGGGATTCAATTGGGGGGATGTAGGTGGCACACAGGTAGACATTTTTTTCGGTTGTGGTAAGTTCCTTGTTTATTTCTAGCCAGATGGAAGATGTTCCAGTTTTGACTAGCTTAATGGCGTGGACTGATTTGTACCATATTAGCATACCTCCAGAGTCCCTTCCCTGGGTGACTCCTGCCAGCTTTGTAGATGGTACCACAAGTTCTCTGTAGCCAGTAGGACAGCCAGTGGGGCCGTCCCCTTTGTGCCATGTTTCTTGTAGAACAATGATGTCTATGTTTGCATCTCTTACGCAAAGTCTGGGGTTCTGCTTTTGATGCCAAGGGCAGTCGACCTCAAACCTTGTATATTCCAGGATGATATAGTGAGTGATTTGTACTCCATTGTTCACATTGTTGTTACATTCCAGGGGTTCTGCCCTGGGCCCATGCTGTGTAGAAATCCCTGAACATTTGCTCGATGCTGTGTGTGCTGGGGATGGCTCTGGTCACTGCCTGTGCATATGTGTATGGTTGGAGAGGGAGGGGGAGAGTGGGCGGTGGTGAGGCTGATGTAGGAGTGTATGGGATGGACATCAGTGGTGTGGGTGAGCTGTGTTTGGGATGAGGTCTGGGTGGAGCAGTGAAGATAGGCATCAGGGGTGTGGGTGGGCCACCCTGTTGTGTGGCATGGGGTCTGGATGGAGCGGAGGGGTGTCTAAGAGAGGGTCTGCTAGGTCGCCTAGTAGAGTGTCCTCTGTGTGCAGTGCGGTGTCCTCTGGGTGTAGGATGTTGTCCACGCTGGTTGCGTTTGTAGGGTGTTGTGTCTGTAGGATGGTCGCGGTCGAGTGCGATGTCCTTCAGGCTCTTTGCAAAAGTTGGAATGTCAGCCTTGCGGATGTGTACCTGGTCGTGTAGGCTTCCCTTGTGCAGGGTTGGGTGTTCTGCAAAGTGGACCTTAGTCTTCCTTGCACAGATTCTGGAAGTCTGTGTGTTGATTGCGTTGATGTAGTCGTATTCGACGTCGCCTCTGTGTAGCAGTGCCGAGATGACTACTTCTGCGTTGGGAAATGTTGAGGTGGCTTTTTCTATCATTCCCTTGGACGTAACCATCTCGTGGTCTTCCTGAAACTATATGTCGTTTGTGCCGGTGTGGATTATCATGTGGCTGGGGGAGCCCAGCCGGTCCCTTGTCAACAGCTCCATTGCACGTGTTGTGTTTCGACATCTGATGTGTTCAACTCTGTGCTTTGGGAAGAGTTTTTTTGCATCAATGTACTTCCCATTTGAGTCAGTCAGGAGTACAATTTCTGGGTTTTGTGGCTGGCGGTTTCCTGGAGGTGTGGCAGTGGGGGAGGGTTGGGGTGATAGTATATGAGCCAGACAAGATTTCATTATCGAAAGATATTAAATTGTTCATAGGGTCAATACGAGTAAATAAATATATGATAACCTCTCCACAGGAGTAGCTTTTTCATGGTTATCACACATTTTGTTATTTTCCCCATACGTACATGACAGGTGAAAAAATGACAACATTTAAAAAACAGTTATCATAATGAAACTTCCTGAGTTGATTACTTACATGAAGACAATGATATCTGAAATGGTATATTTAAATATGCAAATTAGGCATTTAGTCCATGAGCCTGAGCCCCAAAATTGAGCCAGATATTGAATATTCCATTGTTAAAAACCTTTGACTCCAACATCTTAACAAAATGAAATAAGTATGTTGACTCTGGCTTTGTCCAATGTTCCAATGTTGATTCAGGAAAGGTATGCAAATTTGGGCATATATTCCTAATGCCTAATTTTCATGTTTAAATATACAATTTCAGAAAACTTGTAATACGATAAATCATTGTCTTCATGTAAGTAATCAACTCAGGAAGTTTCATTATGATAACTCTTTTTAAATTTTGTAATTTTTCACCTGTCATGTACGTATGGGGAAAATAACAAAATTTGTGATAACCATGAAAAAGCTACTCCTGTGGAAAGGTTATCATATATTTATTTACTCGTATTGACCCTATGAACAATTTAATATAGGTTTGGTTTTGCCCACTCTTTCGATAATCATTGCTCAATTTTGGGGCTCTGGCTCATGGACTATGAGTCCTGTTGAGTTGGGGTGAGAACGATCTCTTGGGAGAGTGCTTGGCTTTGAGGTCCCGCTGATTGGTCAAGGTTATCTGCTATTTCTCCCTGCTGATAGCTGGTTGGAATTGCTTCCCTTTCAAGCCTTTCTATCTCTCTCCTGAGTGCCCCTATTTCCTTTTCCTGTCTTTCTCTTAGCATTTCTAGCTCCTTTCCCATGTCTTCCTTTAGCTGTCTTATCTCCTTTCCCACATGTTCTTGTAGCTGTACCAACTCCTGTTTGAGCTTCAACTCACTGTCTTGGAGCCTTTTCACCTTTGCTTTAAGCTCACTCTCTTCCTGTTCCTTTCTGGTACTGGCCCTGGGAGCTGTCTGTTCTTGCCTGTACTCTAACAGCTGTTGTTCCATCTGTATCTGTCTTATCCTTCTCCGTTCTCTGCACTGGCTCCCCGTAGCAGCTCGCATTCAGTTTAAAACCCTGGTGCTAGCCTATAGAGCAGTGAAAGGAACAGCTCCTTCTTACCTCCGGGTTTTGGTCAATGCCCACACCCCTGCCCGACCACTCCGGTCTGCCACCTCGGGGCGACTGACTCCCTCGGCACTCAACGGTCCTTCTGGTCGATCGACACGGTCACGACTTTTTTCTGTTCTGGCCCCACAGTGGTGGAATGAACTTCCCACTGATGTCAGGACGGCAGAGTCACTGCCCATCTTTCGCCGCAGGCTGAAAACCCACCTCTTCAGGAAACACTATCCTTCCTCTTTGCCTGGCCTACTTGTTGTTAACTAGTTGTACAAACTCTTGTTTTATTTTTGTATTGTTTTATTGGATCTTGTTTAGTCAATACACTTATTTGTTTTAGCTCATGCTCATTTGATTTTGCCATTTTTGTCTCATCTGTTTAAGAAAGTAGGTAGCTGATATATTGCACTTTTACCTTAGCGCTAGGTATACTCTTGGTTGCTTGTTTTTGCAGGAAATGTACTTAAAACTTCTGGTGATTAGTAGTTTTCGTTCCCTACCTATGTTGAATACACTTATTGTAAGTCGCTTTGGATAAAAGCGTCTGCTAAATGACTGTAATGTAATGTAATGTGGAATTGTTCGGCCAACTTGGTAAGCAGGTTTGGCTCTAAGGTGTGACCTTTTGTGGTACTGGTTTGTGGGGGTGGGCTCTCTACTGTGGCTAGATGTGTGGGTGTGGCTATGTGTGTACTGTTTGGAGTGCCATTTTTTTGTGCCATCTCTCTGATTTTGGTCATTCTCTATGGGTGTTCTGTTCCCCTGGATTATTACTCTTCCAGAGTTGAAAATGTTTACAGTGGTGGTTCCTTCCTCTGAGTGCATTTTAAGGCTACATCCCTCAGTCAGCTGTGCCTTTTTTTTATCTCTGTGTAGTGCTCTTGTGTGGCTTCAATCCATGCCTGAGGTCTATGTGTGGAAAAGATTAGGTTTGTTATAACCGTCTTTGCGTTACAGTCTGCATAAAGTGTCTCTATGTTATTTGTCAGGAGTTCAGTCTTGTAAATATCCTTTTCTTTAATGGATTTTGCTTGGGTTGGGTATTCAATTAAAAGTGATGGTGTGTGTGTGTGTGTGTGTGTGTGTGTGTGTGTGTGTGTGTGTGTGTGTGTGTGTGTGTGTGTGTGTGTGTGTGTGTGTGTGTGTGTGTGTGTGTGTGTGTGTGTGTGTGTGTGTGTGTGTGTGTGTGTGTGTGTGTGTGCGCTGTAGCTAGTGTCTCAGTTATCATGGTTGCCATTGTTCAGGCTCTCACCTAGCTTCACGCCTATCTACCTGGCCCCTGTCTAACACCCCTGTTTTGTTGAGTGGTAAAAACGTTGTTTTATTCCTTGTTGTCCTTGGTAGATCCTTTTTGGTCTTTGTGAAAAGTGTTAAAAGTATTTCACAAAAGTCTTTAAAAAGTATTCCAGTGTCCAAGGGCTCAGGAGCTCACAAGAACACAACCTTCCACCTCGAAAATCAGGAACACACACACACACACACACACACACACACACACACACACACACACACACACACACACACACACACACACACACACACACACACACACACACACACACTATTAGCAGATCTATAAGTTCATAACGTGTGAGCTTGCCTTCTTGCTATTTTCAAAATATTTTTTATACATTTTGAAACCTTTAAAAGAGACATTTCTGGATAATGAGTACTTATACTTTGGTACTTTGAGCTATTTTTGAATTGGAATCCTGATTTCTTTTGGTGCTATTTTTGAATTGGAAAAGGAGCTTTTATTTAATTTACTTATGTTAACTTTATGAACTTAAATAATAATACGTTGGACATAAAAAAGACAATAGAATTTTAATACTAGTCATTTAAGCTACTATTATATAATAAATAAATACATCACATGGATGCAACTGGGACGCATCATCAGTGTTGTAGCCTGGGGTCATAGGGTGTTTCGGGTCTCGCAACATACAACATACACCCTCGCCCAGGTGACCCAGCCAGGGTTGATCAAGCCCCGACTTACGTCCCAGTAGCACCCGCGGTCAGTCCTATAGGGAAAGACAGGGCCACTCAGTCCGCTTCTCCGGAAGTACTCTGCCGGGACTCGGGAGGCTCTGGCACGTGGAGGGACTAGGCACTGTGGGTTGTCTCCTGGCCGGGCTCCTCCTTCGTCTCACCAGGTCCAGGACCTGAGCGCTGCGCCAGATCAGGTGCACCGCCCCGATCCAAACATTTCCTTCTGGCGTGATGGTTCCTTGGGCCGATACCACTAGATTGGGCCGTCTAATGGTATTAGCTCCGCTTGCGGTACGCTGGAATGGAATGGCCCTCCTAAAGGCCTCACCGTGGGTGAGGCCTTTATAGACTGAAGTAATTAAAGCGGGTCATGTTTGCATGTTTGGAATCATAACAGCTGAAATCAATAATATATCACTATTCTGATATTAACCTGTGGGACGCATTAAGTGAAGATGGGGGCCGCATGTGGCCCCCGGCCGCCAGTTGCCCATGTATGTTGTAGTGTAGATGGAGGTTGAGTGAACAGTAGATGGAAATGTCTATTGAATAGTAACCAGGTTCTGAATGTTTTTAACAACTTTGTTAGTGGTGTGGTTTGTAATGTTTAGAGGTAGTGAGGAAGACCGCAGTGCTTATGAGTTAAAAAATGTTTTTTTTTTTTTTTTACCTAAGTACAAGTACCATTACTGCAATATAGAAATATTCTGTTGCAAGTAAAAGTCCGGAATTCAACATTTACTTGAGTAAAAGTACAGCAGAGGCGATGATTGACAGGCAAAATCCCTCAACAGCGACACCCGCAGGCAAAGATTTCTTTTTTCATTGCAGTTGAAAAGGCTTTAGAAATGTGAGAGAAAAACATCTGCCATGGATCAATGGAGTGGAATTTTTTAAAACTTTTTATACACATTTGAAGGACCATGACAGAGACTTTTAATGTGATGTTACTTAGCACTGGAATTTTGTTATATTCATATTTCTACTGTTTTCTGAACTTTTATCGAGATCATACAAACATCACTGCCTGTGAACATGTGTGAATCTGTCTGTTGTGCCTTTTGTGTGTATGTTAATAGTGTATGTGTATGTGTATATATATATATATATAGCCGATGGTCTTCGGTGGTTCTCAGACGGTTTTTAAGTTGCTTTATTCCGTATTTAGATATTTGATATTAATTTAATCAGACACGCCCCCTTCCTATACAAACCCATTGTGACTTCAAACTCCATTTTAACCATGTTAGATTCAACGACAACACCCGTCCTTGGTCCTGGTGACTGACATTGAGCTTCTAGTGTGCGAGTAGACCGGGTTTTTGCAATAAGTTTTTTCATTTATTTACTTTTTTTTAACCGTTTTATTCATTTACTCGAAAAGATTTTGTAAATAAATAAAAAAAAGTAATTGAAAAAACACGGTCCCACACATTAGAAGGTTCACATCAGTCACCAGAACCAAGGACGGGTGTTTTCAATGAATGTTAACTCCATTACAATGGAGTTTGAAGTTACAATGGGTTTGTATAGGAAAGGGGCGTGTCTGATGCAATGTATATCATCAAATATCTAAATACTCAATCAAGCAATTTATAAAGTGTCTGGGGTGAATCACAAAAGCAGAGTGGAAGTTAAAATGAGCTCAAACAAGTTTGTAAGTGAAATATCCCTTTACGGTTATTTGTCATGTGCAATATTTGTTTTATTATGAAGCCTGAAGGCCACACAGAAATGACATTTTTTTCCATATGCAGTGGTGGAAAAAAGTATTTTAAAATATTTGACTTAAGTAAAAGTATTAATACTGCAATATATAAATACTCAGTTACAAGTAAACGTCTGGCATTCAAAATGTTCTTGAGTAAAAGTACAAAAGTATTGGCCTCAAAATATACTTAAAGTACCAAAAGTAAAAGTACTGAAATGTTTGAAAATAGCATCTGCTCACAAGCTCACAACGTGTCGCATCGCGGCACGTTGTGAGCTTGTAGATCAGCTGTTTTTAAATATCATAGGTATAAAATAGGGATAAAGTGGTTAATGTATGTTTTATGATATAATAATTTATATCTGCAAAGTAACTAGTAACTAAAGTTTTGGTGTGTTAGTGGAGTAAAAGTACAATATTTGCTTCTGAGATGTACTGGAGTAGAAGTAAAAGTACTGACAATTGGAAATACTCCAGTAAAGTAAAAAATACCTCACAACTGTACTTAAGTACAGTACTTGAGTAAATGTACATAGTTACTTTACACCACTGTTCCATATGTTCCAATGCCAAAAACACAACTAAACGGTTAATCACATGTATTTGTATGACAGGCGTCAACTTAAATGTTTTAATTGTCTCAGCCCTAGACATAGCCTACGCTAGGGGTCTTCAACGTTTTTCAGCCCAAGGACCCCTTAGCTGAGAGATGAAGCAGGGACCCCGAACTACATATTGTGTAAAATTGTGTGGCAGATTAAAGTTTTTCCTTAGATTTCTTAGATTCATTGACTCTCAGTGTTGTGTAAATTAATGGTAGACATTTAACCACTTAAACCGTCAATAGACCATGTTCACACAGCGGCCATATTGCCATTAAGTTCTGGCTGTGTTTGCCCACTGCCAGCGATTTGTTTGATTTTGCTACCTGTTCAAGTAGTCACAGAATAGTTATCTCTAGTATGATGGATCCCCTGATGTTAAAACCAGGATACAGTATATATATCCTATATGTGGCTCTCGGCTAGCCTGACACTTACCCTCATTTAGTTTCACTCCATTATTCAGTCTGAAGGCCCTCTCAATGCAGCCGATTTCTGAGATGGGGGCGTGGCCAAACTGGGACTCCACTATGAACCAACGCGATTATCCCGATCCCGATTCGTCGTACAGATTTTCAACCGAGAAACACCCGCCTTCGACAGCGTCACCAGACCTGAATGCGAGGCAAACGATTCAGGGGGTGGAGCCAGGCTAGCTCTCGGCCACTTGAATAAATCTTTGTTTCTTTGTTTGTTTCTTTCAGATACTCAAGAATACATCCTGGCAGAGGTGTTGCAGGGGGGGACCTCCCCCCTTCCTCTTCATTATAAGCTACAAACTAGTGGAGAGAGTTTTGCCGAGGTTGTTCTTGCCTGCATCCTCCTGTGAACCGACCCAGGCTGCACCCTCCTGTGAACCGACCCAGGCTGCCTGCATTCTCCTGTGAACCGACCCAGGCTGCCTGCACCCTCCTGTGAACCGACCCAGGCTGCCTGCACCCTCCTGTGAACCGACCCAGGCTGCCTGCACCCTCCTGTGAACCGACCCAGGCTGCCTGCACCCTCCTGTGAACCGACCCAGGCTGCCTGCACCCTCTTGTGAACCGACCCAGGCTGCCTGCACCCTCCTGTGACTCGTCTCAGCCCGCCTCCGTCTCTCTCTATCCGTGGATTTAGGGGGATTCCTCCGCGCCGAGGCCCATCGGGGGGTCCGGTGGTCTCCACCGGCTGTATCGATTCTGATTCATCACAGAATTCCACTTCAGTGTGTCTTGTGTCTTCATTGATGCAGAATCACACGACAGTGAGTCACGACAGTGTTGTATGTGTCTAGGTTGATGGATAGTTTCACGACAGTGCGTTCTGTTTTTTGTATCCCCCATCGATGCTCAACGCCGGTTGGTTTCCGCCGTCGACCTCGGCCAATCGGGGGTTTCCCCTGAAGACGCCTCAAGGTAGGAACCTCTTTAGGGCTGTCACGATTATGACGTTTGACTTGACGCTTGATTAACTGTCGCTTAAATAGTTAAGATTAACTATTTTAATTGCGTCGCAGTAACATTTTGAATAAAACTTTGTCTGGCTTTTTTTAGGCTTCGTAAACAAAAGCCGAACTACAAGCTCAAAACGCATCACGTCGTGATGCGTTTTGAGCGTGTAGTTCGGCTATTTCCACAATGTTTGGAAAATGTTTGAAATTATTATGAACATTTTTCAACATGGAAACGATTATGACTATTATCCCCCAAAAAAGCATTGCGGTTATCTCAAATACTTGCGATTATGTAATAATTGTGACGGTCCTAATTCGGTCCTTTTCCTTTTCCTTTGCTGGATGCTGCAGTTGCTTCATGCTGCAGTTTGTAATGGATGATGCTTGTGGTGTATTTCGTTGGTGTTGAATGCTTTCGGACGTATGGCAATGTGGTTAAAGATGTGTGCTCTTTTTTTCAGATTTTTAGAGACGTTGAATCTAGTCTTAGAGACGTTGAATCTAAGACTATGTTGGTAGTGTAGTTGTTGTTTAATTTGCATTCAATATTTATTTTGACATGGCAAATCCAGGTCTCGACCTGGTAATTGGTCCATAAGACCAAAGGTCACTTTTTGGTAGGTACCAAAAAGACACTGTTTGGTAGGTCCCAAAAGTCACTTTTTGGTAGGTACCAAAGGTGACTTTTTTTCTGGCTGGGATGGGGGGGGAACTGTGTAAATCCGGGCCTAGACCTGGTCATCTTAAAGGACAAATTTCAATTTCCAAACCAATGCCACTCGCCCAACTGTGGAGTAAAATCAAAGCAAGGTAACTATACCCCCCCCACACACACACACACACCACTTATTGTTTGTATCTAGTAATAATGTGCATTTTTCTTTTTTATGTTTGGTAGCTGTCTTTCAGACGAGGAGAAGCCATTCCGGTACACTTTGGCAAAAAAACAGAAGGCGCATCCTTGGATGTATTCATCACACTGTTCCAGTGCGGTCGTATGGACCAGGTGCTGAAGACGACGAGAGACTGTCTGTCTGTGTCTGTCTGTCTGTCTGTGTGTCTGTCTGTCTGTCTGTCTGTGTCTGTCTCTGTCTGTGTCTGTCTCTCACTGTGTCTGTCTGTCTCTCACTCTGTCTGTCTGTATATGTCTGTCTGTGTCTGTATCTCTGTCTGTCTGTCTGTCTGTCTGTATGTCTGTTTCTGTCTGTCTGTCTGTCTGTCTGTCTGTCTGTCTGTCTGTCTGTCTGTCTGTCTGTCTGTCTCTCTCTCTGCCTCTCACCCTGTCTCTCTCTCACTCTGTCTGTCTGTCTGTCTGTCTGTCTGTCTGTCTGTCTGTCTGTCTGTCTGTCTGTCTCTCACTCTGTCTCTCGCTCTCACTCTGTCTGTCTGTCTGTCTGTCTGTCTGTCTGTCTGTCTGTCTGTGTCTGTCTCTGCCTCTCACCCTGTCTCTCTCTCACTCTGTCTGTCTCTCTGTGTCTGTCTGTCTCTCACTCTGTCTCTCGCTCTCACTCTGTCTGTCTGTCTGTCTGTCTGTCTGTCTGTCTGTCTCTCTCTCTCTGTCTGTCTGTCTGTCTGTCTGTCACTCTGTCTGTCTGTCACTCTCTCTCACTCTGTCTCACTCTGTCTCTCTGTCTGTCTGTCTATCTATCTGTCTCTCTGTCTGTTTCTGTCTCTCTGTCTCTGTGTCTGTGTGTTCATGTGTTTTATACATATACATGCCGTGTGTCAGCAAAGCAAATGCGTTGGCACCGCAGATAATCCATCTGAGGACATCATCCAGAGGACTCACGCCTTCTCTCTAAGTAAATGAATAACCTGAGCAGGTTTCAATGTCCACCTCTCCTGCAGGAACTAGAGTTGATGGCCAAATAGACCTGACAAGTTCAACATTGAAGAAGATGACGGCGAGGTGAGACATTTAGCCACAGTACATGTCACGCATGCAGATGAAGACGCAGATGTTTTCAGCTAGCTCATCAACCGTTTCGCCAGTTGGTACCGGTTGAAGAGCGCTGCAGTGGCCTGGACTCTGTGTCAAGGATCTGCTTCTACAACGCTGCAGAAAAAATATAATGGAGATGTACAGACAGATCCCAGCTGTCAAACGACAATTGTGTAGCAGAAAAGACATGACCAGTCAGAGAAGTCGTCCATTGACAAAGCTTGATCTGATAATCCAAGATGGAGTACAGAGAGTTGGAGGCCATCTCCATGCATCTGTCATGCCAGAGCATGGAAAGGTCCTTCCACCACCTCCTTCTAACACCACCTCCTTCTAACACCACCTCCTTCTAACACCACCTCCTTCTAACACCACCTCTTTCCACCATGCTTCTGGTATGGTAGATGCATGGAGTAGGCCTCAAACTCTCAGTACTCCATCTTGGATTATTAGATCAAGCTTTGTCAATGGACGACTTCTCTGACTGATCATGTCTTTTCTGCTGCACAATTGTCGTTTGACAGCTGGTATCTGTCTGTATATCTCCATTTTTTTTCCTGCAGCATTGTAGAAGCAGATCCTTGACACAGAGAATCCAGGCCACAGTGCTCTTCAACCGGTACCAACTGGAGTAATGGGTGATGAGCTTGCTAAAAACATCTGCGTCTTCAGCTACATCTGTGACATGTACTGTGGCTAAATGTCTCACCTCGCTGTTGTCATCTTCAATGTTGAACTTGTCAGGTCTATTTGGCCACCAACTCTAGTTCCTGCAGGACAGGTGGACATTGAAACCAGCTCAGGTTATTCATTTACTTAGAAAGTCTGCAGCGTCCGCACTGGCAGCAACGCTGGTCCCTAGAGCTTCATCCTGGGTGGTCCTGCCAACGTTCCCAGTCTCCTGTGTGGCTCCTTTTACGAAGGTAGGCTGCCAAGATGTCCATGTGGACATGATGGAGGTCATTTGGGGTAGAGCGGCTGAGTTGTATTTGCATGGCTGAAGAGCTTTGCACATCACTGACTTCTTGCTGCAGCCCAAGTCAAAACACAGCATACCGCAGTGTGATAGCTGAAGTAAGTCTACAAGTACACCTGACTGGTAGCAATAGCCTGGTTGTGATGTGTAGATGTGATCAATCACGGTGTGCTCTTTGGTCATTGCAGTGGAGATAAGCATTTGTTGTGGCTTTTTTTAAATTACGGGGCCAGGCTCTGCAGAGCAAGGCTCCATTTTGTTATTGGCATTATTTTTCTTCTTCTTCTTCTTCTCTGTGTCTGTTTGTCTGTCTGTCTGTCGGTGTCACTCACTCTGTCTCTTACTGTGTCTGTCTGTCACTCTGTCTCTCACTGTGTCTGTCTGTCTGATTATAGATTATAGATTAATTGTTAACATCCCTAGTCTCCAACTAAACTTCCTATAAAAACAGTGTGAACAAAACTGTTATGGCAAAAGCTACAGGCTAGTGATGCACTTAAAGTTTGGGCTAGGTTGTCGTTTTCAATGTTTTTTTTAATTTATTTTGTAAATTCATTTGACGCGGCGTGTGCTAAAATGAATCGCTGCTACGTAATTTATTGTGACTATTTATTTTCAGTTATGCTACACACTGCCCGTCGCTACTACCGATCGGATGGCTTAGTGAGGTCCTCGGACGGGCGCCGCCGGAGTCGGTCACGGCCCCGGGGAGCGCTCGGAAGTCGCCCTAACTTGACGGGTACCCAGAACTCGAGGCTGTTTTCCGGAGAAAAACAGCCTCGCCGCCGCGGTCCACGGCCGGGGGCGGTGAGTGGCGCGTGGCACCGGGCTCCACGGGGCCCGTTTTTGCCCGCGTTGCTCAGCTGCCGTCCCCCGGCAGGGCCCAAAGGCCTTGTCAAACTCACGGGTACCCAGAACTCGAGTCTCTCCTCCGGAGGGTCGTCGGGGGGTTCAATGTCCGTAGCCCCGATCCCCGCCTCGGCGGGGCGGTGACCTGCGGCGCCCGGGGGTCCGTCGCCAAGAAAAAACCTCGCCGCGGTCCGCAGCCGGGTGTCGGCAGTGGCGCGTGCCGCCGGGCTCCTCGGGGCCCGGTCGCGCCCGCGTCGCTCAGCTGCCGCTCCTCCGGCCCGGGCCCAAAGGCCTTGTCAAACTCACGGGTACTCAGAACTCGAGGCTCTTCTCCGGAGGGTCGTCGGGGGGTTCAATGTCCGTAGCCCCTATCCCCGCCTCAACTGGGCAAAGCCACTCGGCGGGGCGGTGACCTACGGCGCCCGGGGGTCCGCCGCGGTCCACGGCCGGGGGCGGTGAGTGGCGTGTGGCGCCGGGCTCCACGGGGCCCGTTCTTGTCCGCGTCGCTCAGCTGCCGCTCCCGGCAGGGCCCAAAGGCCAAGAAAAACCTAGCCGCGGTCCGCGGCCGGGTGCGGTGTCGGCAGTGGCGCGTGCCGCCGGGCTCCTCGGGGCTCGGTCGCGCCCGCGTCGCTCAGCCGCCGCTCCTCCGGCCCGGGCCCAAAGGCCTTGTCAAACTTCCTCTAGATAGTCAAGTTCGGGCGACTTCCGAGCGCTCCACCGGGGCCGTGACGGACTCCGGCGGCGCCCGTCCGAGGACCGCACTAAGCCATCCGATTGGTAGTAGCGACGGGCGGTGTGTAGCATAACTGAAAATAAATAGTCACAATAAATTACGTAGCAGTGATCCATTTTAGCACACGGCGCGTCACATGAATTTACAAAATAAAATAAAAAACATTGAAAACAACAACCTAACACACATCACTCCATAAAAGCCCAAACTTTAAGTGCATCACTAGCCTGTAGCTTTTGCCATAACAGTTTTGTTCACACTGTTTTTAGCGTCTGAGGAGTTGCTGGATCATTTTACTAAGGACCAATTGAATAATATTGCTCAACATTATTCCATAGACATTGACACCAAACGTACAAAAGAAAACATTAAAAGTATCATACGGGCTAACCTGGAAGATTCTGGGGTACAAGTGAAGGAGGGAAGTAAGGGTGGTGAAAAGGCGATGGCTGGGTTAACATTTGAACAACAGAAGGAGCTGTAAATGTTAAAAACAGAACATGAACAGCAGTTGGAAAAATGTTTTTTTTATTTTTTAACATTTTATTTGGTGTGAATTATTTTTTGACATTTTTGTGGAACTCTTTGTGACATAATGTTGTCACATTTGGCGAGTCTTTATTTGTTTATTTTGTGTGAATTGTTGTGGCATTGTTGTGAAATTTGTGTCTTTCTGTCAAATTTGTTTTTTTTTTAGATCATTTTTTGAGATTATCTTTGATTTTGTGTGAATTTCTTTTGTGGCATTTTTGTGAAATGTCTTTGTAGCGTTGTAGCGTTTTGAGTGGCATTTATGGATGTTTTTGTGAGTTATTTTGTGACCACTGTCATTTTTGGGGGGAATTTGTTGTGACATTTTGTGGATCTTTTGTGAATTTATTGTGGCATTTTTGTGGCACTTTTTGTGATTTGTTTTGTGAACGATGTGTTTTCACTTGGACCCCCCCCAATAACCTATACTTTATTTAAGTTTTAAGTGGAGTATCACACATGGAAGTAGTTTTTTTTGGAGGGCATTTTTAGTTTAGTTTGATGAAACGGGGAGCTTTAAGTAATCCTTTTTGGGCTTGTTGGGTTGAGGTAAACTGATAACGTAAGCTAAAATTTGGAGTGGCATTAGGTAGAACTGGTTCTCCTCGGGGGGCAGCATTGACAGAGAAAACGCGGGTAGAGCATCCTAAAATTCCCTGCTTCCCTACATCGGCTCGGGATCACGTCTCAGGGTGTCTTGGGGGTCGCTGTGTATACAGTTGCCTTCCAACCCCTGAGGTTACAGTGAGTAAATACCCCCCGCAAGTATCTGTCTGAAGAGGGGGCAGGGGAGAACTGGTATTTTGAGCCACTCGTTTGGTTATGAAGTTTGCCTCAAGTCTGATACATTTTTGTTTTCTTTGGTATGGCTACCAGTGTACCAGTGAGTTTTTTTTTAAGTTTAGATCATTTTTTGAGATTATTTTTGATTTTGTGTGAATTTCTTTTGTGGCATTTTTGTGAAATGTCTTTGTAGCGTTTTGAGTGGCATTTATGGATGTTTTTGTGAGTTATTTTGTGACCATTGTCATTTTTGGGGGGAATTTGTTGTGACATTTTGTGAATTTATTGTGGCATTTTTGTGGCACTTTTTGTGATTTGTTTTGTGAACGATGTGTTTTCACTTGGACCCCCCCCCCCCCCCCACCATGATTGGTGGGGGGGCGGGGTCCCCACTCTCGGCCTGCACCTTGTCGTGGTGAGTGGGCTTTAAACCAAGACAGGCCATTTAACCAATTTAAAACCGGGACAGCGTCTGTTTGTCTGTCTGGTATGTATAAAGTGTTTTAAGTGTTTCAGAAAACTCGTAGGGTTTAGAATATTGGTTCTAAAAAATAGCAGATATACAAGCTCGCACACGTCTGTTATTTTTTAAGATTTTGGAAAAAAAAGTGTTTGAAATATTGTGAATAGCCTAAGGTTTGGTCTTGATCAAAAAATAATTGAAAACCTCAAAGGGGTATTTATTAAATATAGTATATAATAATACAAAAAAAAATAGCAGATCTACAAGCTTGCGGCACAAAGTGACGCGCTGCAAGCTTGTAGATCTGCTATTTTTGAAAATCATTGAAAAATATCAAATGCTTGGAAAATGTTGAATCATTTTGAGTTTTTAGTTTTTTACATTATTCTTCTCTTCTGGGGGTCCCCGGCACAAAACATGTTCAGATGCTGGTCCACAGGAAAATGTATATACATTGTAAAATGGTGAAAATAGCCGATCTGCAAGCTCACAACACGCCGCATCGGGAGCGTCTCTAGGTAAAAGTTGAAATATAAATGAGAATGAATGTTAACCCTTTAAGACACTCGATGCCGCGCTATGAGCTTGTAGATCTGCTAATTTTTTAAGGAAAAAAACGTGAAAATGTGTGCAAATCTTTGAATGTATATATTTTTAAAGCGAATATTTGTAACTCAAATATTTGCTTCTGGGGGATTATGCTAATGTCCAAGTTTTTTTGAAAAAAACTTAAACTTTTTCATGTCAAGAGCCCCCAAAATAATATGTAGTTGGCCCCCCATCTCAAAACATTTAGTTCCAGGAACCCCCAGAAGGAGTTTGAGTTAAAAAATGTTTGCTTGAAAAGAATATAGGCTATACAGTATATTAACAGATTTGCACACATTTTAAAACTGTTCAAAAATAGAAGATCTACAAGCCTGTTTTTGAATAGCCAAAGTGTAAAATAATGTTGTTGTTTCTT
This sequence comes from Gymnoscopelus microlampas, assembly GCF_963454915.1. NCBI lineage: Eukaryota > Metazoa > Chordata > Actinopteri > Myctophiformes > Myctophidae > Gymnoscopelus > Gymnoscopelus microlampas. Next base: position 44,077,253 of record NC_139959.1, on the reverse strand, counting down.
TTAGCTCAAATCTAAAAATGTTCCAGGTCTTAAAGGGCTAATGTGTGATTTCTTGAACCTGTAAATGAGTCAAAGAGGTATAATACACTGGTCTGGCACTCCTGGCTCACTAGGACGGGGTTCAAGTCCCTGCGGTGTCCCGTTGATTGCATTTACAGGCGTCACTTGCTCGTGCCGCGCTGTGAGCTTGTACATCTGCTACTTTTGAATAGCCAGCAGTAAAAATAAAAAAAAATGACAGATGCTTTCCCGGTTTTAACCCATTCAATCCTGGAGCGCATCTCTGTCACGTTAGATTTCTTTGGGCTATTCAAAAATAGCAGATCTACAAGCTCATAGCGCGGCACAGATGCGTCTTCAGGTCTTAAAGGGCTAAAACATTGTCACCTATGGGTCTTAATATTGACTTTGATCTCAGACCATTCCTATAGACCCTCCTTGAATGTGTCTTGAAGCGATATTTCACTTTCAAATAAAGAAACATAAAAAAATATATAAAACATAGATGAAAAAATGATTGGAAAAATCACTGCCACCTCACACATTAGAAGTACATTCTAATGTGTGGTGAGGGGGCTGTGATTTTTCCATTACTTTTTCCATTTATTTATTTTAATATATTTTTTTTAATGTTTTTTATTTGAAAGTGAAATATCGCTTTAACTTTGCTTTTATTCTTCTCATTCATAGGCCCTTCCATAGCCCTTATATACTTACAGTATATAGGCTATCAGTACTATATATTTCACTTGATGAGAAATATAATTAGGCCTTTCTGTTAATGTCCTCTCTAGCCTAGTATTGTTTAGATGTAATAGTATTTATCACAATGTTGGATAATTAATGCATTGTATTATTTTCCTTTCTTTTGTTGCCATTGGATTGTATAGACGTATGCACTGTATCTGTTATATTATGTGACATTATGAATCTGAATTGATGTGAATCTTGAGTCTTCACCTGTTTTCCATTCCACTAATTGTCCACCAGTAGAACCAGTCCCGATTTGGGTTGATTGAGTAGTCACACCCTGCTGATCTGCAATGGGTCTCATCTGTGTATTTAACCCATTAAGACAGGGGTCTTCAACAGGGGGTCCTCAGAGTTACTACAGGGGGTCCGCCAAATCTTTTGTGTTATGATTTTTTTTTTTACCGTAACCACTTGAACCCTAGCATCCTTTTTCTGAGAAGAACTTCAGCCAAAAATAGCCGATCTACAAGCACACAACGCCTCGCTCTGCGAGGCGTTGTGAGCTTGTAGATCTGCTATTTTTGGCAAAGAGGTATAGGTGTAGAGGGAAACAAATATATATAAAATATATATATACTCTCTTTTTTCATTAGTGCAGTGGTGTTCAACCTTTTTTTGTGTCAAGGACCCCCAAATTGACTCAAAATAGCCCACAGACCCCCATTAGAAAAGATATGCCAGGGACTCAACCATTTTAATTTCTTGGGGGGTCCCACTCATCATCATTAGTGTTCATTTAACTCTGAGAGTGTACAAATGGAACCAAATGGACCCGTTAGGGTTTGTACACTCTCAGAGTTACAGATGGGGACCCCCTGGAACCCCCTCAAGGACCCACTGGTGGTCCCCGGACCACTGGTTGAGAACCACTGCTTCAGTGAATATACGAGAGCGAGAGAGAGAGAGCGAGAGAGAGAGCGAGAAAATGAATATATTTTAATTTCATTTTGAAGATGTTTTCGCTAAATTGCTTTTCGCAGTGGCTGAGAAACTGAGACCCAAACACAGGAGAGAAACAGGAGTGTGGGGGGGGGGAAAGGACCGGAGAAAAGAAATATAGAAGTGAAGTGAATTGAAAGGTACAGATGTGCCACTTCAAAACTTCACATGTCCTGCCATCGCCAAGACAGTAAATTTTCAGGGGATTCCCAGGGCAATAAGAGGGACAAAGAAGGGCATTTAAAATGCTGAATTATTTTGATGATCACTGCTTTTATGATGCTAATTAATTTGAGGAACTGGTCAAATCACCTTTCGCCTCATAATGAGTCTGACACCTTGTTCAACACACATTATTTTGTTCTCATGTATATGGATGTCTGTTGAAGGGAAAAACGGGGGTGTGTAGTGACAACTTCTTTTCAGGGGCAAAACAGTGCATTTTAAGGGCAGAAAAGGGAGGGAAAAAATGCATTTTCAGGGCACTATCAGGGAAAGAACAGTAACGTGTGAAGTTTTGAAGTGGCACATCTGTAGGTCCTGGTAAATGTACAGGCTGCGTAACCTAAACCGATGCCCCCTAATTAAGACAAATGAACGCCGGCAGAGATGCAGAGCAGTGCGTAGGAGAGGGACCGAAACGAGCGTGTGTAGTCCATCTTTTTTTTCTCTGCATTAAGACCGATTTATACTTCGTCGCACGACGGTGTTGCGTGCCCCAAATAGCCAAAACTACGAGCTCGCAACACGACGCATCCGCAACGCGTTGTGAGCTTGTGGATCAGCTATTTCCTGGCGCGCGACGCAGACGTAGCGACAGAGCATAAATTAAGCATTGATGTGCCTTCGTTTTAATGAAGCAAATCCTCTCTTGGAGAACGGAATCCCACCTGCTCTCTTCCGCTCACCGTTCCTTTGCATTTCCATGCACTTGGGGACGTGTATGTATGACAAAAACGTATTAAGAGGTTCAGGGTCCTTGAACTCCAACCAGTAAAAGACTCAGGGATTCATGAATCCCCGACGCAATTACATGACTTAATTTGCACGTGGGAGGCTATAGCGCATAGCTTGTTTTCTTTTTCGGTTTAGGAACTATGTACTATACTAACTATATACGCATGAGTGGCATTGTCTTGCACTGTATAGAGCTATCAACGTCCTCTCTGGTGTAATCAACCGAGAATTGTCTGTAAAATGTATGTGGTTGAGGTTTGTTGTGTTGGATTGAATTGAGTAGAACAGGGGTCTTCAACAGGAGGTCCGGGTCCCCTAGGGGGTCCTCAGAGTTACTACAGGGGGCCCCCAAAATCTTTGAGTGACATGATTTTTCTTTTTACCTTAACCTCTTGAACCCTAGCATCCCTTTTCTGAGAACTTTAGCCCAAAAATAGCCTTAATGGGTTAAAGCCTAGCCATGCCCCCCCCCCCCCCCCCCATATGAAAAGCGGGCTCTCAACCGCTGACCCTGATTAGGAGGGACTCTGGTGAAACGGCTACGGGCCATGTGACCGTGACGCAAAGGGTCACACTCCTGTGACAGGGGCCATAAATCACGGCGGTAACACGTCCCCTACAGGGTTCCTGTACATATTGGGAACCGCGCAGAGGAACCGCAACAATGGAACATTCCCTCTTATAGGCCTGACTCATCGGCCTGTACGCGGCGCTCTGTAGAAACAAACGGAGGCTTTAGAACTCTGTGGTTCATCGTACTGTAGCAGGAATACCGACTACTTTATACTTTTGCTACTCTAAGTCAGAGGTCTTCAACAGGGGGTCCTCAGAGTTACTACGGGGGGTCCGCCAAATCTTTGTGTGATAGGATTTTTGCTTTTACATCAACCACTTGAACCCTAGCATCCCTATTCTGAGGGGAAAAGAGCAGACTAAGTACAGAGTGAAAGTTTACTATGTGTTGTGCGGTTTAAGTGGTTAAATGTCTGAAAATACACATTAACATGAAACCAACATCTATGAAAAGCTTTAACCCTGCAAGGCCCAGATTCTTTTCAAGTTGTGATGATTCCTGGCTCTGTGGGGGGTATTTATATGCAAATATCCTGGCCAAAGGCATTGTAAGACTAAACAATAGGACCCAATGAGGATTTAGAGGTGAAAAAAATAAAAAATAACAGAAAAGAAAAATGATTTAAACTCATTTCTTTATAAAACATACATGTGATCGTGCGATCACACTGGGCCTTGCAGGGTTAATCTGCACAACACCACAGCCTTCCCTCCCCACAAGGAAGGGCAGTGCCCCAAAGCATTATGGTCATTGTAGTAATGCAGCAGTCCAGTCAAACCCCAGTCAAACACACAGACTTCTATATTTTTCTGGCCATAGGGTGCACATTTCAAATGTTGCTACTGTTATCTACTACAAATATTATTAGCATTGAGTGACTGTAAGTTCTTCCAGGAGTGAAATGCTCCTTTAAGTAGAAAATGTGAGTGCGTCTTCCACCACAGGCAGCGAGAAGCACTGATTTGGCCACATCAAAGGCTTTGATGAGGAGGCGCTTTTGTGCTGAAAACAGCTCAGCAGGGATACTGCTGATTGCACGCTCTGGACTAGAGCCTTAAGAGTGTTATTCTGACCCAAAATAGATGCCCTGCCATGACTCGCCACAAATAAACTACCGATCGATCAAACTCAGAGGGTTGAGAGCTGATCTTTGGTCCGTTTGATCGGTTTTCTCTCTTAACCCTTTAAGGCAGGGAACGCATCTGTGTGTAATTTTATAGATTTATTTGGGCTATTCAAAAATAGCAGATCTACAAGCTCATAGCGCGGCACTCGGTGCCGCTCTATGAGCTTGTAGATCTGCTATTTTTGAAAAAGAAATCGTGAAACTGTTTGCAAGTCTTTAAATAATATATTTTTTTAACTGAAATGTTTGCTTCTGGGGGGTCCCTGGAACAACATATTTTGAGATGGGGGTCCGCAGACAAATACATATCATTTTTGGGGCTCCTTGACATGAAAAAAAGTTTGAGAACCACTGATATTTTAAAGACATAAGTTTTTAAAAAAAAGAAAACATTTTGTAGAATCCCCCAGAAGCAAAGATTTGAGTTACAAATTGTTCACTTGAAAAAAATATGTACAATATATTCAATGATTTGCACACATTTTCAGGATTTTTCAAAAATAGCAGATCTACAAGCTCATAGCGCGGCACTCGATGAGCTTGTAGATCTGCTATTTTTGAATAGCCAAAAGAAATTCCTGGTCTTAAAGGGTTAGTTCAGATTTTTTGAGTATTTTCTGTAGGAAATACTTACCATTAATGTAGTGGTTGCAAAGGTATTAATTGATTGCCCGAGTCCCGTGGTCAGAGTTATGGTCCGTTTCTGATAAATATGAATGTAGTTCCGGTAGATTAGTAGATTTGGTGGGGGCCGCTCATTAAAAACAAATAAATTAAAAAAAATAGCGTAATTTGTATTGTTGACCTATTTCTACCATATAGAGCAAGTTTTGTTCAATTTCGACCCCTCTGTCACATGGTACTATTTTTTGTGTCATATATTTTGTGCGTGAGTAGGCTGCCACGGCGCAGTGATTCTGGACACAAACATTAGTACCATGTGACAGAGGGGTCGAAATTGAACGAAACTTGCTCTATATGGTAGAAATGGGCCAACAATACAAATGACGTTAGTTTTTTTAATTTATTCATTTTTAATGAGCGGCCCCCACCAAATCGACTAATCTACCGGAACTACTTCATATTTATCAGAAACGGACCATAACTCTGACCACGGGACTCGGGTAATCAATTAATACCTTTGCAACCACTACATTAATGGTAAGTATTTCCTACAGAAAATACTCAAAAAATCTGAACTAACCCTTTAATGGGTTAAAGTGGTACTGTTAAGCTCAGTGGTTGTCAAACCTTTTTTCCCTGTCAAGGACCCCCATATTAATATATGTGGATCTTTTTTTTTTGTGTGCCAGGGGACCCCAATACAAGATTTGTAGTGTGAAAATGTTTCAACAATATTCATATTTTTCCTCTAACCCTCACAACATATTTTTCTTCTTCTTAAAAAAATGGCAAAAAAAAGACAGGATTCCATTTCAAAAGTAACACAAATAGCAGATGTACAAGCTCAAAACGTGTCACAGTGCGACACGTTTTGAGCGACATAGATAGAGGGTGACGTATGGCATTTATTTACGAGAAAAAAAGTTAAAATATGAGAATCTGTCTGCCCGACAGTATATGCAATGTGTCCCTCTGGAGTGAGTGTGGAAATATAGTGGCCCTCTCCATCATCAAAGTTGCCAGAATAATTTGAAAATTAGGCTTTGTGAGGAGCGTTTTCCCGGTACTCACAATAGAAATGGTTGTTTCATGGTTAAAGGAGAATTGTGTACGAAAGTTTTATTACCTTTTCTATGATGTTATGATATCTTAGGATGAATGGTACAGTAGAAAGATTTCATAACTCCACCCCTGGTCCGCCACAGCTTAAAAGCCCTATAAGCTGCCTCATTCACTAGAATGGGGAATCTCACTTACAGTTGAAGCGGATAGGCCTTAGGTTAGATAACATGTTTTAATGGCTTTTTTTTTTTTTTAGATCTGACGTTCATAGTGACAGAACACTGTCTAAAAAAAAAAGAAAAAAAAATTTGAAATCTCGAGATTGAAATCTCGTCTAGCGAGAATTCTGTTTTTTTTTTTTTTTTTTTCATAACTCCACCAGGGATGGAGTTATGACATTTTTCTACTGTACCATTCATCCTAAGATATCATAACATCATAGAAAAGGTAAGAAAACCTTTAATAGTCCAAAATTCTCCTTTAAAAACAGGTTTAGGGAGTTATAGGCTTACAATTAGTACAATTAGATTCAGGTTGTGGTTTAGAGTTCTAGGATTCACCATTTAGAGAGGTTTTAGGTTTTAGGTCAGATCAGAGGTTAGGCCCGACTTACACCTGCATGGTTACACGTCTTGTGTCGTCCACTGAATCGACCGGCTTGTAGATCGGCTATTTTTGGGGCTTTATAGGATCAGGGTAAAACAATTGAATACTGTATATGTAGTAGGCAGAGGGCTGGTGAATTAATATTCGAATATTGAATATTCCTCTATGGGGAAAATATTTATATTATTCGAATTACTCGAATTCGAAAAACTAGGTATCAAGTTATAAAAACAAACAAAATATATGTTTTATTGGATCCGAGCACTCGATACATTATTGTCTCCGCCAGGAGACTATGTTTCCGTTCTCGTCCTTCCGTGTGTCCACCAAGCTAATATTGGTCAAGCTTCCCGTGACAATATGTTGAAAGGGTGTGCTTTGATTGGCTAGCGAGACGCATGATGAAATAGAGGCCTATAAATAGGTGTGTCACTTCAAAAGATCATTTATATCTTTTGAAGTGGAGGTAAGACAGGATTAATCAGGAACAGTACTGGCGGAGACCTGTGCTCCGAGGAGCACATTTTCTAGTTTTATTGTACTGTTTCTGTAAAAAATAAATGAAATATATATTTTTAAGGCGGTGTAGCCGCCCCCTGTAAGTGAGTTTTGGACACCGACCAAAAAATTGGTGTACCCCCTAACCCTTCCATTGTTAATGCAAATCGATACTTTTTTCATATCAGCCAATCACATTACAGCTAGTGTCATCACCACTAACTGTAATGTGATTGGCTGTCTTTGCAAATTCAGGACTGTGATTGGCTAGCGAAACACATGACACATGTGCAGCCCTATGAATAGCAGTATGGACTTTAAAAAAAGTCACTTAACCTTTTTTTAAAGTCAGTCATGTTGTGATGACCACACACCGCCCACTTCACACTGGGTGTGATTTTTTATATATATTGTTTTATAATAATTATATAATAATATTCGAATATATTCAAATATCAGCACATTTTAAGACCAATATTCAAATATAATTTCTGACTGTCCTAGAGTGATCCGTGCGTGTGCCTGCCTACACTTACACCGTGTGGTGTCCTAGTATCCATGGACCCGGCCACCGTGCGCGTGCGTGCGTAGCTCCTTGTCTCATTGTGTAATATTAAGTCCAGAATAAAAGCGATATAAATAGTTTCAGAGCATATACTGCTGTAAAAAAAAAAAATGTGTATAAGAAATGTATACATCAAATATAATTTTGAAAACATGTGAAATGAACATTCGGCGTAATGAGCACTTTTACTTTTAGTACATCAAGTACATTCTTACAGCAATACTTTTGTACTTTTAATTCAAGTGAAATTTTGAACAAAACAGGACTTTTATTACTGTTACATACGCTAACGGAGTATTTGCCAGACCCAGAGGGTCGGCCTACATGAGGCTTTGTCTGTCCCTCTTTCGTCCCTCTTTTGTCCATATATGGGCATAAAAGGGACACAGACAGACAGAGAGAGAGAGAGAGAGAGAGAGAGAAGCCAAATTCCATTCCCCAAAGCTCGGTCACTCGCTCACTCTCCTCGCTTCCTCCACTCGCGCCTAAGCCCCGCCCCTGCGAAGAGCCGAGGATTATTTGCGAGGACGAGTGGTCGAGCGGTTGCCCTCAAAGGATTGGACTGCACTCAGCAGCGTCATTTCAAAGCGACGGCAAATTCCGCGATCACTTATGACATCTCACACAGCTAGACCAGAGCCGTGGATGAAAATACACATGCATAGAATAATATGCAGGTATAGAATTATACAGAATATAAGAATAGACAATTCCTCAATGTGGATGGCCACATCGTTATCTTTATAGTTAACATTGTTGTGCAAGGCCATTTACTCCTGAAATAGTGAATGAAGCGCCAGGATGAGCAAATTTACATTTATGAATTTAATCCTGACCTGTCCCTCTTTTTGCTCGTACAGTCCCCAGAACCCCAGTACAAAAATGTACTCCATGAAGTGTAGATGTGTGTCAAAAAGGAAACGTCGCAGCCGAGGGGCGCGCAGAACGGTGGATGCATATTTATAGCAGAAACAGCTTCACATTTAACTATAGCCATACTCATTCAAATATGAACAGATTCTTAAAATGTAAAATTCCCTATTAGCTGTGAAGGGTCTTCTTCCATGTGTATCAGTCATGATTGTTTCGCCATCAAACAATAACAAGCAAAAAGGAAATATCGGCGGGTCCTTCTTCTCCATTGCGCTGCTCGCGCACCTCTCGTCCTAAAACACCTTCGCCCCAGGTCTAATCCGGCGGCCTCGGCCCGCGAAAAAAATGGGGCAGTGTGTTTTGGACGAGCGTTCCGTTTTCCACCCGTTCTTTTCTTTTTCTTTTTCTTCGTCCCAGAAGTTAACAATGTTAACATAATCTTTGTCACAGTAATTTATAGTAGTCCGTGCACTGCATTGAGGCATGCACGAAGAGAAACTATCTGCTTTTGAGACAGAATAAATGTGCACAATATATTTTACAATGTATAATTGTATTATGCTTTATATCATACAATGCAATAAAGCCAGTGGCTTGTTGCGGTCTTTTCAGTTACTTTACACTGTGTGTGTGTGTGTGTGTGTGTGTGTGTGTGTGTGTGTGTGTGTGTGTGTGTGTGTGTGTGTGAGATGCGCAACGAGTGAGCGGCGAGGGGGGGGGGGGGATGGTGCGGCCGGTGTTTTCGGCACATGTGGAGGAGGAGGACCATGTATACGTCACGGGAGAAGGGGAAAGAACAAAAAAAAGTGTACACGTGATGCGGAAATCTGCCGCGGAGGAGCTGTTGAGAGTGGTTTCGAGCATACACTTGATGTACACTCGCTCAATGCGGAAGTGGAGAGCCTCCTCGCCTCCTCCACTCGACTCCACTCGCCTCCTCCAAGACGCACATGAACAATTGGACCGCGACTACTTCCGGTTCGAAGTCGGAGTGACCGAGTGGGAGTGAGCGAGTGGCCGAGATTTTCGGTATTGGAATTTGGCTAGAGAGAGAGAGAGAGAGACTTTTGGTGTGACTTTCAGGGTCCTAATTAGGGACAGGGACGGCGAGCTCCCTCCCTCTCTCTCTCTCTCGGTGACATTTAGCCGGACATACGTGATAAATGTCACCCTGTGGGTGCTGCTGGGTGCTGCCTCCACCAGTGGATGCATCAACAAGGCCTTAATAACCTTTCCTGATGCTCCTGCCTCACATTCTGCACCCGTGTGCTGCTTGGCCTGCATGCCTAACAAACCAGCACACTGTGTGTGTGTGTGTGCGCGCGCGTCCACATGTGTCTGTGTGTGCGCGCGTGTTCACGTGTGTGTGTGTGTGTGTGTGTGTGCGTGCGTGCGTGTGTGCGTGCACGGAGCTTGACTGTACGCAAGTAAGTGCGTGTGTCAAATTAAGTGAACAAAATGGCTCTCAACCCTAACACACCAAGCCCCTGATAAGCGTGTGTGTGTGTGTGTGTGTGTGTGTGTGTGTGTGTGTGTGTGTGTGTGTGTGTGTGTGTGTGTGTGTGTGTGTGTGTGTGTGTGTGTGTGTGTGTGTGTGTGTGTGTGTGTGTGTGTGTGTGTGTGTGTGTGTGTGTGTGTGTGTGTGTGTGTGCGTGCGCGTGCGTATACCGTGTGTGTTGTGAAAATGACACTTTCTTTGGGCAAAATACCGTGGCCAGGATTGTCGGGTAAATCATTACCAATGACCAAAAAATAATAACATAATAATGATAATAAGTATATAATAGGACCAACACGTTCATTCCACTTTTTCAGAACTTTGACCGACTTTCTAAAAATATTTTTCTTTCTTTTGTTTCGCTTTTTTTTTTTTTAGAAGAAGATATGAATGCATTGTGCTTTGAAGACTTAGAAGACATTAATCAACAATATGTATACTCATTAAAATAAACACAAAATGTCTCGACTTAAATGGGACACAATGCTCCTCGAGTGTGACGAGAGTCTCACAGAAGACAAATCCAGGGGGCATTTTTTTTACATCTTGTCACCGAGCAGCGTGTCACATAACATTCTCTCTTTATATTTTGCCGCAGCTGTATTTTTTTGCCAGCATTCCTTTATTGTTTCCTTTCTTTTGGTCACATTTGGAAGCTGTAATTGTGCGCTGATTAGGAGCGACGTGCCTTGTGACTCTAAATGACAGCAAAACAGTGACATATCCAGGCTGGAGACACAGTAAAATCCTCAGCGTTAATTTAACCACGCTACGGGATATTTGCACAACACGACACAAAATGACTAGTTACCTAATAAAGGTTAAAACAACGGCATGATAAACTGACAAACCTTGACCCCACACCCCTCTCTCTCGTTCCTGACCACTTTTTTGTCAACTACCTTTTTTCACTGACAAAAACGAAATAAAAACTAAGCTACACATATAGCTGCAAGCAGCGATAATACGGGGCCAGTGAATAGAGAGAGAGAGAGACATGGAAACGGAATAGATTGAAGAGAGAGAGAGTGACATGGAAACAATAGATTGATGAGAGAGAGAGAGATGGAAACATAATGGTTTGATTGGACTTCTCAACATACTGCCATTAACAGGATTCGAACTCTCAACCTTCAGACTAATAGGCTGCAACACTACCTATAGTGCTATAGCTTTGTCCAGGCTGATATTGTCTGTTGAAGATCATAAACTCTTGCCTTCTTTCATGAACCAAGCCCCTGTTTCACTAACACTAAGATCACTCGTTCACAAACCATTTACCAATGAAGAAATTGTACATCTCCTCAGAACCAAAACTAGTGAAAGTAGCCGATCTACAAGCTCACAAACCATGAAAAGTTGTGAGATTGTAGATCAGCTATTTTCAGAATGAAGTATGTCATACGTTGAAAAAACGTACTCTCAAATAAGCATTTCAGGTTATCTTTACCATTTGCACATGTATTCATTGATACAGTCATGTTGTTTACAATTCAACTTAAATTAAGTCTGCATCAAATGAGGCTTGAACTGGCGACCTTGAGATTGTGAGGCATTCATTTAAGTAACTGTGAAAAAGGAGATCACACAGATGATACAGTTTCACGCAAATAGCTGAAAAATCCTGGGTTTAAGTGTTTTTCAAACTGCTCAAAATTGCGGACAATCTAAGGGCGGAGCTTACTGGTCAAAGCGATAGATGTGTTCCTCATGAGTCAAGGCACAAGTGTAAGCAAGTTTCACGACTTTCGGCCAAACGAGGCATGACTTTTGCCTGTTTAAAGTTTGCATTTTCAAAAAATTGCTATACCGCCCCCCTTTGGCCAATTGGAGTGAGATTGGTTTCAGTGATATTTGGAATGACTCTCTACATTACTGCAACGTTTCAAAGAAATGTGAGTCTTGCATGTATGTGTTAGGGGCAGATGAATAATTTTCATAAAACTGCAATAGTTAAAATCTATTTCCTCCTGGGATTTTTGAGTAATCTGCACAAAACATTTTACACATGAACTTAGGACCTTTGCCGACAAAACAAAATCGGCGGATTTTCCATAAGTGAAAAAATGCAGAAGTTAGGAGCCAATGACTGTTTTTCATATAATTCAAAATGGTGGGCGATCTAAAGGTCAGACCACGAAAGTTGTTGGGCATGAAGAGACGCATGTGTGTATCGAAGTTTCATGGTTGTAGGTCAAACAGGGCATGAGTTGTACCTGTTCAAAGTTGGCACTTTCAATTGAGTGCTATAGCGCCACCCTTTGACGAATGAGTGTGAGAATTATTTCTTGGTAGTTTTTCATGAGCATCTACCATATGGCCGAGTTTCGTAAAAAGCGTATGCACGGTTAAGCCAGAACTAAGATTAGCCTTGAATTGAGAGGGAGCGAAAAACAATTCGTAATATAGCTGCAAGCAGCGATACTACGGGGCCAGTGAATAGAGAGAGAGAGAGTGACATGGAAACAATAGATTGATGAGAGAGAGAGATGGAAACATAATGGTTTGATTGGACATCTCAACCTACTGCCATTAACAGGATTCGAACTCTCAACCTTCAGACTAATAGGCTGCAACACTACCTATAGTGCTATAGCTTTGTCCAGGCTGATATTGTCTGTTGAAGATCATAAACTCTTGCCTTCTTTCATGAACCAAGCCCCTGTTTCACTAACACTAAGATCACTCGTTCACAAACCATTTACCAATGAAGAAATTGTACATCTCCTCAGAACCAAAACTAGTGAAAGTAGCCGATCTACAAGCTCACAAACCATGAAAAGTTGTGAGATTGTAGATCAGCTATTTTCAGATAAAGTATGTCATACGTTGAAAAAACGTACTCTCAAATAAGCATTTCAGGTTATCTTTACCATTTGCACATGATTGATACAGTCATGTTGTTTGCAATTCAACTTAAATTAAGTCTGCATCAAGTGAGGCTTGAACTGGTGACCTTGAGATTGTGAGGCATTCATTTAAGGGAGACGCCATTGGCCCAACAGACAAGTGACTGTGAAAAAGGAGATCACGCAAATAGCTGAAGAATCCTGGGTTTAAGTGTTTTTCAAACTGCTCAAAATTTCGGACAATCTAAGGGCGGAGCTTAATGGTCAAATCGATACGTGTGTTCCTCATGAGTCAAGGCACATGTGTAAGCAAGTTTCACGACTTTCGGCCAAACGAGGCATGACTTATGCCTGTTTAAAGTCTGCCTTTTCAAAAAATTGCTATAGCGCCCCCTTTTGGCCAATTGGAGTGAGATTGGTTTCAGTGATATTTGGAATGACCCTGTACATTTCTGCAAAGTTTCAAAGAAATGTGAGTCTGCATGTATGTTTTAGGCACAGATGAATAATTTTCATAAAACTGTAATAGTTAAAATCTATCTCCTCCTGGGATTTTTGAGCAATCTGCACGAAACGTTTAGCACTTGAACTTTGGACCACTGCCTACAAAAAATTCCAACGGATTTTCCATAAGTGAAAAAATGCAGAAGTTAGGAGCCAATGACTGTTTTACATATAATTCAAAATGGTGGGCGATCTAAAGGTCAGAGGTCAAAAGTCAGACCACAAAAGTTGTCGGGCATGAAGAGACGCATGTGTGTATCGAAGTTTCATGGTTGTAGGTCAAACAGGGCATGAGTTGTACCTGTTCAAAGTTGGCACTTTCAATTGAGTGCTATAGCGCCACCCTTTGACGAATGAGTGTGAGAATTATTTCTTGGTCGTTTTTCATGAGCATCTACCATATGGCCGAGTTTCGTAAAAAGCGTATGCACGGTTAAGCCAGAACTGGCAAAAACAAGTATTTTTCAAACTGCTCAAAATTGCGGAAAATCTAAGGGCGGAGCTTAATGGTCAAATCGATACGTGTGTTCCTCATGAGTCAAGGCACATGTGTAAGCAAGTTTCACGACTTTCGGCCAAACGAGGCATGACTTATGCCTGTTTAAAGTCTGCCTTTTCAAAAAATTGCTATAGCGCCCCCTTTTGGCCAATTGGAGTAAGATTGGTTTCAGTGATATTTGGAATGACCCTGTACATTTCTGCAAAGTTTCAAAGAAATGTGAGTCTGCATGTATGTTTTAGGCACAGATGAATAATTTTCATAAAACTGTAATAGTTAAAATCTATCTCCTCCTGGGATTTTTGAGCAATCTGCACGAAACGTTTAACACTTGAACTTTGGACCACTGCCTACAAAAATTTCCAACGGATTTTCCATAAGTGAAAAAATGCAGAAGTTAGGAGCCAATGACTGTTTTTCATATAATTCAAAATGGTGGGAGATCTAAAGGTCAGAGGTCAAAAGTCAGAGGGTGAAAGGTGTTCAGCATGAGGAGACGCATATGTGTATCCAAGTTTCATGGCTGTAGGTCAAACAGGGCATGAGTTGTACCTGTTCAAAGTTGCCATTTTCAATTGAGTGCTATAGCGCCACCTTTGGACGAAAGATTGTGAGAATTATTTTTTGATCGTTTTTCATGACCATCTACCATATGGCCGAGTTTCGTAAAAAGCGACAGCACGGTTCACCCAGAACTGCGAAAAGTGGCAGAAGTGACAGAATAAAGTGAATAATAAAACAGGTCCAGAGCTGAGCTCTGGCCCCGTAATGATAACTAAAACTAAGATTAAATATATTAACAATTTTGTAAAAAAAAAAAAAAACTAGACTAAAATGGAGTGGACTAGTGGAGAAGAGATCCAGTAGAACTAAAAGACTCTTTATGCTCAGGCTTTATGCTCAGGTGTTGCGCTCTGAAAATAGCAGATCTACAAGCTCACAACACGTCGCAGCGCGACGCGTTGTGAGCTTGTAGATCGGCTATTTTCAGCATGCAGCCAAGTGTAAAATCAGCCATTACGACGCCATCAAGGCACCGCCGAAATACATTTTAGTCCACTAACTAAACTAAACTAAACGAAAGTCTGTCACTACCGAAACGAAAGCTAAATCCGAAATAAATCACTAAGTGGCGAGGCCAAAATCGTCCCCCTAAAAACCTGTTAGGCAGGCAAATTAGAGTTGATTGGTAGTACTTTGTAGTGACTTTTTTTGGTCCCTAACATTCATCGAGCTCTGGACTTAGTAAATTTATTTTTTCACCATTGGGTCACTACCGAAACGAACGTTAAATCCGAAAAAATCACAAGTAGAATTATGTGCGGGATGTAATTTGTATACAGATGTGAGGTGACTAAATTGAATTGACTACATTTTTTTTTAAATGTTAAATTTTAAAAGAAAAAAACTCTCTCTCACACTTGTGCCAGTGTGCCAATGATCACCTTCCCCTGTGCCTGTTGGCACCCATGCCTTAGGTTGCCTACCCCTGGTTTAGACTGATGCGAAGTTCCTTGTTTAACCTGTGACCCTAGTTTACTGAGACACTACACTGTCTCTCTGTATTCTATGATCCTATAGTTTACTGAGACACTACACTGTCTCTGTATTCTATGATCCTATAGTTTACTGAGACACTACACTGTCTCTGTATTCTATGATCCTATAGTTTACTGAGACACTACACTGTCTCTCTGTATTCTATGATCCTATAGTTTACTGAGACACTACACTGTCTCTCTGTATTCTATGATCCTATGGTGTACTGAGACACTATACTGTCTCTGTATTCTATGATCCTAAAGTTTACTGACACACTACACGTTCTCTCTGTATTCTATGGTCCTATAGTTTACTGAGACACTACACTGTCTCTCTGTATTCTATGATCCTATAGTTTTCTGAGACACTACACTGTCTCTCTGTATTCTATGATCCTATAGTTTACTGAGACACTACACTTTCTCTATGTATTCTATGATCCTATAGTTTACTGAGACACTACACTGTCTCTATGTATTCTATGATCCTATAGTTTACTTTGGTTGGTTGGCTGGCTGGTTGGTTCCCTGGTTGGGTTGAGTTGGTTGGTTGGTTGGTTGGTTGGTTGGTTGGTTGGCTGGCTGGTTGGTTCCCTGGTTGGGTTGAGTTGGTTGGTTGAGTTGGTTGGTTGGTTGGTTGGTTGGTTGGTTGGTTGGCTGGCTGGCTGGCTGGCTGGCTGGCTGGCTCCACTGCAGTTGAGTGATGTCGACAAACACACTAGTGACTTAATTAGTTGTTTCTGGTTTATTATAGTTGTTGACACAACCATTGTATTGTGAAGTAATTGTAGTATCAGTCTGTAGTAAATTCTGAAGAACAGCAACAATGGAAAACCTGCGATCAGTGTTGCCATCTCTGCTTACCCGTTTTCTGGGTTTGTTTCTAAAGTGTAGTTGCTTATTTGGGCTTCCTTCCTAAATGTTGTTTATACCAGTGGTTCTCAAACATTTTCATGTCAAAGGACCCCCAAATTAATATGAATATGTAATTGGCCACGGACCCCCATCTGATATCAGTATTTGATATCCCTTTGAGATTTATTTTAAAATGGCAGATTTTATTAAGGTATAACTTGTCACTTTAGAACTTTAAAAATGAGCAGATAGTCTGTTTACAGACTTTACACTTTATTTTCAACCTGTAAATAAGTCAAGAAGCAAAAGACGCTGGTATGGGACTCCTGGCTAACTGGGATGGGGTTCAATTCCCTGCGGTGTCTCCTGATTGCAGGTTAAAAGTGTATTTATATCGATTTATAAAACCATGCTACTGACTAAACCACTACTTAGTCAGCACCAGAGTATTAATGTTTTGTTTTTTCAGTTCCAGGAAATAGTCATGCCCCGAGTATGTAATGTTTTTTTTGGAAGCATTACATACTCTGGGCATGAGTTGATCGGTAGTACTTTGTAGTGACTTTTTTTTTGGTCCCTAACATTCATCGAGCTCTGGACTTAGTACATTTATTTTTTCACCATTTACCGAAACGAAAGTTGGTCATTACCGAAACGAAAGTTAAATCCGAAAAAATCACTAAGTGTGGACGCAAAAATCGTCCCCCCAAAAACCTGTTAGGAGTACGTTTCAGGCAATTTAGAGTTGATTGGTACTACTTTGTAGTGACTTTTTTTGGTCCCTAACATTCATCGAGCTCTGGACTTAGTACATTTATTTTTTCACCATTGGGTCACTACCGAAACGAAAGTTAAATCCGAAAAAATCACTAAGTGTGGAGGCCAAAATCGTCCCCCCAAAAACCTGTTAGGAGTATGTTTCAGGCAATTTAGAGTTGATTGGTAGTACTTTGTAGTGACTTTTTTTTTCACCTTTGTGTCACAACCGAAACGAAAGTTTGTCACTACCGAAACGGAAGTTAAATCCGAAAAAAATCACTAAGTGTAACATTCATCGAGCTCTGGACTTAGTATATATTTTTTTCACCATTTGGTCACTACCGAAAAGAAAGTCTGTCACTACCGAAACGAAAGTTAAATCCGAAAAAATCACTAAGTGTAACATTCATCGAGCTCTGGACTTAGTACATTTTTTTTTCACCTTTGGGTCACTACCGAAACGAAAGTTAAATCCGAAAAAATCACTAAGTGTGGAGGCCAAAATCGTCCCCCCAAAAACCTGTTAGGAGTATGTTTCAGGCAATTTAGAGTTGATTGGTAGTACTTTGTAGTGACTTTTTTTTTTCACCTTTGTGTCACAACCGAAACGAAAGTTTGTCACTACCGAAACGAAAGTTTGTCACTACCGAAACGAAAGTTAAATCCGAAAAAATCACTAAGTGTGGAGGCCAAAGTCGTCCCCCCAAAAACCTGTTAGGAGTACGTTTCAGGCAATTTAGAGTTGATTGGTAGTACTTTGTAGTGACGTTTTTTTTCACCATTGGGTCACTACCGAAACGAAAGTTTGTCACTACCGAAACGAAAGTTAAATCCGAAAAAATCACTAAGTGTGGAGGCCAAAATCTTCCCCCCAAAAACCTGTTAGGAGTACCTTTCAGGAGATTTAGAGTTGATTGGTAGAACTTTGTTGTGACTTTTTTTTTTCACCTTTGTGTCACAACCAAAACGAAAGTTTGTCACTACCGAAACGAAAGTTAAATCCGAAAAAATCACTAAGTGTAAAATTCATCGAGCTCTGGACTTAGTACTTTTTTTTCACCATTGGGTCACTACCGAAACGAAAGTTTGTCACTACCGAAACGAAAGTTAAATCCGAAAAAATCACTAAGTGTAACATTCATCGAGCTCTGGACTTAGTACTTTTTTTTTCACCATTGGGTCACTACCGAAACGAAAGTTTGTCACTACCGAAACGAAAGTTAAATCCGAAAAATTCACTAAGTGTAACATTCATCGAGCTCTGGACTTAGTCCTTTTTTTTTTACCATTGGGTCACTACCGAAACGAAAGTCTGTCACTACCGAAACGAAAGTTAAATACGAAAGAATCACTAAGTGTGGAGGCCAAAATCGTCCCCCCAAAAACCTGTTAGGAGTACGTTTCAGGTAATTTAGAGTTGATTGGTAGTACTTTGTAGTGACTTTTTTTTTTCACCTTTGTGTCACAACCGAAACGAAAGTTTGTCACTACTGAAACGAAAGTTAAATCCGAAAAAAAACACTTGGTGTAACATTCATCGGGCTCTGGACTTAGTAATTTTTTTTTTTCACCATTGGGTCACTACCGAAACGAAAGTTTGTCACTCCCGAAACGAAAGTTAAATCCGAAAAAATCACTAAGTGTGGAGGCCAAAGTCGTCCCCCCAAAAACCTGTTAGGAGTACCTTTCAGGCGATTTAGAGTTGATTGGTAGTACTTTGTAGTGACTTTTTTTTTTCACCATTGGGTCACTACCGAAACGAAAGTTAAATCCGAAAAAATCACTAAGTGTGGAGGCCAAAGTCGTCCCCCCAAAAACCTGTTAGGAGTATGTTTCAGGCAATTTAGAGTTGAATGGTAGTACTTTGTAGTGACGTTTTTTTTTCACCATTGGGTCACTACCGAAACGAAAGTTTGTCACTACCGAAACGAAAGTTAAATCCGAAAAAATCACTAAGTGTGGAGGCCAAAATCGTCCCCCCAAAAACCTGTTAGGAGTACCTTTCAGGAAATTTAGAGTTGATTGGTAGAACTTTGTTGTGACTTTTTTTTTTCACCTTTGTGTCACAACCAAAACGAAAGTTTGTCACTACCGAAACGAAAGTTAAATCCGAAAAAATCACTAGGGTCGTTTGCACCAAGAAGGATTAAATAAAGCTTAGTTTAGGGTTAATCAAAGATTTGTTGATCTAGGATTTATTTTAATTCGAGTTGTGTTGCACCACTTAATTTTAAGCATTGCTTAACAAATCTGTGATTTAAATCCTTAACCTGTGATTAAAACTTTAAACAGTGATTAAAACGTTAAACAGTGATTATTTCATGGATTAAACTTTGTTGTGTGTCCGCCATCTTGGATTTGCGCTGTAAATAAAAAGGAATACTTCTTCTCTTGAGCCAAATATCATTAGAATTACTTTTTTATTCACTTTTGAGATAATGTGGGCAGGCGTGTTAAAAATATTTTATCATGCCATTATGCCATGTTCAATTACAGGCCCAATTTTATCAAGTATTCTCATTACAGACTCTTTGCTGAATCTGTACCGCCTTTTAAATTCATTATTATCATAACATTCGACTGGGTTTAGACGGTCCCTCATTTTTCTTTGAGCTACTCTTTCTTTTTCATGAAGCCATCTGATATATGCTGCCATGTTTACATTTAAACCACCTGTACTGCAAGTTTAGAATTAATCCCTTTCTGACATTTAAATTGGAGTTTAAAGTAGTGGTGCAACAGGATTAACATTAATCCAGGTTTACTGTGAAAATAAAAACCAAGATTAGAGGATGGTTTAAAACTAAACCTGGTTAGTGGAAACTAGGTTTAAAGTTTGGTGCAACTGGATTAATAGATAAACCTTGATTTAAACCAGGTTAAAGCTTAATCCCTCTTGGTGCAACCGACCCTGAGTGTAACATTCATCGAGCTCTGGACTTAGTACTTTTTTTTTCACCATTGGGTCACTACCGAAACGAAAGTTTGTCACTACCGAAATGAAAGTTAAATCCGAAAAAAAATCACTAAGTGTAACATTCATCGAGCTCTGGACTTAGTACATTTTTTTTTCACCATTGGGTCACTACCGAAACGAAAGTTTGTCACTACGGAAACGAAAGTTAAATCCGAAAAAATCACTAAGTGTAACATTCATCGAGCTCTGGACTTAGTAAAAAAATAATTTTCACCATTGGGTCACTACCGAAACGAAAGTTTGTCACTACGGAAACGAAGGTTAAATCCGAAAAAATCACTAAGTGTAACATTCATCGAGCTCTGGACTTAGTACCTTTTTTTTCACCATTGGGTCACTGCCGAAACGAAAGTTAAATCCGAAAAAATCACTAAGTGTAACATTCATCGAGCTCTGGAATTAGTAAAAAAAAAATTCACCATTGGGTCACTACCGAAACGAAAGTTAAATCCGAAAAAATCACTAAGTGTGGAGGCCAAAATCGTCCCCCCAAAAACCTGTTAGGAGTACGTTTCAGGCAATTTAGAGTCGATTGGTAGTACTTTGTAGTGACTTTTTTTTTTCACCTTTGTGTCACAACCGAAACGAAAGTTTGTCACTACCGAAACGAAAGTTAAATCCGAAAAAATCACTAAGTGTAACATTCATCGAGCTCTGGACTTAGTACATTGTTTTTTTCACCATTGGGTCACTACCGAAACGAAAGTTTGTCACTACCGAAATGAAAGTTAAATCCGAAAAAATCACTAAGTGTAACATTCATCAAGAACTGGACTTACTACTTTTTTTTTTCACCATTGGGTCACTACCGAAACGAAAGTTTGTCACTACCGAAACGAAAGTTAAATCCGAAAAAATCATTAAGTGTAACATTCATCGAGCTCTGGACTTAGTACATTTTTTTTTCACCATTGGGTCACTACCGAAATGAAAGTCTGTCACTACCGGAACGAAAGTTAAATCCGAAAAAATCACAAGTAGAATTATGTGCGGGATGTAATTTGTATACAGATGTGAGGTGACTAAATTGAATTGACTACATTTTTTTTTAAATGTTAAATTTTAAAAGAAAAAAAACTCTCTCTCCCACTTGTGCCAGTGTGCCAATGATTACCTTCCCCTGTGCCCATGTTGGCACCCATGCCTTGGGTTGCCTACCCCTGGTTTAGACTGATGCGAAGTTCCTTGTTTAACCTGTGACCCTAGTTTACTGAGACACTACACTGTGTCTCTATTTATTCTATGATCCTATAGTTTACTGAGACACTATACTGTCTCTCTGTATTCTATGATCCTATGGTTTACCTAGACTCTGTATTCTATGATCCTATAGTTTACTGAGACACTATACTGTCTCTCTGTATTCTATGATCCTATAGTTTACTGAGACACTACACTTTTTCTCTGTATTCTATGGTCCTATAGTTTACTGAGACACTACACTGTTTTTATGTATTCTTTGATCCTATAGTTTACTGAGACACTACACTGTCTCTCTGTATTCTATGATCCTATAGTTTACTGAGACACTACACGTTCTCTCTGTATTCTATGGTCCTATAGTTTACTGAGACACTACACTGTCTCTCTGTATTCTATGATCCTATAGTTTACTGAGACACTACACTGTCTCTCTGTATTCTATGATCCTATAGTTTACTGAGACACTACACTGTCTCTCTGTATTCTATGATCCTATAGTTTACTGAGACACTACACTTTCTCTATGAATTCTATGATCCTATAGTTTACTGAGACACTACACTGTCTCTATGTATTCTATGATCCTATAGTTTACTTTGGTTGGTTGGCTGGCTGGTTGGTTCCCTGGTTGGGTTGAGTTGGTTGGTTGGTTGGTTGGTTGGTTGGTTGGTTGGTTGGCTGGCTGGCTGGCTGGCTGGCTGGCTGGCTGGCTGGCTGGCTGGCTGGCTGGCTGGCTGGCTGGCTGGCTGGCTGGCTGGCTGGCTGGCTGGCTGGCTGGTTGGCTGGCTGGCTGGCTGGCTGGCTGGCTCCACTGCAGTTGAGTGATGTCGACAAACACACTAGTGACTTAATTAGTTGTTTCTGGTTTATTATAGTTGTTGACACAACCATTGTATTGTGAAGTAATTGTAGTATCAGTCTGTAGTAAATTCTGAAGAACAGCAACAATGGAAAACCTGCGATCAGTGTTGCCATCTCTGCTTACCCGTTTTCTGGGTTTGTTTCTAAAGTGTAGTTGCTTATTTGGGCTTCCTTCCTAAATGTTGTTTATACCAGTGGTTCTCAAACATTTTCATGTCAAAGGACCCCCAAATTAATATGAATATGTAATTGGCCACGGACCCCCATCTGATATCAGTATTTGATATCCCTTTGAGATTTATTTTAAAATGGCAGATTTTATTAAGGTATAACTTGTCACTTTAGAACTTTAAAAATGAGCAGATAGTCTGTTTACAGACTTTACACTTTATTTTCAACCTGTAAATAAGTCAAGAAGCAAAAGACGCTGGTATGGGACTCCTGGCTAACTGGGATGGGGTTCAATTCCCTGCGGTGTCTCCTGATTGCAGGTTAAAAGTGTATTTATATCGATTTATAAAACCATGCTACTGACTAAACCACTACTTAGTCAGCACCAGAGTATTAATGTTTTGTTTTTTCAGTTCCAGGAAATAGTCATGCCCCGAGTATGTAATGTTTTTTTATGAAGCATTACATACTCTGGGCATGAGTTGATTGGTAGTACTTTGTAGTGACTTTTTTTTTGGTCCCTAACATTCATCGAGCTCTGGACTTAGTACATTTATTTTTTTCACCATTTACCGAAACGAAAGTTGGTCATTACCGAAACGAAAGTTAAATCCGAAAAAATCACTAAGTGTGGACGCAAAAATCGTCCCCCCAAAAACCTGTTAGGAGTACGTTTCAGGCAATTTAGAGTTGATTGGTACTACTTTGTAGTGACTTTTTTTGGTCCCTAACATTCATCGAGCTCTGGACTTAGTACATTTTTTTTTCACCATTTGGTCAGTACCGAAACGAAAGTCTGTCACTACCGAAACGGAAGTTAAATCCGAAAAAATCACTAAGTGTAACATTCATCGAGCTCTGGACTTAGTACATTTTTTTTTCAGCATTGGGTCACTACCGAAACGAAAGTCTGTCACTACCGAAACGAAAGTTAAATCCGAAAAAATCACTAAGTGTGGAGGCCAAAATCGTCCCCCCAAAAACCTGTTAGGAGTACGTTTCAGGCAATTTAGAGTTGATTGGTAGTACTTTGTAGTGACTTTTTTTTTTCACCTTTGTGTCACAACCGAAACGAAAGTTTGTCACTACCGAAACGAAAGTTAAATCCGAAAAAATCACTAAGTGTAAAATTCATCGAGCTCTGGACGTAGTACTTTTTTTTTCACCATTGGGTCACTACCGAAACGAAAGTTTGTCACTACCGAAACGAAAGTTAAATCCGAAAAAATCACTAAGTGTAACATTCATCGAGCTCTGGACTTAGTACTTTTTTTTTCACCATTGGGTCACTACCGAAACGAAAGTTTGTCACTACCGAAACGAAAGTTAAATCCGAAAAATTCACTAAGTGTAACATTCATCGAGCTCTGGACTTAGTAATTATTTTTTTTCACCATTGGGTCACTACCGAAACGAAAGTCTGTCACTACCGAAACGAAAGTTAAATCCGAAAAAATCACTAAGTGTGGAGGCCAAAGTCGTCCCCCCAAAAACCTGTTAGGAGTACGTTTCAGGCAATTTAGAGTTGATTGGTAGTACTTTGTAGTGACGTTTTTTTTTCACCATTGGGTCACTACCGAAACGAAAGTTTGTCACTACCGAAACGAAAGTTAAATCCGAAAAAATCACTAAGTGTGGAGGCCAAAATCGTCCCCCGAAAAACCTGTTAGGAGTGCCTTTCAGGAAATTTAGAGTTGATTGGTAGAACTTTGTTGTGACTTTTTTTTTTCACCTTTGTGTCACAACCAAAACGAAAGTTTGTCACTACCGAAACGAAAGTTAAATCCGAAAAAATCACTAAGTGTAACATTCATCGAGCTCTGGACTTAGTACTTTTTTTTTCACCATTGGGTCACTACCGAAACGAAAGTTTGTCACTACCGAAACGAAAGTTAAATACGAAAAATTCACTAAGTGTAACATTCATCGAGCTCTGGACTTAGTACATTTTTTTTCACCATTGGGTCAATACCGAAACGAAAGTCTGTCACTACCGAAACGAAAGTTAAATCCGAAGAAATCACTAAGTGTGGAGGCCAAAATCTTCCCCCCAAAAACCTGTTAGGAGTACCTTTCAGGAGATTTAGAGTTGATTGGTAGAACTTTGTAGTGACTTTTTTTTTTTCACCTTTGTGTCACAACCAAAACGAAAGTTTGTCACTACCGAAACGAAAGTTAAATCCGAAAAAATCACTAAGTGTAAAATTCATCGAGCTCTGGACTTAGTACTATTTTTTTCACCATTGGGTCACTACCGAAACGAAAGTTTGTCACTACCGAAACGAAAGTTAAATCCGAAAAAAATCACTAAGTGTAACATTCATCGAGCTCTGGACTTAGTACTTTTTTTTTCACCATTGGGTCACTACCGAAACGAAAGTTTGTCACTACCGAAACGAAAGTTAAATCCGAAAAATTCACTAAGTGTAACATTCATCGAGCTCTGGACTTAGTACATTTTTTTTTCACCATTGGGTCACTACCGAAACGAAGGTCTGTCACTACCGAAACGAAAGTTAAATCCGAAAAAAATCACTAAGTGTGGAGGCCAAAATCGTCCCCCCAAAAACCTGTTAGGAGTACGTTTCAGGTAATTTAGAGTTGATTGGTGGTACTTTGTAGTGACTTTTTTTTTTTCACCTTTGTGTCACAACCGAAAGGAAAGTTTGTCACTACCGAAACGAAAGTTAAATCCGAAAAAAAAACACTTGATGTAACATTCATCGAGCTCTGGACTTAGTAATTATTT
The DNA here is from genome assembly GCF_963454915.1 of Gymnoscopelus microlampas. NCBI lineage: Eukaryota > Metazoa > Chordata > Actinopteri > Myctophiformes > Myctophidae > Gymnoscopelus > Gymnoscopelus microlampas. Next base: position 44,052,210 of record NC_139959.1, on the reverse strand, counting down.
TTTTTCACCATTGGGTCACTACCGAAACGAAAGTTTGTCACTACCGAAACGAAAGTTAAATCCGAAAAAATCACTAAGTGTGGAGGCCAAAGTCGTCCCCCCAAAAACCTGTTAGGAGTACGTTTCAGGCAATTTAGAGTTGATTGGTAGTACTTTGTAGTGACGTTTTTTTTTCACCATTGGGTCACTACCGAAACGAAAGTTTGTCACTACCGAAACGAAAGTTAAATCCGAAAAAATCACTAAGTTTGGAGGCCAAAATCTTCCCCCCAAAAACCTGTTAGGAGTACCTTTCAGGAGATTTAGAGTTGATTGGTAGAACTTTGTTGTGACTTTTTTTTTTCACCTTTGTGTCACAACCAAAACGAAAGTTTGTCACTACCGAAACAAAAGTTAAATCCGAAAAAATCACTAAGTGTAAAATTCATCGAGCTCTGGACTTAGTACTTTTTTTTCACCATTGGGTCACTACCGAAACGAAAGTTTGTCACTACCGAAACGAAAGTTAAATCCGAAAAAATCACTAAGTGTAACATTCATCGAGCTCTGGACTTAGTACTTTTTTTTCACCATTGGGTCACTACCGAAACGAAAGTTTGTCACTACCGAAACGAAAGTTAAATCCGAAAAAATCACTAAGTGTAACATTCATCGAGCTCTGGACTTAGTACTTTTTTTTTCACCATTGGGTCACTACCGAAACGAAAGTTTGTCACTACCGAAACGAAAGTTAAATCCGAAAAATTCACTAAGTGTAACATTCATCGAGCTCTGGACTTAGTACATTTTTTTTTCACCATTGGGTCACTACCGAAACGAAAGTCTGTCACTACCGAAACGAAAGTTAAATACGAAAAAATCACTAAGTGTGGAGGCCAAAATCGTCCCCCCAAAAACCTGTTAGGAGTACGTTTAAGGTAATTTAGAGTTGATTGGTAGTACTTTGTAGTGACTTTTTTTTTTCACCTTTGTGTCACAACCGAAACGAAAGTTTGTCACTACCGAAACGAAAGTTAAATCTGAAAAAAACACTTGGTGTAGCATTCATCGAGCTCTGGACTTAGTAATTATTTTTTTTCACCATTGGGTCACTACCGAAACGAAAGTTTATCACTCCCGAAACGAAAGTTAAATCCGAAAAAATCACTAAGTGTGGAGGCCAAAGTCGTCCCCCCAAAAACCTGTCAGGAGTACCTTTCAGGCGATTTAGAGTTGATTGGTAGTACTTTGTAGTGACTTTTTTTTTTCACCATTGGGTCACTACCGAAACGAAAGTTAAATCCGAAAAAATCACTAAGTGTGGAGGCCAAAGTCGTCCCCCCAAAAACCTGTTAGGAGTATGTTTCAGGCAATTTAGAGTTGAATGGTAGTACTTTGTAGTGACGTTTTTTTTTCACCATTGGGTCACTACCGAAACGAAAGTTTGTCACTACCGAAACGAAAGTTAAATCCGAAAAAATCACTAAGTGTGGAGGCCAAAATCGTCCCCCCAAAAACCTGTTAGGAGTACCTTTCAGGAAATTTAGAGTTGATTGGTAGAACTTTGTTGTGACTTTTTTTTTTCACCTTTGTGTCACAACCAAAACGAAAGTTTGTCACTACCGAAACGAAAGTTAAATCCGAAAAAATCACTTGGGTCGGTTGCACCAAGAAGGATTAAATAAAGCTTAGTTTAGGGTTAATCAAAGATTTGTTGATCTAGGATTTATTTTAATTCGAGTTGTGTTGCACCACTTCATTTTAAGCATTGCTTAACAAATCTGTGATTTAAATCCTTAACCTGTGATTAAAACTTTAAACAGTGATTAAAACGTTAAACAGTGATTATTTCATGGATTAAACTTTGTTGTGTGTCCGCCATCTTGGATTTGCGCTGTAAATAAAAAGGAATACTTCTTCTCTTGAGCCAAATATCATTAGAATTACTTTTTTATTCACTTTTGAGATAATGTGGGCAGGCGTGTTAAAAATATTTTATCATGCCATTATGCCATGTTCAATTACAGGCCCAATTTTATCAAGTATTCTCATTACAGACTCTTTGCTGAATCTGTACCGCCTTTTAAATTCATTATTATCATAAAATTCGACTGGGTTTAGACGGTCCCTTATTTTTCTTTGAGCTACTCTTTCTTTTTCATGAAGCCATCTGATATATGCTGCCATGTTTACATTTAAACCACCTGTACTGCAAGTTTAGAATTAATCCCTTACTGACATTTAAATTGGAGTTTAAAGTAGTGGTGCAACAGGATTAACATTAATCCAGGTTTACTGTGAAAATAAAAAACAAGATTAAAGGATGGTTTAAAACTAAACCTGGTTAGTGGAAACTAGGTTTAAAGTTTGGTGCAACTGGATTAATAGATAAACCTTGATTTAAACCAGGTTAAAGCTTAATCCCTCTTGGTGCAACCGACCCTGAGTGTAACATTCATCGAGCTCTGGACTTAGTACTTTTTTTTTCACCATTGGGTCACTACCGAAACGAAAGTTTGTCACTACCGAAACGAAAGTTAAATCCGAAAAAAATCACTAAGTGTAACATTCATCGAGCTCTGGACTTAGTACATTTTTTTTTCACCATTGGGTCACTACCGAAACGAAAGTTTGTCACTACGGAAACGAAAGTTAAATCCGAAAAAATCACTAAGTGTAACATTCATCGAGCTCTGGACTTAGTACATTTTTTTTTCACCATTGGGTCACGACCGAAACGAAATTCTGTCACTACCGAAACGAAAGTTAAATCCGAAAAAATCACTAAGTGTGGAGGCCAAAATCGTCCCCCCAAAAACCTGTTAGGAGTACGTTTCAGGCAATTTAGAGTTGATTGGTAGTACTTTGTAGTGACTTTTTTTTTCACCTTTGTGTCACAACCGAAACGAAAGTTTGTCACTACCGAAACGAAAGTTAAATCCGAAAAAATCACTAAGTGTGGAGGCCAAAGTCGTCCCCCCAAAAACCTGTTAGGAGTACGTTTCAGGCAATTTAGAGTTGATTGGTAGTACTTTGTAGTGACGTTTTTTTTTCACCATTGGGTCACTACCGAAACGAAAGTTTGTCACTACCGAAACGAAAGTTAAATCCGAAAAAATCACTAAGTGTGGAGGCCAAAGTCGTCCCCCCAAAAACCTGTTAGGAGTACCTTTCAGGCGATTTAGAGTTGATTGGTAGTACTTTGTAGTGACTTTTTTTTTCACCATTGGGTCACTACCGAAACGAAAGTTTGTCACTACCGAAACGAAAGTTAAATCCGAAAAAATCACTAAGTGTGGAGACCAAAGTCGTCCCCCCAAAAACCTGTTAGGAGTACCTTTCAGGCGATTTAGAGTTGATTGGTAGTACTTTGTAGTGACTTTTTTTTTCACCATTGGGTCACTACCGAAACGAAAGTTTGTCACTACCGAAACGAAAGTTAAATCCGAAAAAATCACTAAGTGTGGAGGCCAAAGTCGTCCCCCAAAAAACCTGTTAGGAGTACGTTTCAGGCAATTTAGAGTTGATTGGTAGAACTTTGTTGTGACTTTTTTTTTTCACCTTTGTGTCACAACCAAAACGAAAGTTTGTCACTACCGAAACGAAAGTTAAATTCAAAAAAATCACTAAGTGTAACATTCATCGAGCTCTGGACTTAGTACTTTTTTTTTCACCATTGGGTCACTACCGAAACGAAAGTATGTCACTACCGAAACGAAAGTTAAATCCGAAAAATTCACTAAGTGTAACATTCATCGAGCTCTGGACTTAGTACATTTTCTTTCACCATTGGGTCACTACCGAAACGAAAGTCTGTCCTACATAAAAGGTCCTACATAAAAGGTCAAAAGGTGTCCAAAATCAAGGTGATCGCAGTGTCTCTCAAAAGGATTGCAAGGTCTCCGTCTTGATAAAGCTCAACGAACCAAAATCGTCCCCCCAAAAACCTGTTAGGAGTACGTTTCAGGCAATTTAGAGTATGTCACTACCAGACAAAGTATGTCACTACCGAAACGAAAGTTAAATCCGAAAAATTCACTAAGTGTAACATTCATCGAGCTCTGGACTTAGTACATTTTTTTTCACCATTGGGTCACTACCGAAACGAAAGTCTGTCAGTACCGAAACGAAAGTTAAATCCGAAAAAATCACTAAGTGTGGAGGCCAAAATCGTCCCCCCAAAAACCTGTTAGGAGTACGTTTCAGGCAATTTAGAGTTGATTGGTAGTACTTTGTAGTGACTTTTTTTTTTTCACCTTTGTGTCACAACCGAAAGGAAAGTTTGTCACTACCGAAACGAAAGTTAAATCCGAAAAAAAACACTAAGTGTAACATTCATCGCGCTCTGGACTTAGTAATTATTTTTTTTCACCATTGGGTCACTACCGAAACGAAAGTTTGTCACTACCGAAACGAAAGTTAAATCCGAAAAAATCACTAAGTTTGGAGGCCAAAGTCGTCCCCCCAAAAACCTGTTAGGAGTACCTTTCAGGCAATTTAGAGTTGATTGGTAGTACTTTGTAGTGACTTTTTTTTTTCACCATTGGGTCACTACCGAAACGAAAGTTTGTCACTGCCGAAACGAAAGTTAAATCCGAAAAAATCACTTAGTTTGGAGGCCAAAATAGTCCCCCCAAAAACCTGTTAGGAGTACCTTTCAGGAGATTTAGAGTTGATTGGTAGTACTTTGTAGTGACTTTTTTTTTCACCATTGGGTCACTACCGAAACGAAAGTTTGTCACTACCAAAACGAAAGTTAAAACCGAAAAAAATCACTAAGTGTAACATTCATCGAGCTCTGGACTTAGTACTTTTTTTTTCACCATTGGGTCACTACCGAAACGAAAGTTTGTCACTACCGAAACGAAAGTTAAATCCGAAAAAATCACTAAGTGTAACATTCATAGAGCTCTGGACTTAGTACATTTTTTTTTCACCATTGGGTCACTACCGAAACGAAAGTTTGTCACTACCGAAACGAAAGTTAAATCCGAAAAAATCACTAAGTTTAACATTCATCGAGCTCTGGACTTAGTACATTTTTTTTTTCACCATTGGGTCACTACCGAAACGAAAGTTTGTCACTACCGAAACGAAAGTTAAATCCGAAAAAATCACTAAGTGTAACATTCATCGAGCTCTGGACTTAGTAAAAAAAAAATTCACCATTGGGTCACTACCGAAACGAAAGTTAAATCCGAAAAAATCACTAAGTGTGGAGGCCAAAATCGTCCCCCCAAAAACCTGTTAGGAGTACGTTTCAGGCAATTTAGAGTTGATTGGTAGTACTTTGTAGTGACTTTTTTTTTCACCTTTGTGTCACAACCGAAACGAAAGTTTGTCACTACCGAAACGAAAGTTAAATCCGAAAAAAATCACTAAGTGTAACATTCATCGAGCTCTGGACTTAGTACTTTTTTTTTCACCATTGGGTCACTACCGAAACGAAAGTTTCCGTTTCGGTAGTGACCCGATGGTGAAAAAAAAAATGTACTAAGTGGTTACACTTAGTGTTTTTTTCGGATTTAACTTTCGTTTCGGTAGTGACAAACTTTCGTTTCGGTAGTGACCAGATGGTGAAAAAAATATATACTAAGTGGTTACACTTAGTGTTTTTTTCGGATTTATCTTTCGTTTCCGTAGTGACAAACTTTCGTTTCGGTAGTGACCCGATGGTGAAAAAAAAATGTACTAAGTGGTTACACTTAATGTTTTTTTCGGATTTAACTTTCGTTTCGGTATTGACAAACTTTCATTTCGGTAGTGACCCGATGGTGAAAAAAAAAAATTACCAAGTGGTTACACTTAGTGTTTTTTTTCGGATTTAACTTTCGTTTCGGTCGTGACAAACTTTCGTTTCGGTAGTGACCCGATGGTGAAAAAAAAAATTACTAAGTGGTTACACTTAGTGTTTTTTTCGGATTTAACTTTCATTTCGGTAGTGACAAACTTTCCTTTCGGTAGTGACACAATGGTGAAAAAATAAATGTATTTGTCTTGTTTGTTGTTCAAGTCAAAGCACCAGGAAGGCTGTATTTCTTGGCCAACAGTTAGCTCAATGGGTTGAGTCGCAGTATTCATGATCCAGAGGCCGTGAGTTCAAACCCCACTGGTGTATTTACTGTGATGCTTCCCTTTGCAGACTAACTTCTAGAAAAACAAGTTAAAACCACCAGGAAACCTGTAACTCTCAGCCAACAGCTTAGCTCAACTGGTTGAGCGTCTGTCCAATAACATGACTTGACTTGACTTGAGTTGGTTCGATTCCCACTCGAGTCAAGTGTCCCCAGTAACTTGGGGCAACGGTTAAATTGACTGTTATCCTTAGTGATGCTTCCCTTTGCAGACTAACTTCTAGAAATACAAGTTAAAACCACCAGGGAACCTGTAACTCTCAGCCAACAGCTTAGCTCAACTGGTAGAGCGTCTGTCCAATAACATGACTTGACTTGACTTGAGTTGGTTCGATTCCCACTCGAGTCAAGTGTCCCCGGTAACTTGGGGCAACGGATAAATTGACTGTTATCCTTAGTGATGCTTCCTTTTGCAGACTAACTTCTAGAAATACAAGTTAAAACCACCAGGAATCCTGTAACTCTCAGCCAACAGCTTAGCTCAACTGGTAGAGCGTCTGTCCAATAACATGACTTGACTTGAGTTGGTTCGATTCCCACTCGAGTCAGGTGTCCCCGGTAACTTGGGGCAACGGATAAATTCACTGTTATCCTTAGTGATGCTTCCCTTTGCAGACTAACTTCTAGAAATACAAGTTAAAACCACCAGGAAACCTGTAACTCTCAGCCAACAGCTTAGCTTAACTGGTAGAGCGTCTGTCCAATAACATGACTTGACTTGACTTGAGTGGGTTCGATTCCCACTCGAGTCAAGTGTCCCCGGTAACTTGGGGCAACGGATAAATTGACTGATATCCTTAGTGATGCTTCCCTTTGCAGACTAACTTCTAGAAAAACAAGTCAAAACCACCAGGAAATCTGTAAGTTAAAACCACCAGGAAACTTGTAACTCTCAGCCAACAGCATAGCTCAACTGGTAGAGCGTCTGTCCAATAACATGACTTGACTTGACTTGAGTGGGTTCGATTCCCACTCGAGTCAAGTGTCCCCGGTAACTTGGGGCAACGGATAAATTGACTGATATCCTTAGTGATGCTTCCCTTTGCAGACTAACTTCTAGAAATACAAGTTAAAACCACCAGGAAACCTGTAACTTTCAGCCAACAGCTTAGCTCAACTGGTAGAGCGTCTGTCCAATAACATGACTTGACTTGACTTGAGTGGGTTCGATTCCCACTTGAGTCAAGTGTCCCCGGTAACTTGGGGCAACGGATAAATTGACTGATATCCGTAGAATAACTTGTAGGAGTGTGCTGGTTCAAATCCAGTTCAACCCAGAGAGTACTCGGTAGTTTGATACGGTAGTTTGTTATGGCAGTTTGATACAGTAGTTTCATAAGGAACGTAACAGACTACAGCAATCTGCAATCAGCAGACACCGCAGGGAATTGAACCCCATCCTAGTAAACCAGGAGTTCCATACCAGCGTCTTGACTTGCTTCTTGACTTCTTGACTTCTTTTAATTCTAAAGTGACAATTTATACCTTAAAAAAGTCTGCCATTTTAAAATAAATCTCAAAGGGATATCAAATACTGCTATCAGATGGGGGCCCGTGGGCAAATACATATTAATATTAATTTGGGGGTCTTTGATATGAAAATGTTTGAGAACCACTGGTTTAAATAACATTTAGAAAGGAAGCCCAAATAAGCAACTACAGTTTAGAAACAAGCCCAGAAAACGACAACCACCACTATTTATAAGCCACTTTGCAAACAAACAAGCCCAAAGTCACTTATAATAAGCAGACATGGCAACACTGATCACAGGTTTTATCAAACCCGAAGTTATGCAGGAATGCCTACTGAGTGTCAAAAAAAATACTTTCTGGCCTTGACAGCCCATGCATCAAAACAGAAAAGTCATATCTGCTTGCATTAAAAGGCAAATATTGTACTGTTACTCCACTACAATTATTTGAAAACTTTAGTTACTAGTTATTGTAGATATAAATTATTATATTATAAAAACATACATTAACCACTTGCCTTTCCCAGATGTACAACCACAAGGACGCACGCACGTACGCACGCACACACCACTAACCTGTACAACACTCGGGTCCAGATTGACAAAGGTATCCAGGTCCATGTTGACATTGGAGGCAGCGGCACTTCTCACATAGGAAAGGGATGCACCACCTACAGGTCATAAAGAAAATACTGAATTTATCCATCTCTGAAGTGTGTGTGTGTGTGTGTGTGTGTGTGTGTGCGTGCGTGCGTGCGTGCGTGCGTGCGTGCGTGCGTGCGTGCGTGCGTGCGTGCGTGCGTGCGAAATTTGAGACATTGTGAGGATTTTTGAGTTAGGCTATTATCACTGGTATACAGTACAGTACAGACAGTTGTGTATGAACTTGGGGTCCTTGACATGGAAATGTTTGAGAACCACTGCAATATACAGTATGTGTTTGTACGCATGTACATGTGAATGAATGCTTGCTTACCCAAAAATGGCTCTGTATTCTGGAAGCTGGTAGTGCTGATAGCTGTAGTGCGGCTGAGTCCAGAGAAGGCTTTTTCTGCGATGTTAAAGAGCACTTTCTTCTTCTCCAGTGTACAGCTGGACACTACCAGCAAACTGGAATTACTGGAAACACCAGGAGACACACAGCACACATCTCAAAAGAGTGCTACCACATTTTCAACCACAAATGTAATTTATTCAGTCTCTAAAATTCAGTCCCTTACATATCTTATTTACCTTTTGGCTAATATGTCATGGAATCACACACATCACTCTTTTATAATTTGTTGTACGATGTTGCTTGTAGAAATGTATGCTAATTTTACTACTTTCTTTTTTTTTTTTTTGAAAATGTGTGAATTATTATTATTAGGACTTTTATTTCTATAAAATAATAATTGATTCTTATTTTTGCCAGCCGAAATACGGATGCCAGTGTTAATTAGGTTCAAAATAGTTTTGGGTGGGGCGCCCGTTGGCCTAGCGGTCCAGGCGCATACCATATATAGGCTCTAATACAGTCTGACAGAGTGTCGCGAGTTTGAATCCCAGTCCCGACAACCTTTGCTGCATGTCATTCCCCATCTCTCTCTCACTGTTTCCTGTCTCGCTCTACTATACACTGTCAATAAAGCCCAAAATATTCCCAATTTATTTTTTATAATAATATTTTTTTGGATTAATGTCGATGTTCAAGTGTGTGCAAGTAGTGAAGAAATACTAAAGTAAACATGATTTACGATACTACTGGCTCCCTCCCCAACACCCATCACCTGAGGGTGTCCTCTGAGATGGTCTGTAGGACACTGGTATCCAGGGAACACAGGTTGGGTCCCTTGACACAACTGAGCTCTGCACTGCCAAGACTGTTGCCCGCCTTAGTCAGATACTTGGAAATGATGGCCTTGGCTTTGATGGTGACAAAAAATGTGTTAGTGCCATATACATGTACTGCACACATTTACGAACACACATGCAAAAACGTGTAAATATAATCACAACGCATTATGTTTTCTCACTTTTACACTGATTACACTGCCTGCCAGCCAGCCTGCCAGCCAGACAGACAGACAAACAGACAGACGCTCTACCTCCTGAGCCACTGCCGCCCCCATGTATTTTTGTCGATAACACCATCAATCAATCAAAGATCATTTGTATACTTACCAGAGCTGAAGAGTCCATTAAAGAACACAGTGTGTCAATCTGTGTGATGTTCCACATGCTGATGTCATCAGTAGTGGCGTTGCGTGACGCAGGCCCCAGCTCCTGGACTTTCTCTTCTGGGATTAACGACTCACTGACATAGGCCTGACGTTGTGGATAGAGACATATTAGTGGATAGAGACATATTAGACGGGACACCAGATCAGAAATGCAACTGGAATCACTTTATTTGCGATACCTGTTCATTCATGCAATACATTTACAAGACTTTTATCTTGGTGGTAATGTGGTCAGACAATATTAAATATTATGGTAAAAGGACAACAGCCTCACATGCAAGAATACAATGCAAAATACATTGGAAACAGACTTTCCAAATGTCTTCATGAAGTTATCATTTAATTGGATGAAATACGCCAGGCGCACAAGAAAATACCAATTGTTGACCACGGGGTTGTTGGGGGTCACTGGGCACTGTGGATGACAGGTTGGACAATTTATAAAGATCATCAAATCAAAGGATTTCAAATGAGAGCCATATTAGCAATAGCAGTAGTAGTAGAGAGTATAAAAGAAATCTCACCATGAAATTGGCTGTCAAACAACCTGTCCAAATCAACACAGATTTTTTTTATAAAAAGGCAATAATTTCAATAAAGTATTCTCTTGAGTAGTAGACTAGAGTGAACAAAGTTAAATGTCCTGGCTCTTGTGTACATGATGGGAGGCATTTGTGCATATGCGTGTGTGCAAGTGTGTGTGTGTGAGTATAGCTAACCCTCTGGTGCAGAATGTCTCAGGTCATCTATGCTGGCCCAGACGGCTGGTTCTATCTCTGGTAGTACATATGGCATGGCCTCGTACAGACGTTCCACACTGGCACAATAAACATATTAATTGACAGACAGAATTGCTCAGTAGCACCCCTCTGCCCAAAAGGAATAGTTTTGGTATTGCAGCTGAAAAAGCTTGGAATGACAGACAGTCAGATTGTGAGAAAGAATATCTGGATTTTTTTTAGGCTTACAACCTGTTTAATACGTATTAGGGGGCAATATTTATATATAATATATTTTTTTTACATTCATGGTGTAGCCCCTTTAAAATGTAAGCCATTTAACATCATCACAACACACTCGCATGACTTGGTAGACATCACAGGGTGGCTTAACCTAAGAAATAAAATAAAAGTCCATGCATTATAATAATAATTATTATCCTACTATAATTCTAGTAACCTCTGTGCGTTTGTAGTGGTGGTGGTGAAGCTACCCGGTTCTCCCCACTGGCTGGACCAATTGCTCTGATTTTGCACACAGCCATTGACCATTACCATCTGAACTTAACTGTGAAGCCCGTTTTTCAATTTCATCAAATCTCAGCTTCTTATTAGCGTTTTTGTGTCAAACACTGTCGCCATGGTTACGGGGCTGCCCAGCTATGGGACGAACTGCCTCCCGGGTTGCCAGATCATGTGCGCATATCCCCCCACGCATGCGTCGACCGGGTATGGTCTAGTTATTATAATTACTATTATATTTTGCTGTACATTTTTTAAGCTGTCATAAGACGCTCTACAGATGAGGTTACCTCTCTAGCGAGCCGAACCAGGTGGTGCAGGAACTCAGGAAAGTCTCCTTGAGACTGTGTCAGATGGTCAAACACTGCATGGATGATGACGTCTTTTTCTGGAGGAGTAGGCACCAGCAGCATCTCTGCAGTCTGCTTCGGAGTCAGGAGGTGTAGAACCTCCATCTGGACACGTTTAAGACAAGAGAGAGACAGACAGGACATAATAGGAGAGGGCAGGATATGAGATTTAACCACTGAAGCCCTATTTTATACGTAATCGAATTATAATGTCACACTCGCAAATCAGCTATTACGTTTTTGAAAATCTTGCAATCCTGTGATGACATGCCCAAAATATACGCCAGGTTGAAAGGTTATTAAGTTACTGAAATTGTAGTGTCAAGTACAAACAATCAAATCAATGTTTTCAGTAAAAATGTTCAGATTATCCACACTCACTCCAGAGAAGTCACGGTTGAGGTCATAGAAGTCTGTGATGGGGGCGAACATGGAGAAGAATCCAAAGTTCTCCTCCAGCCATTCTGCACTATGGCTGGATGAGGAGACACACTGAGGATCTGAAGATAAATACACAAGTCAGTGTAGGCTATAATAGTATAGTATTAGAATAGAGTAATGTTTTACTAAAAAATGTACTCTGAAAGCAACAGAAATTCCTGTATATCTGCAGACAAATCGTACATCACTGGGCTGGGGTTGTGATCAGGATCCATGAGACGCATATGATGACTCAGATCTTTTACTCTGGACCCAGCAATGCAAAGAAATGTATCATTATTCCGGGACTATTTTGTGTATTTCAACTATAAGTGTTTTCCAAACGTAGCCGTAGGGTCTTACTCTTGACCCATTTTTGGGTCACAGACCAGGTTTTATGAATTAAAGTAAGGTAAAGTAAATATCCTGCTTGTTTTTTGTTTTTTCAAAAATAAACAAAGTCCCACAATCTTTAAAAAAAAAATCAACAGATTTTCAGAAATTAAAGAAAAGGAACAGGAATACAAAAGATTTTCAGAAGATTTTAAGAAATACATTTCTTAAAATCGTGGAAGGTGTCTGTAGTGGTAGGTGAAGCTACCCGGTTCTCCTCAGTGGCTGGACCAATTGCTCTGATTTTGCACACAGCCATTGACCATTACCATCTGAACTTAACTGTGAAGCCCGTTTTTCAATTTCATCAAATCTCAGCTTCTTATTAGCGTTTATGTGTCAAACAATGTCGCCTCCCGGGTTGCCAGATCATGTGCGCATATCCCCCCACGGATGCGTCGACCGGGTATGGTCTAGTACTTTATAATTCATAATGATTTTTCTTAAAAGTTTAGGTCCCAGGAAGTCACCAAATGTATCTTTCAGGTCTCAAGCTGAAAATGTTTGGGAAACAGTTATGTTCTAGAGAAGATAGCATTCCCTTTATAAACGGGACAACTCACAGGGCTTGGTAAACAGGACAGGTGAAGTTCTTAAAGCTGAGGCAGTCGAGGAGGCTTATGGAAACTGTAGGCAGCAGAGGCAGCAGTTTGATCTGGAACTACATCCTGATGAAGTCTGGGTCCTCCAGGTTCTCCTGGGTCAGGGATGGAGACTCCACCTGAGCAAACACTTCTCTGAAGTGGGACGCAAGCTCACTGAAGTTCTAAAACGAGGGGGGGAAAAGTAGAGTTGTAAAATATTATATTTTTGGCTCTGAAAGGGAACTTATGAGCAGAAATCAACCACCAGTGACCGCCCAAGCCTTCCGGTCAGCTCTGTGATCATTCTCAGTATCATCGCCTCTGACATAGTGAGGTTGCTACGGGCAGCACAGTGCATGAAACGGGCCACATTTTCCACTGCGTTGGTAAGCTGGTAGAAGAGATGGGGAGAAGGATAATGGATGTACAGTAGGGCTGTCAAAAAAAATCGATTCATGAATAAATCGCGATTCTTAATGCCACGATTTTAAAAATCGATTCAAAATATTAAAATCGATTTTTTAAATTTTTTTTAAATTTTTTTTTTTTTTTTTTTTTTTTTTTTTTTATTATTATTTTTATAAAATCGCAATAAATCGCAGAATCGAATATCAATTAATCGCAGAATCGCAATTTTAATCGAATCGGCACCCTAGAAAATCGCAATAAATCGCAGAATCGCAATTTTAATCGAATCGGCACCCTAGAAAATCGCAATAAATCGCAGAATCGAATCGAATATCAATTAATCGCAGAATCGCAATTGTAATCGAATCGGCACCCTAGGAATCGATTTTGAATCGAATCGTGAGGTAAGTGAATCGTGACACCCCTAATGTACAGGCATGACTTTCCTATCCGACGACATCTAGAATAGAATCTGGAATCCTTTGTGTAATACATTTAAATTAAAGAAATTCAGAAACAATTAATAAAGCCTTCTCACGCCACATGTTCTTTCTTCAAGGGTGATGCTGCAAGTGTCCTGGACCTCAGTGGTGTCATTGCCCATGTCCAAATAGCTGTTCAACAAGCAAGCACAATAATCAGCATCATATTCATAGATAATGGACAGTGGACAAAACAAGGGACTTACAAAGGACATCACCTGCAATATTTCTGGATGGCCACCAGAGGGTGCCCACAGGCTGACCTTTGTTATCACTCCAAAAGCAGGACATTGTTGACCTTTGTCTTGTTAGGTTCACTATCACAAAGTGACAAATTCCTTGTGTCGGTTTGTATTTAAGTTCCCTTTAATAATGTGTACTTTGTTCAGCCACCTACCCTGTGTTCACATCTTAGTAAAGGGCTTGTGCTTGTCTTTCCTTTTGTAATCTTTGTGTCCTGCCTTGCTTGGGTCACTTGTTTAAGGTTACAATCAACAATTCCAGTTATTACTCACTCAATATTTGCTATCTCGCATGTAATATTCAAAGAAACGTTTTGAGTTAATCCATAAATAAACGTTGCCCTTCTGTTGATTTCCATTATTTTGTGTTGTGTTGTGTTGAATGTGAAAGGAAACAGAAGTCCACTAACACCACCGGCAGTCCGGCACTCTTAATTAAACTAGTTCGGCTCATCCAGGAAAATCTGGGACTTTGGTCAAGACTAGCCTGCACAACATAATTGGAAAGACATGGACGCTGGACTGTACATGCATCTACTCACTGTATGAAAGAATATTAATTGTACTTACAACACTTGGTGGAAGGCATACTTGATTTGGTCAGGGAGTTGCCCATGGGGTAAGAATCTCTGTAATAGTGGCGTTACAACATGGTTGAACCAATCCTCCACATTTGTCACATCAAACTCTTCCATTGGTTGGGCTATGGACGTATTATGTGGCGTGTACATGCCAGCCAGCTCAGCTAGGGTCCAGTTCAGCAGGGTCTGGGTCAGAGTCATGCTTCCGATCTCGGATACATTTCTCTGGAGAGCAACAGATAGATAGGAATGTCAGGGTCATATGCATAATCATAATAAACTAGTCATATAAAAACAAGTAATTGGCTTCTCATATATGCATATGTATGTACGCTGTATGTACCTCACGTGTGAGAGACACAAACTCACTGACGAGGCTCCCAACAGGTCTGAAAGCTCCCATCAACCCATTCACCACCTGCAAGTGTTTCAAAAAGAACAAAATAATATTGTTTAAGGTTATGAAGATTACCATCAACAATCTGGTAAAAGTTTAATTGGATGAAAGAAATGTATAATATTTAAAGCTATGCAACCTCAAAATGACCGGTCTGACCGGGAATCGTGCACTTGTATAAGGCTAAGAGATTGGTTGCATAGTTTTATTGATATTGATTTATTAGTGCATTAAATTTCCCCATCCACTTTAATGGAAAAGTGAAAACACAAAAATTCAAGTATTTTTTTCTCAAAAAGCGTAAGAGCTACAGTTACCAGATTTGGAGGGGAGGTTCATAGTTTATTGCCAAATTATTGAAAAAATATTACACCATTAAACCTCATGGTGGCGCTATAACAGCCCACTTTACCTTTTGGCCTATAACTCTTGAACCATAGGTCGTAAAATCGAAATCTTTTTTTCCCTAGATTCCTTGGATCATTACGCAACTCCCCATATAGGCCACGCCCATTTGCGTATGGATAGATTTTTTTATATTGATTTATTAGTGCATTAAATTTCCCCATCCACTTTAATGGGAATTGCACAAACTCCTATTCAAGTATTTTTTTCTCGGAAACCGTAAGGGCTACAGTTACAAGACTTGGAGGGGAGGTTAATATTTTTTTGCAAAATTATTTAAAAAATAATCACACCAGTCGGCCACATGGTGGCGCTATAACAGCCCACTTTACGTTTTGGCCTATAACTCTTGAACCGTAGGTCGTAAAATCAAAATGTATTTATTTATTTTCCCCTGGATTCCTTGGGTCACGACGCAACTCCCCATATAGGCCACTTCCATTTCCGTCTGGATAGATTTTCCGCCATTTAGAATTTTCTTCAAAACACACTTTTAGCTCCTCCTCCAACATATTTTGTCCAAATGTCACAGAAATCGGTACACATGATCTCTGGGCCCATGCGGTAAACATATCCAAACGGCATTTTCATAGTCCTTACCATTCGTCTGTAAATGGCTTCCAAAGTTAGTGGGAGGGGCCTGTTTTACCAATAATGCCAGAAATCACGAACGAAACGTCCGGTCAATCCCAAATTTAAATCACATGTCGAGGGTGGTTTACTCAACAAATTCCCAAAAGCATTTCCACTGTGACCCATAGGGGCCGCCACAAATGCGCAAAATGTAACCGTTTGATGCAAAAACATTATTTCGGGGTGGATCGAACCTTTCAAAATGAAACGCAAGCGATCTCATGAGAGACGTGACAATGTAATTGGCGCAGCCTCCGACGGTATTCATCCCGGCGTATTCTTCGAGTCCCGGCGGCTGCGGCCCGCGACCGGGGTCGGCGCAACCACACTTTGCAATTGCCCTGAATTGCGACGCGTCTAGTTGTTATTATAGTTGTTGTTATTATGATTATATATGTAATAATAGTATGGTTATATTTTATGATTCTATATATAGGTTAATTATAGTTATTAGTGATAATTATACAATTATATATTATGGTAACTATTACAATGCCTGTAAACAGTTTATTATTGACAGATATATTGTTGATGCTATAATGATTATTATTACTACTATTACTGTTATTATCCAAAATTATATTCTAACTTTTAAGTAAATTCAATATTTTCCAGGGTGAAGCAAAAAACCCGCCTCCTATTTCAGCCAATTTAGGAGTGCACAGGGAAAAAAATCTTGCACCGACCCATTTGTTAAAAAAGGGGATCAAGCAAGCTCCTGGTAAATATATTAATATATTATTAAACAACATGTAACATTCTGAAAAATAGGTACAAATTGTAGGGCTGCAACTATATTGATTAAGTTAATTATCTCAAAGTGTATTTTGGAGATATCTAATTTTGTTTTTATCAATGAATCAATGTGTAACATTTTCCATAATTATTTTGGGATTACATTTATTAGTTTAATTAAGAAATTAAGTCCTATTTTAATAAGTGTAAATTGGCTGTTTGAATAAAATTCATTTTTTTGTCAAAATGAATAAAAAAATAATTTAGTCCTAATAAGTGTTACAGTCTTACAGCCCTAAAAACAAATGGTGAGTTAAACATTTACAACATGCACATGTAAATATAAGGTAGTGGGTCATGAAAAGGCAGTATACAATCCAAAATAGTTTGTTATGCATTTGTTAGAATTGATTATTTCATGTGTGAGTTTGGGATGGCCAATATTGTGTTATAGAAATTGGGTACTACCGGTTCACGAGCCACAACATAAATGGAATGCAATTATCTTAGAAATATGACAATTATTCACAAAGAACATTCCTGAAAAGTAGAAAAAGGTTAAAGGCAAAAAAAACAGGGAAACAAGTGTTAGTGTTCTTTTCAAACAAATGCTTCACAATCAATAGTTATGAAAAAAGACAAAACAATGCTACAATATGAATAAGACAAAACAATGCTATAATATGAATAAGGCAAAACAATGCTACAATATGAATAATACTGTGATTTATGCCTTGATTTCATGGATTTATTTTTGTTTTTGTGGCATTCCTAAGAAAATAATTTGATGACTGTGTGTATTTCCGGTAGGAGACACAAATAATCTACTTTGTGTCTCCTACCGGATACATTAGCTGGTAGGAGACGGGAATCAAATTATTGGTTTAGGAATGCGACAAAAACAAAAAATAATCCATGGATTCAAGGCTTCATAGGGTGTGCAATTGATAGAAAATAAGTAATTTTTTGGGTGAACTCCTCCTTTAAACACTGGCCCTGGAATGACCCAAAGACACGTAGGCACACAGAAGTGAGTTTGTTTGTATGCCAGGTACTTATTAAAGCATACTTTCAAATGGAAACGAATATACTAAATAATACATTGCATCCACGACGTGAAAACACAGCAACTATACCAGTTAACTACACCACTGTACCAGTATGCAAACACAGTCTTACTTAAGTAGGGGTGCGACTGCTATTACACTGCTTCTGGGTGAATACAGTAACTGCCTTTAAAACTAAATTGTGATTTTGAGAGACCAATTTCATCCAATCAGGAGAGAGAACTCATACAGGACACATCCTATACAATCAAGTTGTTGATTATGGTTGGATGAAATTGCCAACACACCCTTAATTTTCTGTTTAAAAGGGACCTGCAGAGACAGGCTGTTCCCTGTTACTAAACAAACACAAAGCAATGATGGCTATCAGCATATAGCTTTCTATAAACTGGACAATAGCAAAGAAACAGTGCCAAGATCCATCTTGAAAACTGTCATATTGTGCTGAAACATTGGCCACATATGGATAACCACACCTCTAATCACCCCCCTATTATCACCTTTCAGTCAGCTGACTCGTCCACGCCTTTATCTCCTCCAGGCTGGATTACTGCAATGCACTACTCATCGGGATCCCTAACAAGAGCCTCCAAAGGCTCCAATACATCCAAAACAGCGCTGCTAGGGTCCTGATGAGAGTGCGAAAATATGACCATATCACACCCACCCTCCGCTCACTTCACTGGCTCCCCATCTCCTTCAGGACCAAATACAAGATTTCCCTTCTCACCCATCAGTGCATTTACGGCAACGCCCCCCCCCCCCCCACCTCAAAGAACTCCTCAGCCCAAAACCTGCCACCCGAAGCCTCCGTCCGCTCCAACAACACCAACCTTCTTGCTGTCCCTGACACCAACCTCCGCACCATGGGCGACCGGGCCTTCTGTCACACAGCCCCATGTCTGTGTAATGCCCTCCCAGACCACCTGAGAGCGCCACAGTCCACTGATGCTTTTAAAAATGGACTAAAAACCTACCTTTTAAAAAAAGCATTTTTCTAATTTTTCATGGACTTTGTTTGTTTTTCGTATTGAGTTTTAATTTCTAAAAGTTGGCCCTTTAGTTTAGCCTGGTTGGGTCTATTGTAATTGTTTTGTTGCCTATGCTGTTTTTATGCTATGCTTTTAATCTGTAGCACTCTGACAACAGTGCCAAGATCCATCTTGAAAACTGTCATATTGTGCTGAAACATTGGCCACATATGGATAACCACACCTCTAATCACCCCCCTATTATCACCTTTCAGTCAGCTGACTCGTCCACGCCTTTATCTCCTCCAGGCTGGATTACTGCAATGCACTACTCATCGGGATCCCTAACAAGAGCCTCCGAAGGCTCCAATACATCCAAAACAGCGCACACACCTTGCAGTAGGTCTGGGATGGTGTGTCTGTCACCTGTGTCCGCAGCAGGAGCTGTAAAAAAAAGAAATACAATATTTTAGACACAAAGCTATGAAAGTACATGCATATCAATAGACAATAGCAGATCTACAAGCTGACAAGTGTCCAACAAGCTGACAAGTGAGCTTGTAAGCCTACAAGCTCACAACATGTTGCATTGTGAGCTTGTAGATCTGCCATTTTCAAATAGCCAAAGTTTAAATGGGGCTGAAGTGGTTAATGTACCCTATGTTTTTTTTTAAACAATAACCAAAATCTACAAAGTAACTAAAGTTTTCTAACAATTGTAGTGGATTAAAAGTACAATATCTGCCTCTGAGCTGTAGTGGATAGAAGTACAAGTACAGTATTTTTCTATGCAAACTGATACAGTAAAAATCACTGTTTTTGCTGGCAGCAGTGGCACACTATTACACTGTTCATATGGCAGTCAAAGAGTTAAGCTACAGAGTATATATATTGGCAATACCTCCTTAAAAACGGACAATGGACTGACCACAAGAAAATGTCCATATGCTAACATTAGATAGTTAGATCTAAAAGGTTTTGATTTGCACATGTGTCATGTTATGTTAAACAAACCTTGCAGTAGTGCAGTCTGGGACGGTCCCCTCAGTCCACAGCTGTGTTGGCCAAGATATCAGATCCAGTGTACAGCCACGCCACAGCTGAAAATTTCAAGCAAAAATACTGTATTTTAGACACAAATATATATTTGTCACTATATAAATCAATCATCACAATGAAGTACTTCATTGTGAATCACACTCTTCTGGATACCCACAGCAAGCAGATAGGGTTGAAGGCTCTCTGTGATGCTGTCCAGATGCCCCTGGACACTGGTCCCAGTCTGTGAAAAGAGAACTTTATTAGTCTTGCTGTTAAAATTAGTCACCGTTTGCAAACAGTTTAGAGCCGGATCGCAATGGGATGTTTTGGTCACGATTAGGTAGCCTCCAGAATCACTTTTATTGCCACAATATGCAAGATGAACCATAAGGACATTTTCTGCTGTATAATTTATATTCTGCAAAATGTAAAGGACCCCCCAAAATGATATGAATTTGGCCGCGGACCCCCGTCTCAAAATATTTTGTTCCATGGACCCCCAGAAGCAAAGATTTGAGTTATTGTTCGCTTTAAAAGAATATATATTTTCAAAAAATAGCAGATCTACAAGCTCATAGCGCGGCACTCGGTGCCGCGCTATGAGCTTGTATATCTGCTATTTTTGAATAGTCAAAGTGTAAAATAATGCTTTTTAGCTCAAATGAAAAAGTGACACAGATGCTTCCTCAGGTCTTAGTGGGTTAATGCAAGGCAGTTGAAGAGCCACATACATACATACATACATACAGCCACATATACAATGGCCTCACGACACTGGGTTTCTGTGGTTAGCTGGTTTTCCTCACAGACGGGAGCTCTGTCGCCAGCATTTGGACCACCTGTAACAGTGTAGAAACCACATATACTGCTGCAATACTTTCCAGTGATATGCATTACTATAAGGATCCATCTTCACAGTTGCTAGACAGTGGACTGGGGGAAACATGACATGTTGCACTGGTTCTTCTTGTGTGTGTGTGTGTGTGTGTGTGTGTGTGTGTGTGTGTGTGTGTGTGTGTGTGTGTGTGTGTGTGTGTGTGTGTGTGTGTGTGTGTGTGTGTGTGTGTGTGTGTGTGTGTGTGTGTGTGTGAACATGTGACTTCCCCCTTAAATTCTAGCTACAATCAAAATCACACACCCGTCAGTGGCTGAACATTTCTGCTCTTTTCTTGTCCCTCTGATGCTTCTTTTTGAAGTGATTTCACTCGCCATGCCAGAAACCCACTCCCATCTACTGGATTGTAATACTGTTCCTAAAACACAAGAAGAAAAGACGGGGGAAAAGAAAAGTGTCATTTGGTTTTAATGAGCATGTGTAAATGTGCGTTAGACTGGTGTTTTATGTACTTACATAGCCCAAATTTCCCTGGGGATCGGCCAGGTATGGGAAAAAGGCAGTGATGCCCTTTGCATAGTCCTCTTTAACACGCCTTGAAGGACTTGTCCTACAGTACACACACACACACACACACACACAAACACACACACACACACACACACACACACACACACACACACACACACACACACACACACACACACACACACACACACACACACACGTATGAGATCCAAACAAAAGTATTGCTGTGCCGCTGCCTTCTGCAAAAAGGAGGATTTTGGCCTGCACCAAGTACAACCAAAATTGTGTATTGGGTGCATACTTTTTAGATGACAACATACCCATGTTCACTTGCCATGTGTGCAACCAATATCTTCACCATGTCGCGTCTTCTGGTATCCGTTAGGCTTTTTGTCCGAGCATACTCGGTAAGGATCCTCTCTCCGCCAGGTCTGTCCTTCAGAATTTTTTCAACCATCTAAGTGGAAGTAAAAAAAAAGGGAGGGGAAACACAGGGATAGACAGTAATATTTTAAAGCACTGGTCAGGGTTCCCACACATTTTTACCTGGTCCTGTGAACATAACAGGGGGGTTAACAACTTACAATTAGAGATGTAACCGATACCATTTTTTCCCTTACCGATCCCCATAACTTGCGCATCTCATTTAAACAAATCTAGGACAGTGGTTCTCAAAGTGGGGTTCAGGGACCATCTGGGTTCCTTGAGGGGGTTCCAAATAGACCCTTACAGGTCTGAGAGTATATAATTTGTACACTCTCAGGTAAATAGTACAAGTAAGAGTATAAAACAGTCGTGTAACATCAATTGAAGAAATCAAAATATGAATGAAATATCATGTAATTTATGTGGTATCGGAATGGCATCCTCGCCAATACAGATACCAGCATTTTAGGCAGTATCGGCAGCCTTTCCGATACAAGTATCGGTACAACTCTGCTTACAATTTGACAGGGAGGCAATGTCATAACCAGACTATGTCTTGTTATTGTAAAAGTACAATGTGCGTGTGTCCGAGGCAGCAGAGGACACCTACATATCATTTAAGTCAAGTGGTTTATTTTTAAACCACTTGCTTTTGTGGATAATGGTTATTATGACTGCTGTTGTCAAGTCATTCCTGATTGGAAACCAATTGGGTCAACTGCTGTTGTTTTTAAACAGATGTACACATTTTGACTGACCTGACCAAGGCCTCCTTCAGCCTGCCGTTCCGCTCCTCCAACTGTTTGACATGGTAGCTGGAGGCCGCGCCGTCTGTACCTGGAGGGACAGCGTGATGAGAGGAACCCGGTAGAGGTGGGAGAGAAAGATACACACAGGGAGATAGGGTTGATAGAGAGAGTGGCGTAGAGAGAGTCAGAGAGAGAGAAAGAATGAGAGAGACAGCAAGGAACCATTGGGACAGAGAGACAGGGGTGGATGGGAGAGAAAGAGAGACAGATACAAACCATTAAGAAACACGTGTACATAGATTTTTGAGCAGTGATTATCAACCTTTATCATTTTGAGGACCCCCAGTTTGTTTAGCATGAGGTCGCGGACCCCCATTTCATACGATTCTCATCTCTGGGAGCCCAATCTACATGGCAAGGCATCAGTCTGAGTGTGTAAATGGAACCAAATGGACCACTACGGGTCCATTTGGTTCCCGCTATAGACTCTGAGTTAAAGACCCATTAAGGGTCGATTTGGTTCCTAGCAATCAATCAAGCTGGGGACCCCCTGGAACCCCCCCAAGGACCCCTTCAAGTTCCTCAGTCTGGTCCTACAGGCCACTACATTTGGTGGCCAAGTATATTTAAGGAAATTGGAATGGAATTGCTTGCAGGGGGGCTCACTGAATCTAGCAATAATGTTGACATAACAAGTGTGATTAGCAAG
This sequence comes from Gymnoscopelus microlampas, assembly GCF_963454915.1. Taxonomy (NCBI): domain Eukaryota; kingdom Metazoa; phylum Chordata; class Actinopteri; order Myctophiformes; family Myctophidae; genus Gymnoscopelus; species Gymnoscopelus microlampas. The sequence goes on along the minus strand of NC_139959.1, from coordinate 44,029,206 downwards.
AGAGGAATGTTTGTGGCAAGTGTAATGTAAAAAGCTCACATTAGATACGGAAGGATCCACACACCAACAAAGTTCTTCCTCAGACACTTTCTCTCTTTTACTTACATTGGGGGTATAGAAACAAAGATCATTTCAAAGTACAAAAATATACCTGTGTGACATTTTAGGTTAGCCAGGACTGTATGGATGAGGCTATAAGGCTCCATGTTGATAAGCAACAGAACTCACCTTCAGGATTTGGGTCTTGGGGTGAACAAATCTCCAACACACCAAGGTCTGGTTTCTTTATAAAAAACTGAAACGCCTCCTCGTCAACTTCAGTGTTCAAGTCATCATAGACTTTTAAGTCTGAGGTACTAGGAATTTCAAATTTCTTGGCAACTGAAGACAAAACAAGATTGCACAAGCTTATTGATAAATCTGTTGTGCAATTGATTTAATTTGTATTAATGTGTCATAAAAATGGATTAAAATAGCCACAGAAAATTCAATCATATGAGGAAGATTGACAGCCCTACTGAAGACATTGAATCACTCTATCCTAAATAAAATGGATTGTGCCTTGTACTGTACACCCAGCATGTTGTTGCATATGTCAGTGGTTCTCAATTTTTCATGTCAAGGACCCCCCAAATTGACAATTAGCCCACAGACCCCCATTTGAAAAGATATGCCAGGGACCCCCATAATAAGAAGACTTTTACGGCTCTAGCAGTGATTCTCAACCCTTTTAATGGACCCCCATTTAATGGCATGTCTATCTCTGGGACCCCACTTTATATTGTAAAATCAATGTTAAGACAGTGTAAAAATGGAACCAAATGGACCCCAATAATTTGTACACCATCAATGGCATAGGGCATGCTGTGGAACAATGTTTCACTCACCACACTCCAGAAATGATGTAAAAGACAGTGGTCCCTCAAAGCAGATGTATTTCTGCCGGTCAAGATGTTTCACACGTACAGCATGCATGCTTTGATGGAGAAAACATAATAATGTTACAACTCATGCAGTATGAGGAGTGTTACAATTAGAAACTATTACAAAGGCACTATCTACAGGCAGGCTATCTAGCAGTGGTGTAAAGTAACAAAGTACATTTACTTAAGTACTGTACTTAAGTACAATTTTGAGGTATTTGTACTTTACTTGAGTATTTCAAATATACTATTGTAATTACTTTCACTCCACTACATCTCAGAGGCAAATATTGTACTTTTACTCCACTACAATTATTTGAAAGCCATTTTAGCCCTACTTTATAAATATGCTACTTGAAAAAGCAGATCTACAAGCTCATGAGCTTGTAGATCTATTTTTCAAACATTCTAGTTTAAACACAGAAACGCGAGGAGACAAAGAGATGTTGAGCTCTCTCAGATGCCTCACCTGTCTTTAGCGACTTCTTTCTTCTCCTTCTCCTCTTCCTTGCCCTTGTCCTGGTCAGTGATGATCAGGGACGTGCACAGATAGACTCTAGGTAGTGCTAGAGTACCTGCCCTTTGCCCTCTTGACCAGAAGGGCCTTTTTGAAAAAAAGGGTTTACAGCAGGGGTCTTCAACAGGGGGTCCGGGACCCTAGGGGGTCCTCAGAGTTACTACAGGGGGTCCGCCAAATCTTTATGTGATATGATTTTTCTTTTTACCATAACCACTCGAAACCTAGCATCCCTTTGCTGAGGAGAACTTTAGCCAAAAATAGCAGATCTACAAGCTCACAACGCCTCACGCTGCGAGGCGTTGTGGGCTTGTAGCACCTGCCCCTCAAAATGTCTGTGCACGCCACTGGTGATGATGTCCGACACCAGTTTGAGGGCACGTTCTGTGATGGACACAATCTTCTGGATAGCTTGGAGTTCATCCTCTGAGGGATAAATGGCTGCATGCTTGGTCATTACGTAGCGATCGTCTGAAGAGTCGGGGCGACGAGGCGGCTAAAAGAGAAATGGTGGAAAGAAAACTATTCATTCACAGGACAAGAAAGGAATCGCAATGAGGTTTCAATTTAGTTCATGTAAGAGTATTCCAAAGAGTTACTATTCTCAGTAGGCAATTCTGTAACCAATTACTTTTTAATGACAAAGACATAGTTCTGCAACGAGTTACTTGATTAACAGAACGCAAAACTGCATTCAAATAGTAAATAAAAATCACACCCAGTGTGAAGTGGGCGGTGTGTGGTCATCACAACATGACTCACTTTAAAAAAAGGATAAATTACTTTTTTTTAAAGTCCATACTGCTATTCATAGGGCTGCACATGTGTCATGTGTTTCGCTAGCCAATCACAGTCCTGACTTTGCAAAGTCAGCCAATCACATTACAGCTAGTGGTGATGACACTAGCTGTAATGTGATTGGCTGATATGAAAAAAGTATCGATTTGCATTAACAATGGAAGGGTTAGGGGTGTAGACTGCGTTGTAGACTATTGGCCAATCACGGTGCAGGATTGGTCAGTGTCCAAAACTCAACTATAGGGGGTTCAATGTTACACCGCCCCAAAAATCACACCCAGTGTGAAGTGGGCGGTGTGGTCATCACAGTGGCCATCACAGTGATGGAAGCTCACAAAGTGCATAGTCCTATTTATAGGTTATTAATTTCATCATGTGTCTCGCTAGCCAATCACAGTGCTGAATAGAGTCAGCGGGGGTGTCCAGGGGCCACCCATTGTGGGTGGAAGGGGTGTACAATGGGTGGCCAATCACAGTGCAGGGTTTGGGGGGTACAATGGGTGGCCAATCACAGTTCAGCAAATGTCAATGTCCCAACCTCACATATAGGGACGGCTACACCGCCCAAACATTCAGAGGACCCAGGACCTACCACAGGTCCCTGAGGCTGAGGGATGGGCATGCCAGGCCGGACCCCCAAGAGACCGGGCGCCCCAGGGGGCCCCTGAGGATAGCCTCCGTCGGGCATACGGCGTCTGTTAGGGCTGGGCGATATGTCGATATGTATCGTCTGGACGATAGAAAATGTCTATCGTTTAATAGGAAGCTCTATCGTTTATATCGCAATATATAGTATTAATATATATAATATTAATAGTAATCCCAGAGCACCTGCGGGACGAGAGGGCAGCGAGTCCCCCCCCCCCTCCCCTCTCTCTCGCTCTGTCCCTCTCATAGAGTTAGGTCCCTTTCCGTCGGCTACGAGTATTTAAAGTTTGTCGTACGGCCGTGTTGCGCAGGTCCCCGATGCCGCGCGTAGCGGTAAAACATTATTTTCGGTGCGACACAAGTAGTGTAGTAGTAGTGTTGCTCCTATCTATGTTTGTTTCTGTAAGTGTGACTTATATTTTCCCCATGATTATTAAACTACTGTTGGATGCTGTGATCCAATGTAAACAATACGATGGACTTCCTGGTCAGTGTTGCCAGGTTTTGTGAGAGAAATAAGCAACCCTGTCTATGAAAACAAGCCCAAAAGAAGCGACTATAAACCGTATCTTTGTCACAGTGGTGGGAAAAGTACGCAAATGTTGTGTACTAAGTAAAAGTATCAATACTGCAGTACTGTAGTACTACAGTGTCGGGAACGACTCCACCATGCCTGCGCCTTGGCAAAGGCAAGCCTTTCTAGCAGCCAGGGAAAGATGAAACAGCACTATGATAGGAAGGCAGTTGAACGCAGTCTCCAACCAGGAGATCAGGTGTTAGTCCTGCTGCCCGTGCTACAGTAGGTTCTTCCCTTAGTGCACGGTTCTCAGGCCCATATACTGTGAAGAGTAAAGTGAGTGACACAGACTATGTAATTCACACTCCTGAACGCAAACGCCAGACACGTCTCTGCCATGTTAACATGCTGAAACTGTTTCATTCTAGAGAGGATTCCAAGGACAGGCCAGAGAAAAGTACTGAAGCTGCTGTCACCCCAGATGCCTCAGTTTCTCTGGTAGTGAGCCCAACGGCACAGGTGGATGAGGATGGTTTAAAACTGGGATGTAACGCTCAACAACGGGGTAGGCTACCAAACTCTGAAATATTGTCAAAGTTAGACACATATTTGTCCTACCTCGCTAATGATGAAAAACAGGACGTGACAGAGTCACTGGTGAAGGACTGGAGCCTACATAAACATCGAAGTGTTGGATTGCGAGCAACATGGCCAGAGTCTCTTTCTCTATCGTGGAATACCCCAACTGATGCTTCTTGAACTTTGTTGAGAAGTAGCACACTGGGTGGTTGATGTCATCTGTGTTTTGGCTCAAGGTTCATAATATAATCATCTATAATATCTGAAAAGTAACTAGTAACTAAAGTTTTTAAATAATTGTAGTGGAGTACACTATTTGCCTATGAGATGTAGTGGAGTAGAAGTAAAAGTATTGGAAATTGGAAAGTAAAGTACAAATACCTCAAAATCGTACTTAAGTAAAGTAAAGTATTTAGTTACTTTACACCACTGGATACAGGGTGATTCTCCAGACTTTCCAGTCCACCTCTCTGTCCTCTGCAGCTGCCATTGTCTCTTTTTTAAAGATTATTTTTTAGGCAGGCGTTGCTGTATTTAGACAGGAGAGTCAGTGGTGGAAAAAGTACTCAAATTCTTTACTTAAGTAAAAGTACCAATACTGCAATATAAAAATACTCTGTTACAAGTAAAAATCCAAATAAAAAAAATTACTTGAGTAAAAGTACAAAAGTAATGGTATCAAAATGTACTTAAAGTACCAAAAGTAAAAGTACTAAATATTTGAAAATAGCCGATCTACAAGCTCACAACGCGTCGCGATGCGACGCGTTGTGAGATTGTAGATCTGCTATTTTCAAATAGCCTAGGTATAAAATAGGGTTAAAGTGGTTAAATGTATGTTTCATTATATCATAGTTTATATCTGAAAAGTAACTAGTAACTAAAGTTTTCAAATAAATGTAGTGGAGTAAAAGTACAATATTTGCCTCTGAGATGTAGTGGAGTAGAAGTAAAAGTATTGGAAATTGGAAATACTCAAGTAAAGTACAAATACCTCAAAATTGTACTTAAGTACAGTACTTAAGTAAATGTACTTAGTTACTTTCCACCACTGATGCAGACTGCAGGGAAGATTGTAGGGGTAAGACAGCTCCCCTCTCTGGAGTCTATTTATGAGCAGGTTCACACTTAAGACAACCTCAAAAAAGGTTCAGAGACATTACCCATGTTCTGCATGAGGTGTATAAATTAATGCCCTCAGGTAGAAGGTGCAGGGTACCCAAGTGTGGCTTAAATAGATTTAACTTCACTCCTTTGTATCTTTGTCAATTAAACTGTTAAATGATGCTTTGAAATAGGTAAGGTGAATCTCACTAATTGTGCACTTGTGTGTCCCTCTCTTCTTATGTATTTCTATTGCACTGTATTGCCAAATTTCCCTTGTGGACCATAAGGTTGACCTTGACCGTGTACAGAATGTTAATGACGCACGATGCGCTCATCTACTGTACCAGTGTGTCCCTACAATCATCCTTTTTCAACCAGTTTCAAGCTGGCGTCCATATTTTGGGCATGTCAAACATTTTCCTAAATTGTTATGGTCAAAAATAGCAGGTGTACAAATTAAAAAATAACCACCCAAATGGAAAACAGCGATACTCCAAAAATAATAGAGGCAAGACGTAAAAGGCACAGATGTAACATCTTTTTCAGTCTGGCTAATGCGTTTCGGACAATGGTCAGATTTTATTTTATTTGAATGATCTGCCGAACAGCAGCTGAGCACCAGCATTCAGAGCACCCGCTCTATCCAGCAGAACGTACCGTGGCGCATTAGCTATTTTTGCTATTTGCCCAATATAACAAAGCATATGGGGCTTAAGCGGTTAAAGGGATAAACCACTGTCTGTTATTTGTGGACAGACAGAAGAGGTTGTACCTGTACACTGTGGCATGTTGCAGACTCTCTCCTGGTGGGAGAATCCAGAGCACGGGGGGCTGACACAGCGGCGCCGGCGGGACTTCAGGGCAGGGCTGGTGGCATCGGTACAGGTCTTGGTACAAGGGCTCCATGACGACCAGGGAGAGAATCCTGCATCCTCGTCTATGAGAGACGGAGATGGAGGGAGGAAGAGGAAATACGTCAAGACAAACTTTCAGACAGCAGATATACAAGCTCGTAGTGCGGCACCGAGTGCCGCACTACGAGCTTGTAGATCTGCTATTTCATTTTTTTTTCTTTGCAAATCTTTGAATAAATTATTATGTTTTAAAGCAAGCATTTTTTACTCAAATCTTTGCTTCTGGGGGATTCTACAAATGTCTTCTAAATCCTAACAGTTTATCTGAAAAAAAAATCCATGTTGCAATGATATCAGTGGTTCTCAAACCACTGATATATCAGTGATATATCAGTGGTTCTCAAACCAATGTCTTTGACATTTTTCATGTCAAAGACCCCCAAAATGTTATGTATTTGTCCGCGGACCCGCCATCTCAGAATATTGTGTTCCAGGGACCCCAAGAAGCAAATATTTGAATTAAAAATGTATATATACAGTATATTCAAAGATTTGCACAAATGTTTTTTTTTGCATAGCCAAAGAAATCTTAAAATGACACAGATGTGTTCCCGGTCTTAATGGGTTAAGGCAGAAAGCTCTAAGGTGACAGCGGTGATAATTGTTGGGCGAATGAAAGAGGCAGGAATAGATTGAGTGGTATTTTACCAGGTGTGGTGGGCTCATCCGTGGGAACGACTGCGTCACTGCGAACAGCAAGAAGCAGAAAACGCATTAGATATGATACATTGTTTCTAAGGTCTGCAGGCTATAAAGTACTTCAAGTGAAATGTATCATTTCATCTAACACGGCTAACCTCGATTCTGAATTACAATATTTCACAGAAGCAGCAAATGACATTTAAAGCTGCACTGCAAAATATTTGTGTATGTAGTGTCAGCGAGAGGTATTTTAGTGCCAGTTCCCAGCCACTGAAAGCCATTGCAATTTACAATTTCGGCATTTAGCCGACACTTTTATCCAGAGTGACTTACAAGTGCAAGATTGGAATAAGCGGAGTAAGCACGAATTCTAGTCGATAAACAAGGTAAATTAAAAAAAATCACATAACTAGAGCGCAGAGAGAAATGAGTCTGCAGTTCTGACTGCAATGGGGGGGTTTATTCCAGTTTCAGAGCCAGGAGGGAGAAGGAGCGTTGTCCAGGGTGTCTTTGGGAAGGTTCGTACAGGATTCCTATGTTAAAGGGATAGTTCACCCAAAAAATTACTCTTTTTCTATTGATTATTCACCCCATGGAGACTTGAATTCATAGACATTTTTAGTTTTTGTTGCATTCCTAAGCCAATAATTTGATGACCAGCAGACCGGTAGGCAGCGGTTCCGGTAGGAGATACAAAGGAGACTCCTTGTGTCTCCTACCGGAACCGCTGCCGGTCATCAAATTATTGGCTTAGGAATGAGACAAAAACTAAAAAATATCTATGAATTCAAGTCTCCATGGGGTGAATAATCGATAGAAAAAAAGTAATTTTGGGGGTGAACTATCCCTTTAAATGATTTACTGTAAGTGAGTGGTAAGGGTTGTAGGGGCTGGATTATGTCTTAAAGGTATCATTATTTTGTACTCGGAATGGGCAGCAACCAAGTACAACAGTATGTTTGTAAGTATGTAAGTAACGTACAGCATTTTAATCGGGTGTGGTGGACTGAAGTTTTCAATCCCTTAAAATTGATAAACCTTTAATGTTATTTACTGTTCCGGTTAAATGTGGCGCGCACATATCCAAGTATGAACACACGCACGCACGCACGCACACACGCACGCGCACACGCACACGCACGGACCTGGACAGTCAGGGGTTTGACAATAGGTGGTCTCCTGTCGCTGTCCCACGCAATCCCTCCCTCCGTGGGCGGGGGCCGGCCGGGTGCAGCTCCGCCCTCGCGTCTTCACGCCCCCCAGACCGCCACAGGACAGGGAGCAGGACCCCCAGGGGGACAGGCCTCCGTCTACTGGACAGTTCTCCAAGGAACAGTTCCATCTGCCGTGCTCACACCAACTAGAGGATTGGAAAAGGATGGGAGATATAGTTGGTTATTTATTAGGGATGTCCGATATTATCGGCCTCCCGATATTATCGGCCGATATTAGCATAAAAATTGCTCTCGGGAAAATATCGGTATCGGTTTTTGAATTTTTTTTTTTTTTGCTTTATAAATAAGTTACAGGAGTTCTTACTGTATATGGTGTGTGTGATATGAAATTTGAGCTTACCCTAATCACAATAATCCCCGCATATATCGGTATCGGTTGATATCGGTATCGGTAATTAAGAGTTGGACAATATCGGTATATCGGTTATCGGTAAAAAAGCCAATATCGGACAACCCTATTATTTATTTTATCTCCTCCATCGTCATCATCTTTATCATTATTGTTAACAGAATTGACATGGGGTGAAATGGGGCGGACCCCCATCTCAAAATATGTTGTTCCAGGGACCCACAGAACAAACATTTGAGTTAAATGTAAAAAATATATATATTCAATGAAATCGATCACTTTGATTGACTGTTGCCCCACTACTTCTTTTCACATCTATTCAGTAACCTGTGCTGTTGGTGCTATTCTTAAACGTGTTGAAGGTAATAAAGTAGTCGTCTCCTCACCAGGAGCTGCAGTCGTGGACCAGTGTGTCTCCAGATTGGAGCTCTGCTCCTTCTGAGATGTTATGATGGAGCAGAGAGGAGACAGGTGTGATGGACACACGCTCTGCAGAGAGGCCAGGAACGCTCTGTCCACCAGACATGGGCATTCCTAATAAACACACACACACACGCACACAATTTCAACAATGCAGTAATGGAGACAGACTTCATAATGAACAAAAAGATCAGAAAGACGTTCTGGGTAACTTCACTTAAAAGGACAAACCAGGAGAGAGAGACGCACACACACACACACACACACACACACACACACACACACACACACACACACACACACACACACACACACACACACACACACACACACACACACACACACACACACACACACACACACACACACACACACACACACACACACACACACACAATATTCTTTGTTGTACATCAATAGCAACCCAGTGTGACGGTCTGCAGTTGTTAGCCAGTTAGCCGATGAGCCAATTAAAATATGTCTGTTCCTATGGCATCTAAAGAGCTAAAGAGCATCCCTCCGAGTTACAGGAATGATGTTGCTTGGAAACACCCAGCTGTCCCTTCGGGTTACGGGAACGATGGCTCTCGGAACCAGCTCTTTGCAAGACAAGTGGCAGAATACTGCTCATCTTGTGTCTAAAATTAAGAGTATTTTAAAGGTGTACCTTAGATTAAAATCCTCCTAATTTTAGATACAAAATCCATACCTAAGAATTAGGTAAATGTGTGTGGAGGGGGGTTCTTGCCATTTTGGCGAGCTTGACCCATGCAGTGTATGAGTATTTTAGCCTGGTATCTGTTCCAGCTCTGGGCCTCTGAATTATTCAGGACTGTAAAAATGAATGGACAAAGCGACGCCATTGGTTTCTACAGACCGTAAATGCAGCCGATTGTTCAGGAATTTCAAATCCGCCATCTTTCTATATCGCGTCATATAGGGGTGTGCCGATATATCGTCCACGATATATCGCGATACGTTTTCGTGACGATATGTATCGTTTTGGGGAAAAAAAAATCGTTTAAAATGTTTTATTTTATTTTTTACAATCATTATAATCAGGCATGCAAACAGCCCCGAGGTGAAAAGGGTGACAACATGTTGTTGTTTTTTCGGGTCAGGTGTCACAAGTTTGCATGTCTGAATAATGCAAAAACAGAATTATTTCTTTGCATTTACTTTTTTCCTCCCCGATATATTTTCATAATAAAAAAAGTGCGTATCGTATCGATATCGTATCGAACTTGTGAGCCAAATATCGTATCGTATCGTTTGGTGAAATTAGTGTATCGGCACACCCCTAGTGTCATATCGTGTCACATAGCTAATGCAACCAGAAATGAATGCTATTGGTTGGGTAGCTTGTCAATCAAGAGCGGGGTGGGGAATGAATGCTATCGGTTGTATAGCTTGTCAATCAAATCATCCCGCCCCTCCTAGAGCATACCCTACTTTATCGATTTAAAGAAGACTTTAAACTAGCGACTGGAAGCCAATAGTATTCATGACAATGTTTATTAAGGTAAGACAATCAAGTCTAAAGTTTGTCAAAAAACCCACCCTCTTGCATTGAGAGAAATTCTTTCTGACACCAGCAGGGGTAAAACAGCGGAACTACAGTCATATGAACTGTCACTTCCTATATAGACTCAATTTCAAAGCAGGAAGCTGGGCCCTTGGTAAGAACCCACCTGTAGACAGAGTCCATTGTGTTGGTAGGTCTGCAGGGGACAGTGGCAGCCTTCCCTCCCGGCCGCTGACCTGGGAACAGCTGAACGGGCAGCCCTCGCCGCGCTCGCACTCTCTGTACAGCCTGCCTGGGGGACAGCCCACCTCTGCAACGCCACACACACAGACATGCAGTGGTGTAAAGTAACTAAGTACATTTACACAAGTACTGTACGTACAGTAAGTACAATTTTGAGGTACTTTTCACTTTACTGGAGTATTTCGGTTTGTCTATACTTCTACTTCTACTCCACTACATCTTGGAGGCAAATATTGTACTTTTTACTCCACTACGATTATTTGAAAACTTTAGTTACTAATTATTTTGCAGATATACATTATTACGTTATAAAACATACATTAACCACTTTAGCCCTATTTTATACCTAGGCTATTTGAAAATAGCCGATATACAGCTTGTAGATCTGAGCTTGTAGATCTGCTACTTTCAAACATTTTAGTACTTTTACTTTGGTACTTAGTACTTGTAACACAGACTTCTACATTGCAGTATTGATACTTTTACTTAAGCAAAACATTTGAGTACTTTTTTCCGCCACAGACAGACATGCAAGACAGATAGTGGCTCAAGAAATTAGATTAGTGTCATTATTATGAATAGGGCTGACTATAGTCTCGCGTCACCAGACAACTATTCCACAATCTCTGAATGCTATAATAGAGTCTGGGACTCCACTTCCCGAAAGCTGTGTAACGGAAGTTGTTCTATGCTACTCAGACCGGAAAGACATTCGACCAATCACGACGCGGTGCCCGCGGACTTGTAGTCCCAGTGGAAACAGAACCGAGGGGGAAGCATTAGAGTCATAGGAGCGGGAGATTAATGTTATTTGTGCGAGGATTGTTTATCACAGAAAACTGAGAAAAGTGTAATGGAAGTAACGCCGAAAAAAACTGTGAAAGAAGACCCTAGTAGACATAAACGATGTCTCCGCAACGAAGAGGAGCCTCCCGCAAGACGTGGACTTTTCTCACAATTAAACAAAGAACATGTGGAGGTTAGTTGTAGACATTACTGAGCTTGTTGTGTTCACTGGTAGATTTCGTATTGTTGACATGTTTAATACTGAAAACCACGTTCAATCATACGATATCCATTGTTTGAAAAGTACTGAAATGTTTTACTTAAGTAAACGTTTCTATACTGCAATGCAGAAATACTGTTACAAGTAAAAGTCCTGTATTAAAAATGTACTTGAGTAAAAGTACAAAAGTATTGGTATCAAATTATACTTAAAGTACCAAAAGTAGAAAGTACTCATTATGCTGAATTCACCGTTTCACAAGGTACCAAATGTATACAATGTATTAAACACATCGCAGTATGGCATTGTGAGCTTGTAGATCTGCTATTTTCAAATAGCTAAAGTTTAAATAGGGTAAGTGGTTAATGTATGTTTTTAATGATAATACAATCTACAAAGTAACTAGTAACTAAAGTTTTCAAATAGTTGTGGTGGAGTAAAACTACAATAACAATTAAGAATGCCATGCCTATTCATAATTGCTACAAATGAATAACAATTGTTAGATGTAGGTGTCAACTTTTTTGATGGCACAATCATTCTTTTAGATAAGTGTAAAATAAAGCTATAAAAAAAATCAAATATGTGATGTTATTTGATAATTTGTTTAAGTGACCCCATCTCCTGTCCATATTGCAGCATTCTGTGAGTCAGCTGGGTGTAAAAGACACGCATACTGATGTCCCTAAACCTACCATGACACCTGCAACAGTCACTGTATTTCAAGCGCCAGCAGAGACATCAGTTCATCATGTTGCCTTTTCACTTAAAACAGTACAGGTCAGTTTAGATGAAGTAGTGGAAAAAATGAGTGACATGACATGTAAATGTTTCAATCACACCTTTACATTTCTAATTAATTGATAATCATGGGTTATCTCTCGTCCACATTGCAGTGTGCTGTTAAACGTTTAAGTGCAGGAGACACACAGGCTAAAGTCCCTCAGCCTGATTTGACGTCGACAGCCTCCATGCCTTAAGGCTCTCCCTCTGTCTCTCTTTCAACATATTGCAGCATGCTGTGAGTCATCTAGTTGTTAAAGATGGCCACACTGAAGTCCCAATGCCTGCCTTTTTGTCAGAAGCCTCTGTGTTTGAAGAACCACCAATGACATCAGTTCATGTTGCCTTTTCACCTGGTCCAGTAAAGGTTAGTGACATTTCTGAATAATGTATTTAATTTTAAAGTGCCTGAAATGTTTTGAGAACTTTGATATATGTAAAATGTGTTATTTGTTAGTGTGATTAACACTGTCTCTCTCTCTCTCTGTCTCTCTCTCTCTCTCTCTCTCTCTCTCTCTCTCTCTCTCTCTCTCTCTCTCTCTCTCTCTCTCTCTCTCTCTCTCTCTCTCTCTCTCTCTCTCTCTCTCTCTCTCTCTCTCTCTCTCTCTCTCTCTCTCTCTCTCTCTCTCTCTCTCTCTCTCTCTCTCTCTCTCTCTCTCTCTCTCTCTCTCTCTCTCTCTCGCTCTCCATTGCAGCTTGCTGTGAGTCAGCTAGGCTTAAGAAATGTGCAGACTGAAGTCCCTGTGCCTGCTTTGACATCCGTTGACTTAGTTACACCAATGACGGTCCCTCTTGGCTTTTCAACTGAGACTGTTATGGTGAGGTTACACTTCTGACTATGAATTTACTAGCTCACTAAATATGCTCTCTACTCCTCACTGATGGCAGTGTAACGTCACCTTTATGGATTAGTAATACATTGTATTCTATGCCATTACAGGACGTTTCTGACCCTGTCGATGTTGCAGCAGGACAAAGAGCCACCGGTTCTATTGGACATTCAGGATCCATGGAACTGTCTGACACACAAACCGTATGTTCACCATCAAGTGAACAGGACTTGGTATGCACTAATTGATAAATTGTCTCACTTAAGGCCAATGACTTCTTCCCCTGTTGCCAGAGACGGATGAGGTTAGAGTAAACATGTAAATAATACTGTACTTGTCAAAATCTCTCTCTCTCTCTCTCTCTCTCTCTCTTATAGTTTTACTTGTGTGTCAGATTAGAATCTGTTCCTACTTTATCCCCTTTCTTCTTTGCAGCATGCAGGTGACATACTGGAGCGGGCAGACTTCTCAACGTCCTCCATGTTACAACCACCAATGATTAATACTCCTGCTGAGAAAATACCTCGGCCTAAACAGAAAGCTAGGGTGAGTGATTTCATACCCAAACAACAGAAACCATGTTTACTGACAAATACAAAAAAAAATGTCCTTTTATCTGATTTAATTGCACGATACATTTTATGTAATATTGTCCTGTCATTGACCTGATGTTTAATTACAGGTCACTGTGAAATGTGGATCAGGGGAAAGATCAAGAATACTCCAAGGGCCATGGGAGATTGTTGCTATAAATTTGGTTAATGGCCGCTTCAACACAATACCAACAAATCTCATGGCAGTCCCTGGCATGCGTGAAATCATTGTTGAACAAGTCACAAAGCTTGTGAAAGAGGAGTGCAGGAACCTTACCGCTTTGAAGTTCAATTCTATTATGCGGCAGACTAGCCCAACATCAATCAAATCATTCAAATGGTTGAATTTGATAAAGGAGTGGAAGAATACAGCACCAACCTTCCTTAGTTTTTTGGAAGCTTCTAGCAATATTGTTGACAGTCTAGCATCCTTTGAGAAAAGAACTTCAAATCCATCTAAGAGATGTACCATGGCAATGGCTGGGGCAAGTCTTCTCAACGCACGTACAGACCATATGTGTGCACCCATGTACCGTAACTCCTTGATCCTACGGCAGGGAGGAGCCAAAAAAAGATGTGTAACTAGATTGGCAAGACTAGGAGTTTGCGTGACCCACACCCCACTCGTGAATAAACTGAAAACCATCGCAAAGGACTTTGATAGCAATTTCCTCCAATGGATATCAAAATATTCAGCGATTTCAAACAAATTCACAGAAACTATGATTGGGCCTCATCCTGGATCCAGTACTATTGAACATCAGGTATGTTTTTCCTGATTAGTTTCAATTGGTTAATTTATTATATGATATTCACAAAGTGTTAACTGTTGGAGCCAAAATGCCTTTCTATTTATTTTGTTTTTGTTTTCTTTAATTGAATGGTGTGGCCTTGGTAATGACTGACGTCATGTCAATCAGTCGGTGGGTGGTTACTATGGGAACTATGATATACCAGTCAGTGGGTGATTGTGGGCAGGTGTGCAACAGGGGAAGCCACACAGTTTTCGACCGTGCTATGTCGTACCTATGTCAAGCCGTACCAGGTCGGCGTTCCATGTCTGTATTACCAGTATGTCATCACTATGGATTTAATTGGTGTTAATAAATGGATTGACATATCCAAAGATAAATGCACTCTCTGGACATTAAATGATTTGCACGCGTCAAACTAAACGTCAACCAGTTGCCCCTCACAGGAGTACCTAAAGGTCTGGGGCTCTACATTGTCGAAAACTACGTCTTCATTTGAAATGGACATTTAAGTTTGAAACGTGGTCTAAAGGAGGAAGAGGATCAGCGTGCTCAAGAGCCAACGGCTGAATTGTTTGGACAGGAGGCAGGACAGCGTTGGATCTCTGTGCTGAAAGACAAAAGACATTATTTATTCTCGATATTTATTGAGCACTGTTCACTGTTTCGCTGGATATAGCGGAACGTGGGCAATTGGACCAGGACACGCTGGTGTTTGTAACACGGCGTTTGGACAATCACCCGTTCGGGCGGCCTCGCGCGGCTCGCAGCGCATGGACCAGGACACACGACACGACACGGTGCTGCTCACGGCATTAGGACAGCTTCGCCGCCGGCGACTCGCACCGTTTGGACGGACAAGGAGCTGCCCTGCGTCGTTGGAGTTGATCGAGCAGCGCTCAGACGAGCGGACAAGGAGCTGCCCAGCACCGTTGGAGTTGATCGAGCAGCGCTCAGACGAGCGGCCTGCATCGTTGGAGTTGATCGTCCGTATTGGACGGACAAGGAGCTGCTCTGCATCGTTGGAGTTGATCTTCCGTATTGGACGGACAAGGAGCTGCTCTGCATGCAAGGAGTTGATCGAGCAGCGCTCGGACGAGCGGCCTGCACCGTTTGGAGTTGATCGTCCGTATTGGACGGACAAGGAGCTGCTCTGCACCGAAGGAGTTGATCGCGGCGAGCCGCACCGTTCGTTGGGACGGAGAAAGAGCGGCCCTGCATGCAAGGAGTTGATTGAATAGCGCTCGGACAAGGAGCACTGTCTGAAGACTTTTTGAAGTTTGTTTGAACAAAGACAAATTGGACCCGCAGTGCATGGACTACAAGGTATGTAGCGCACTACCAGGTGTTACCAGATATGGCCATATAACAAACAATTGTGTGCACACAGGGGTCATTTGAGGGAGAGGAAAAAAAAGACAAAAATCCAATGCATTGGTTCATGAATCATGATTGCAACCCGTTCGTGGGTGTGTTCTATTGAGTGTGTTCTATTAAGGTTTTGTGATGACTAACTGTGGGTTTTGGTGTTGACTGTGTCAACCGAAGGTACTGTTTTTATATTTGTTCCGTTGGTATTGTATTGTTGATGATGGCTTCAGATAAAGGTGTTCTGAGTCAAACTGAATCGAGCGTATTGGTTGAACAACCTCCCGTGGTTGAAACGCACTCAAATGGTGATGACGCAATGCATCCAATGGTTGAACCTGAACCTTCACTGACTGAAAAGCAGTCACAGCCCACAGCGGCTGAAAGTGAAAAACAGTCCGAGGTGGACACAGGTCAAATCACTGACAAGGTTGGAAACGAAACACAGGTTGTCAAAAAACGCACAGTCAAATTAACACCAAAAGCCCTAATGGAAAAACTGGACACACTACAAAAGGAGAGAAAATTGAAACTAAACAAGGCATCCAACTTGCAAAAAACGATCCTGGAGTTGATGCAATCAGAAGGATGCAAACAGGAGGTGCAATGTTCCTTTATGAACTATCTGCATATAATCAGGGAAGCAACAGCAGCACACAAATCCCTTATGCCAATACTACCTCCTGAGGAACAAGGGAAACATGACACCTGGTTCAAAGCAAAAATGATCAATGTAAATGAATTTATTGATGAAGTCAATGTTTGGTCAAAGGGTACAAATGTGGAAAATGTTGATGATGATAATTTGGAAATTGAAATAACTCCAAATGACAGCATTTCTAATGTTGAAAGTAAAAAATCAACCCGTGAAAGTCACACAAGGTCTGGAACCAGTAGGTCCAGCAGGTCCTCCACCTCATCAGCTCGCAGGCAGGCAGAGGCAGAAAGAGCTGCACTTGCTGTTCGCTCCAAAGCATTACAGGAGAAGCATGCACTGGAGGAGGAGGAAGAAATTCTGCAAAAGAAACAGGAAATGCTACGAAAGAAAAAGGAAATGATGGAGCTGAACACAGAGCTGGCAGCTGCTGATGCAAAAATAGCAGTTTTAAAATCCCCCAGTCACCAAGCTCCTTCACATACACAATCTGATGGAATGGACTCGTACTTCAGAAAAGGAACAAGGTTAAAGGAGCCCTCGGTCACATTCAATCCTCATGCCAAAGAATTTAAACCACTACCACAGCAACAACCACCACTACCACAGCAGCTGTCTGCACAACAACCATTACTACAGCAACTACCATCGCTATGGCAACCACAGTCCATACAACGACCACCCTTTATCCAACAAACACCCATTCCACAACCACCACACTGGCAAGTACAACAACCTATGCACTTGGTGCAACCACCACCCATTCAACAAATCCCATTTTGGCAAGAACAACAATCCATGCGGTTACAACCACAACTCATTCAAACACAACCACCACCTCGGCAAGAACGACAACAACCACCATCTGTACAACGACAACAGGTATCTTGGAATGCAGCACAGGACAATAGAACTCACTTGGACCTTCCTGTGCAGCCAACAAGAGAACCTGACATTTCTCATCAAAGCAGTAATGAAACCTCAACTGTACACAACCTGTTAAAAAGACAAAATGAGATAACCGCATTGTTAATGGAAATGCAAACCTCTCACTTACTGCCTCCAAGAGAGATTCCCTGTTTTGATGGGGATCCTCTACAATATAGAACCTTTGTCAGGGCCTTTGTACACTGTGTAGAAAAGAACACAAGCAACAGAGGGGACTGCTTGTATTTCCTGGAAAGGTACACCAAGGGTCAGCCCAAAGAGCTTGTGCGCAGCTGTCAACACATGGCTCCAGACAGAGGCTATGATATGGCAATATATTTACTTGAGCAACACTTCGGAGACGAGTTCAAGATCACTGCAGCATACATGGACAAGGTGCTCAGCTGGCCACAGCTAAAGTCAGAAGATCTAAAGTCTCTTCAAGCATATGCGCTTTTCCTGCGTGAGTGTTGTAATGCAATGGAAAATGTACAGTATATGAGTGAACTGAATATGTCAGCAAACATGAAAACCGTGATTTTGAAGCTTCCATACAAGCTAAGAGAAAGATGGAGAGGCTCTGCTTTGGACATAATGGAAAGACACCGTCGCAGGCCACAATTCATGGACATTGTCACATTCATCGAGCGTCAGGTCAAAATCATCTCAGATCCAGTCTTTGGAGACATTCAAGATACACCACTAACTACAGGAAATAGAACTTTGAACAGGATGAAATCACAAATCCAACCCAGATTCAAAGGAGACAGTTTTGCAACCACTGTCATTGACACCCCTACTTTGGAAGATGAAACAAGTAGTGCATTCACTCACACCATTTGTGTATGCTGCTCTCAATCCCACACATTGGATCAATGTTCTCAGTTTGAGAAGAAGACACACAGGGACAAGATTGATTTCATAAGGAGGAAAGGAATCTGTTTTGGCTGCCTTTGCATAGGGCATCTGAGCAAGGACTGCGAGAAGCGCTTGACCTGCTCAGTGTGCAACCAAAACCACCCCAGTGTTATTCACATTGACCGTGAGGACGGGGTAAGCAACACAGACCAGCAAAGGAAACCATCAGTGAGCAATGCACGTGTCTCTTTACAAACATGTGGACAAACAGGGGCCGGTAGCAGCAATGGGATTCTGTCAATCTTGCCGGTACAGGTTAAGTCCATTAAAGGAGATCAAATCATACAAACGTATGCATTTTTGGATCCAGGCAGCACCGACACATTCTGTTCAGAAACCCTCATGAGAAAGCTGAACCTTACAGGAAGAAGAGCACAAATCAGTTTATTAACCATGGCCCCAAAGACATCAGTGTCTAGCTACATGCTGACAGACTTGAAGATTTCAAGCCTCACTGGGAAACGGTTTTATGACCTACCAAAAGTCTACACACAGAAGAGGATGCCTGTAAGCACAAGCAACCTCATCACAGAAGAGGAGCTGGCTAAGTGGCCATACTTGGATGGTGTAGCCGTTCCTCGCATTCAGGCTGAGGTGGAGTTGTTAATAGGTACCAACGCCACCAACTTGCTTGAACCGTGGCATGTTGTAAACAGTCATGGCAATGGGCCATATGCCATTAAGACCCTATTGGGGTGGGTTATTAATGGTCCCCTTCCAGAATACAGTGAGGAGCGGAGTGAGAGTGGCTGCCCCGCTGCCACTGTAAATAATAATCGGATCTCCATAACAAAGTTGGAGTTGCCAAACAAACATTGTGTTGATAGGCAACACAGTGTTAAATTGAAAAGGAAGTTTGAAAGGAACGAGACCTTCCACAAAGAAGGTATTGGAACTGCCTTGGAGACACAAAGCTCCTGAAACCCTATCAAAGACTAAAACGACTACACTGGTTGGCCAGTAACAAACCTTTGCCTGCTTCAAAAAGCTGTAATTTAAAACATCTTCAGAATTTTGTTTTTTGTTTCGAATTCATATTGAATGAAGTGATTGGCTCCATGTTATTTATGTTTAATTGTTCACGGCCTCCTGCCATTCTCAATTAGGGGCCGGTGTGTTGGAGCCAAAATGCCTTTCTATTTATTTTGTTTTTGTTTTCTTTAATTGAATGGTGTGGCCTTGGTAATGACTGACGTCATGTCAATCAGTCGGTGGGTGGTTACTATGGGAACTATGATATACCAGTCAGTGGGTGATTGTGGGCAGGTGTGCAACAGGGGAAGCCACACAGTTTTCGACCGTGCTATGTCGTACCTATGTCAAGCCGTACCAGGTCGGCGTTCCATGTCTGTATTACCAGTATGTCATCACTATGGATTTAATTGGTGTTAATAAATAGATTGACATATCCAAAGATAAATGCACTCTCTGGACATTAAATGATTTGCACGCGTCAAACTAAACGTCAACCAGTTGCCCCTCACAGGAGTACCTAAAGGTCTGGGGCTCTACATTAACATAAAAGGCTATTTAGCCTAGATGTTTTTAAACAATAGTATACCAAAGCACTTGTTTCAAACCTAGAAAGTGTTGAAATCCAGTTTAACTTCCATTCACGGTCATCCTTCATATTTGGAATGATATGGGAGTGTGTGTCACTCACGGTCACAGGGGACGGACACGCAGATTTGATCCTGGCGGTGGGAACCTGGGCAAGGCAGGCCCGGAGCCGAGCTGGAACAGAACCGGTACCGAGACTGGAGACCCCGCTCCGCACGACACCGAACACTGACCCCCATGGAGTCCACCGCTGACCACTGTCCTTCCACTGGTGTGCGGGGGGGGGGACAGAGATAGAGTAGAGTATTAATAATATATCGTAATCTCTCTATTCCTGTAATACCACTGTCAGTTAGTGAAACACACCTGGTCTATATTTCCAAAGTGTTCGAACACTGTGACAGGGACATTGGTATCATTTTAACAGGGAAAGTACTCACATGTTTTACTTAAGTTAAAGTATCAATACTGCCATACTGTGGAAATACTCTAAAAGTCCGGAATTAAAGATTGACTTGCGTAATAGTACAAAAGTATTGCTATCCAAATGTACTTAAAGTACCAAAAGTAAAAGTACTAAAATGTTTGAAAATAGCAGATCTACAAGCTCACAACCTTGTAGATCGGCTATTTTCAAATAGCCTTTGTATAAAATAGGGCTAAAGTGGTTAATGTATGTTTTATAATGTAATAATGTATATCTTCATGCGTCAGTTTCTCTTACCGTTGCAGCTGAGTTGAGTGCAGTTGGTCAGCTTGCCACCTTCACAGGTGCTGTGAATAATAACGACAGGGCAGGGGCTAAACATCATCACATTTACCGTCACACACGCACGCACGCACACAAGAGTTACTTTACACTATGGAGTGCTTTGGGCTAGAGAAAATAATGATAAATAATCCAAAAGTTATTGTCCAGCACAAGGTTACAAAGTGCTTTGCATAAAACTGAAAACAAAAAACAATCAAACAAACAGATATCAAGGCTTGGCATATACTGCATAAAATATACAGTGCAATGTGAAATTGAACATCAAGGAAATGAAACACGATTGAAATTCATGAGATGAAAAAAATAGGAACAATTAAAATAATGAGTGAAATAATGAAGCTACACTAAGTAACTTTTGTGAATAAAATGTTATTTTGCTTACTGTAAATCAGTGGTGGAAAAAGTACTCAAATTCTTTACTTAAGTAAAAGTACCAATACTGCAATATAAAACTACTCTGTTACAAGTAAAAGTCCCGAATTAAAAATGTACTTGAGTAAAAGTACAAAAGTATTGGCATCAAAATGTACTTAAAGTACCAAAAGTAAAAGTACTAAATATTTGAAAATAGCCGATCTACAAGCTCACAACGCGTCGCGATGTGACGCGTTGTGAGCTTGTAGATCTGCTATTTTCAAATAGCCTATGGGTATAAAATAGGTTTGAACTGGTTAATGTATGTTTCATAATATCATAATTTACATCTGAAAAGTAACTAGTAACTAAAGTTTTCAAATAAATGTAGAGGAGTAAAAGTACAATATTTGCCTCTGAGATGTAGTGGAGTAGAAGTAAAAGTATTGGAAATTGGAAATACTCAAGTAAAGTACAAATACCTAAAAATTGTACTTAAGTACAGTACTTGAGTAAATGTACTTAGTTACTTTCCACCACTGCTGTAAATCACTATGGATTAAGAGCGTCTGCCTAAATTGTAAATTGGTATGTACTGTATGTATGTAGGTGTTTAGGCAGGTGGGTAGGTGGTTATACGGTATGTATGCATATCTTCTCCTGCACAGTATGACTATGTCTTTTCTTCAGTTTTTAACTCTTTATGTGCTAAATAAAACACCAATCCAGATTAGCCTACATTGAAGCCTGCAAAAATGTTTTTTGAAGCAGCAGTGGGTTCGTACAGCAGCACAGTAGGGCTACAGTTTAAATTACCAGTTGTTGCAGTCTATGGTGACAGTGGATCCAGGCTGGTACTGCTCCCCATCCACGTGACAGAGGCACTCCGATTCCGACACACACACACACACACACCATGCTGGGCACACGGAGACATGAAAAGTTAGGTGTGTGAGGGTGAGCGTGTGCGTGTGCATGTGCGTGCGTGTGCATGTGCGTGCCTGCCCATAGACATATAAAGGTAGACGCCTCCTTCGGCTCTGAGGCGTCTGTATCTCGGGCGCGCACCAGCTTCCGCCCTTAGTCTCGTGCGTCACAGAAGGGGACCACTGGTTGAGAACCATTGCACTGACAAGTCCCGGAAAAGACGCACCGTGATTGGCCAGTAGTCAAAGCGCCGTGAGCGCTGTGATTGGCCAGTAGTCACTATGAGTGGACTAAGGGCGGAAGTGATACAAGTATTGCGATACAGGTTGCTCCAATGTACTGCAGAGGCCAATGAGGTATCTAGGTTTCTATATCTATGTGCCTGCCTGCGTGATTGTAGATGCTGAGCTCAGCAGGTGCACAGTGACCCCTTGTGGCTGCATCCTTGTATTTACGCAGCATAAAATAATATAGGCTCTATTCACAGCAGCCATATTATGAAGACATTCACAGGTGTTACCAATGATACTAATGAAGGCTCTGTTCCATTCTGTGTCAAACAGGATGCTAATATTGTGCATGTTGGCCCACTGGAAACTCATGGGCTTCCAAATGGCCCCCTTACAGGTGTGTAACTCTGAGAGTGTACAAATGGAACCAAATGGACCCATTTGTACACTCTCAGAGTTATGGGGGTCATGGAAACCACTGTGCTACACTAAATGGAACAGAGCCTTCATTAGTATCATTGGTAACACCTGTGAATGTCTTCATAATATGGCTGTTGTGAATAGAGCCTGGTTCTCAAGGTGGGGTCCGGGGACCCCCAGGGGTCCTTGAGGGGGTTCCAGGGCGGTCTCCAGCTAAATGAATGATTAGTTAGCAACCAAATGGACCCTTACAGGTCTGTAACTCAGAGAATGTAGAAAGCTTTGTACACTCTCAGTTATGGGGGACCGTGGCCTAATAATGCATGCCACACTGGGGGGTCCTTGAAATCAAAAAGTGTTGAGAAGCTACTGTCCACCAACCTGCTGGACGGTCCCATGTGGACACTGGCACCCTGGGGTGCAGTTCTTGCTGAGGTCCATGGAGATCCGGTCCCCTCACACACTGTGTCCACTGCTGCCCTGGAGGACCCCTCCTGCCATCACCTAGGGAGCAGTGGTGGAAAAAGTGCACCCATTTTTTTACTTAAGTAAAAGTATCAATGTAGAGATACTCTGTTACAAGCAAAAGTCCGGTATCAAAATATATTTAAAGTACAAAAGTAAAAAGTACTCATTGTGCAGAATGTCCCATTTCACAAGTTTTCAAATGTAAAATAAAACGTTTGAAAATGCGACGCATTGTGAGCTTGTAGATCGGCTATTTTCAAATGGCCGAAATGTATATAGGGTTGAAGTGGGTAATGTATGTTTTGTAATAATAATCAAAATCTACAAAGTAAAGAGTAACTAAAGTTTTCAAATAATTGCAGTGGAGTTAAAGTGCAATATTTGCCTCTGAGATGTAGTGGAGTAGAAGTAAAAGTACTGAAAATTGGAAATACTCCAGTGAAGTAGAAATACCTCAAAATTGTACTTAAGTACAGTACTTAGTTACTTTACACGACTGCCTAGGAGCACACAGTTAGCAGCACACAGACGGCGGTGAACAACCACAACTTGCTGACAACAAGCAGTAATGTAATGGATAAACCATCTTATTCTATACATGAACGCTAGCGTTCCTATTCTGGGGTGAAGATTCAGCTAAAAATAGTAGATGTGCAAGCTCACAACGCATCGCACACGTTACGCACTGCGAGCGTGTAGATCTGCTATTTTGGCAGAAGAGATTTTGTGTAGGAAAAAAGAAAGGGGGCAAAAATCCCTTCAATAAAGTATATAAGGTTTCTGTTAAACCAGTTAAAACCAGTTCCCACCCATTCTATGCTGGAGTACATAGCTCTTAGCTACAGTAGCTAGAATCCTGTAACATAAATGAATGTACAATCAGTGATACAGTAGACATCTTTAGTAACTCCTACCACATGGCTTTAGGTTGCAGGCGCTGAATTGCTGAGCGGTGCCGTGGATTCGGAGCGGCCCGCGGGTTCGATTCCTGTAACCTCCTCCACAGGTCACTGAGCACGTGGACCACGGACCCCATGGCTCCTTCACACCTATAAGACACATCACAGCTCAATTAACTGACTTGCAGTACAGTACTTTACAGGTTACTTGTATTCAAGCTATAAAAGTATGTGCTACGGTGGTCTAAAAAGACTTCTGATGGGACTGGAAAGATCGTGAAGATTGTGGTTTTCACGTTCAAGTGCAGTGACCCAAGAGTTCCTGCAATTCTCTGCAATGCATTTGACCAACATTCAACATTCACTAAGCTGGTCGTAAATAACGTGTAAATAAAGTGACAAAAGGAGGGTGTATTTTCTCTGAGCAAAAAAAACGACGTGCAATTCACAAAGGGGTGTGTAAATCCCTGATACGTGCGGATCAGTTGTTCCTCATTTTTGCCTGAAAGTCAGAGGCGCGTTCATATGGAAGATCCTTTGCATTGCTCCACGCCCCCATTCAGGACCATAAAGCTGTTTACACTCAACATATGGGTGTAAACAGCTTAGTGAACCGGGCCCACTGTTCCTTATTTCCCTGAGTCACATCTACAAGGCAGCACTCACACATGCTTGCCTCCAAGTGTCTAAAAGGCCTTCCCGAATGAAAACGGCAGAAACATGGCGTGAGTGTCAGCATACAGATGTAAAAAACTTTTTTTTACACACTTTTTTTTTAAATTTTGATCATGTTTTGTTTTGTATATATTTCATTATTTTCCCATGACCTTTTTTTGTACATAATGGTATATATTTTTTTCCCCCTCTGTATTCTTATGTTGATTTTTGAACTGTTTGGTTGCTACTATATATGTCTATGAAATTAATTCAAGGACCCCAATGGAAACAAGCCCGCAAGGACTTTTTTGGCCGGACCTTTTAGACAAAAGCATTATAAATGTAACTGTGTTGTTTTACATTCTTTTGCCTAATAAAAATTTCAATCAATCAATCAAAACAAAACTAAAACTATTATTTTGAACCTGCCAAAATTATTTCAATGATTTATTTCCCAATCATAATGTATTTGTTGGGGAAAGCGATCATTTTATTCTGTAGTTTTTTAAAAGCTCTGTGGATGTATCATTTTCTTTTTTATAATTCGTCAGCATACTTTTTTTATACTCGATATCACCTTTAAAGCAGTGGTTCTCAAACTTTTTCATGTCAAGGACCCCCAAATTGACACTTATTCGCCCGCGGACCCCCATTTGAAAAGATATGCCAGGGACCCCCCATAAGAGAAGTTTTTTTTACGGCTCTAGCAGTGATTCTCAACCATTTTAATTTCAAGGACCCCCAGTTTGACATGCATTAGGGCTACGGACCCCCATTTAATGGCATTTATATCTCTGGGACCCCAATTTACATTGTAAAATCAATGTTAATCTAACTCTGAGAGTGTACAAATGGAACCAAATGGACCCGTTAGGGTCCATTTGGTTCCATTTGTACACTCTCAGAGTTACAGACCCATAAGGGTCCATTTGGTTCCTGTCCATCATTTAGCTGGGGACCCCCTGGAACCCCCTCAAGTACCCCTGGGGGTCCCCGGACCCCACTTTGAGAACCAATGCTTTAAAGTTCACTGAATGCAGTAATGTGCTTGATGTGATTGGAAGCGTTCACGTCCTCTCACCATAGCAGGGCTCCAGGCTGCAGGTGTCAATGCCCACTCGCTCTCCCTTACACGGTCGGCCCCCCGAACGCGGCGGGAGGATTGGTTCCGGAACGATATCCTCCTCCTCACGCCGACGTCACACGATCGACTGCACGCGCTCCAATGGGTCCAACCGCTCCAACCGCAATCCACTGGGAAATATGCATGCAAATTCACAAGGCAACACACACACACACACACAGGCAAGAGAAAGTAAGACAGATAGAATGTGAGGAAGAGAGAGAGAGAGAGGAGAGCAGCAATTCCATTATTCCATTACAGCGTTCCAAACTGGTCAAATGGTTGTTTACTGCAGGGGTTCTCAACCTTTTCAGGCCGCGACCCCCAAAATAATGATATTATTTCCCCCCGCGTGCACACGAGCGGTCCCGTTCGCGCGCGCGGAGGTTATTTATTTATAATAGGTTATTTGATAATTGTTTATTATCAAAACATTTTTGCAAAAAGTGGGTAAATTGAGTAAATTAACTGACAAAACATGAATTAATGATAACATAAAAAAAAACTTTTGTAAAAAAAAAAAAAAAAAAAAACTTTTTTTTTTTTTTTTTTTTCAAATTCACCAAAAAATCTGGCGACCCCCCCAAATTATTTGGCGACCCGAACCACTGGTTTAATGGTCAATGGGGGATGCATTAAAGAAAAAGCTACTAACCCGCACAAGGAGCACTTCCACACTCCATTTCTCCATGAACACAGGTGCTGTTAGAGACACATGAACATAAGAAGCTCTAGATTAGAATGTCGGTTAGGTTTTTTTTTATTTGATGTTTTTCTCATTTGGCTCACTTGGTTCATAAAGCTACAGGAATGCAGTGGTGGAAAGTAACTAAGTACATTTACTCAAGTACTGTACTTGAGTACAATTTTGAGGTACTTTTACTTTACTGGAGTATTTCCAATTGTCTATACTTTTACTTCTACTCCACTACATCTCAGAGGCAAATATTGTACTTTTAATCCACTACATTTATTTGAAAACTTTAGTTACTAGTTACTTTTCAGATATAAATTATGATATAATGAAACATACATTAACCACTTTAGCCCTATTTTATACATTGGCTATTTGAAAATAGCAGATCTACAAGCTCACAACGCGTCGCATCGCGACGCGTTGTGAGCTTGTAGATCGGCTATTTTCAAACATTTAGTACTTTTACTTTTGGTACTTTAAGTACATTTTGATGCCAATACTTTTGTACTTTTACTCAAGTAAATGTTTAATTCTGGACTCTTACTTGTAAGAGAGTATTTTTATATTGCAGTTTTGGTACTTTTACTTAAGTAAAGAATTTGAGTACTTTTTCCACCACTGCAGGAATGTGTTGTAATTGTGCTTCGGTGGATACATTAAGCCTATTCCTGTGATAATAGTTTAGCATTAGGATAAGGGATTTTCCACTTTACTACCACTGTCGCTGCCAAGTGTAAAAGCTGACAGCTCAAGTTCAAGTTCCCACTTGTAGCTATTCCGCTGTGGTTCTCAAAGTGGGGTCCGGGGACCCTCAGGGGGGACATGAGGGAGGTTCCAAATTGACCCTTACGGGTCTGTCACTCTGAGAGCGTACAAGTGGAACCAAATAAATGTGGTTACATTTTGCACACTCTCAGAGTCATCACGGGGGTCCGTGAAATTTAAACGTTTGAGAACCAATGAGCTATTGCAGTGGTTTTCAACCAGTGGTCCGGGGACCACCAGTGGTCCTTGAGGGGGTTCCAGGTGGTCCCCAGCTAAATGATGGAGAGTTGGAAACCAATTGGACCCTTATAGATCTTTAACTCTTGAGAGCGTAAAATGAAACCAAACCAAATTTCACGCGCTCAAGAGTTAAATGATTGTTAAACATCTGCATTACTTAATTAAAGAACTGTTCTTTTGATCAACGTTTGGCTGTTATCTCTCCTAATGGTACCAACATCAATACAGCATGGAATTGTGGGCAAAATCCAGTGGTGGAAAGTAACTAAGTACATTTACTTAAGTACTGTACTTAAGTACAATTTTGAGGTATTTGTACTTTACTTGAGTATTTCCAAATTCCAATACTTTTACTTCTACTCCACTACATCTCAGAGGCAAATATTGTACTTTTACTCCACTACAATTATTTGGAAACTTTAGTTACTAGTTACTTTTCAGATATAAGCTATTATATTATAAAACATACATTAACCACTTTAGCCTTATTTTATACCTAAACTATTTGAAAATAGCAGATCTACAACGCGACGCGTTGTGAGCTTGTAGATCGGCTATTTTCAAATATTTAGTACTTTTACTTTTGGTACTTTAAGTACATTTTGATGCCAATACTTTTGTACTTTTACTCAAGTCAATTTTTAATTCTGGACTTTTACTTGTAACAGAGTATTTTTATATTGCAGTATTGGTACTTTTACTTAAGTAAAGAATTTGAGTACTTTTTCCACCACTGGCAAAATCTAATCCAACGATGATAAAATACTCTAAGTTTTGGGTCTGAGAGGCTCAAATGGTAGTCCGTGGCTCAAATGGCCAATAAATAATGGCCCTTGATATGAAAAGGGTTTAAATTAAACCATTGAGCTATTGTATGTATCGTGTCTAGTGTTGGGGGTGACGCAAGTGTTCAGACGTATTATAGGCCATTGGTTCTCAAAGTGGGGTCCGGGGACCCCCAGGGGTACTTGAGGGGGTTCCAGGGGGTCCCCAGCTAAATGATGGACAGGGACCAAATGGACCCTTATGGGTCTGTAACTCTGAGAGTGTACAAATGGAACCAAATGGACCCTAACGGGTCCATTTGGTTCCATTTGGACACTCTCAGAGTTACATTAACATTGATTTTACAATATGAATTGGGGTCCCAGAGATAGAAATGCCATTAAATGGGGGTCTGTAGCCCTAATGCATGTCAAACAGGGGGTCTTCGAAATTAAAATGGTTGAAAATCACTGCTAGAGAGACGTAACAATCTTCTATTATGGGGGTCCCTGGCTTATCTTTTCAAATGGGGGTCCGCGGGCTAATAAATGTCTATTTGGGGGTCCTTGGCACGAAAAAGTTTGAGAACCACTGTTATAGGCAGTATACCAGTTGTTGCACGCGTCGACGGGCAGAGTGGCCCCGGCGGGGTACATCTCTCCGTGATGGTAGCACGGGGCACTGCGCCAAGGACACGCAGCTGCCGCTGAGCAGGTAGGAGCCCAGGTCGCAGTAGCAGCCGTCGTAACACTTGGTGGCGCACTCCACCTCCGTGGACGTCATGTCCAGACACATCCGGGGGCACGCGCCCCCCATGGGCCTGGCACTCGTCTATCGTCATGGAAACCAGGCCCTCTGGACACACGCCTGAGACAGGAGACAAACAGGGGGAGTTGTGAATTGGAGTGAATTAGCTACTGTGCATTTACTCAAGTACTGTACTTAAGTACAATTTTGAGTTATTTTTTACTTCACTGGAGTATTTCTAATCTATACTATCAATACTTATACTTCTAGTTACTTCTACTCCACTACATCTCAGAGGCAAATATTGTACTTTTACTCCACTACAATTATTTGAAAACCTTAGTTAATAGTTACATTGCAGATTATGATATCATAGAGCAATCATTAACCACTTTAGCCCTACTTTATACATAGGCCATTTGAAAATAGCAGATCTACAAGCTCACAACGTGTCGCAATGCGACGCGTTGTGAGCTTGTAGATCTGCTATTTTCAAAACATTTTTGCACTTTTACTTTTGGTACTTTAAGTATATTTTGATGGCAATACTTTACTCAAGTAACATTTTGAACACAGGGCCTTCTTCCACCACTGCTGGCCACTGACACTCACAATAATGCTCATCTCACACCCTCAGTCAGGTCCTCACCATTACATGACAGACAGACAGACAGACAGACAGACAGACTGTTTTGCATGCTATTCATTCCAGTGTCTCTGTTTTTTGTTGCAGTATACCTGAGCAGGGACGGGAGTTGCAGTCTCGTGTCTGTATGTGTGGCCCGGGGGCAGTTGTGGCCCCCATGCTGCGAGGATGGGGAATTGCAGAGTCGCTCTCTAGTCTGGACGCCGGAATCGCACTCAGCTGAACACCGGGACCAGGTCGACCACGAAGACACACCCTCCATTTACTGGACGAATAGAAACCACCTGAGATTATAGTACAATGTTTACAATGTTGTGCACCCACTCCCAGTTCTCCAACGAAGCGATCATATGCAGTAGTCATACTGTTCAGGGACACAGAGGGAGGAAGTGTGGATTTAAAATGGTTAGTGTGTGTGTGTGTGTGTGTGTGTGTGTGTGTGTGTGTGTGTGTGTGTGTGTGTGTGTGTGTGTGTGTGTGTGTGTGTGTGTGTGTGTGTGTGTGTGTGTGCGCGCGTGCGTAGTACCTGGACAGTGTACGGACGGTATTACAAGGTTCTTGCTCCTCGCTCTCTCCATCGCAGGCAGGGTGCATGTGTGTGTGGTTGCCATTGGAGGACATGTGCTGAGCGTGTGCGCCGCCGTTGTTGTTGCTGCAGACACGGCAGCGTCGCCTGAGCCCCACGTCGTCCACGTCGTGGAAGCACGTCTCACTGCACTCGGACCAGGACGTCCACCTGCTCCACACGCCATCTGGACGCACTGACAGGCACACCATACTACATAAACATCTGGACGCACTGACAGGCACACCATACTACATAAACATCTGGACGCACTGACAAGCACACCATACTACATAAACATCTGGACGCACTGACAGGCACACCATACTACATAAACATCTGGACGCACTGACAGGCACACCATACTACATAAACATCTGGACGCACTGACAGGCACACCATACTACATAAACATCTGGACGCACTGACAGGCACACCATACTACATAAACATCTGGACGCACTGACAGGCACACCATACTACATAAACATCTGGACGCACTGACAAGCGCACCATACTACATAAACATCTGGACGCACTGACAGGCACACCATACTACATAAACATCTGGACGCACTGACAGGCACACCATACTACATAAACATCTGGACGCACTGACAGGCACACCATACTACATAAACATCTGGACGCACTGACAGGCACACCATACTACATAAACATCTGGACGCACTGACAAGCGCACCATACTACATAAACATCTGGACGCACTGACAGGCACGCCATACTACATAAACATCTGGACGCACTGACAAGCGCACCATACTACATAAACATCTGGACGCACTGACAGGCACACCATACTACATAAACATCTGGACGCACTGACAGGCACACCATACTACATAAACATCTGGACGCACTGACAGGCACACCATACTACATAAACATCTGGACGCACTGACAGGCACACCATACTACATAAACATCTGGACGCACTGACAGGCACACCATACTACATAAACATCTGGACGCACTGACAGGCACACCATACTACATAAACATCTGGACGCACTGACAAGCGCACCATACTACATAAACATCTGGACGCACTGACAGGCACGCCATACTACATAAACATCTGGACGCACTGACAAGCGCACCATACTACATAAACATCTGGACGCACTGACAGGCACACCATACTACATAAACTCACAGGCTTTTGATCATATTGGGGTCCATCCCATAGTTCAGGGGTTCTCAACCTTTTCAGGCCGCGACCCCCAAAATAATGATATTATTTCCCGCGACCCCCCGCGTGCAGTCCCGTTCGCGCGTGCGAAGGTTATTTAATTATAATAGGTTATTTGATAATTGTTTATTATCAAATATTTTTTGCAAAAAGTGGCTAAATTGAGTAAATTAACTGATAAAACATGAATTAATGATAACATTAAAAAAAAAATTGTAAAAAAAACAACAACAAAAAACTTTTTTTTTTTTTTTTAAATTCACCAAAAAATCTGGCGACCCCCCCAAATTATTTGGCGAACCCCCTGGGGGTCGCGGCCCCCAGGTTGAGAACCACTGCCATAGTTAATAAACATGGCATTAAACAATTCTATTCCAGTCTACCGTAGTCTATGAATGGTGAATTGGCTTGTGTACCAGGAAGGCAGGGGCTGGAACACTGGCGAGCCTCAGAGGAGTCTCCTGGACAGGGCTGGACTCTCACTGACCCTGCTGGGTTGACTGGAGACCTGAGGAGAGACAGAGAAACACGACTTGAGTTCACTTCAGAAATCAATGACAGAACCATAGTGCTGGCATTAGAATAAGAGAGAGAGAGCCATCATAGCTCAACCAGTCAATGTAGCTCAGTAATTACATGCAATGAGCTTTGACCACTTAAACCCCGTACGTTGTTGAGCGGAGTTGCCTCGGGCTCTTTTCTGTTTTCGCTCTACATTAAATATCTTCGCCGAAAATCTGCATGTACTGTACATTACAGTAGTTGTTTAGCTGTATTTATATTTCTATCTTCTGTGCAGAGAGTCATAGAAAAGCCCCCCCCCCCCCCCTCCACAAATTGAGTTAATCAGGGCTCACCTGTAGCGCTGTTGTAGGCCCGGCCCGCAGGTGACGTCACGCGGTGACCACGACGACCAGGCTGACCAATCACACCTCGCCGTACAACTGGAGCTGTCGCAGGTGACTTGTCCGTCTCCGCACGTGCTGATTGGACCATTAATTGGCATTAATATTTCAGTTGCACACATCAGTAAACATGAGTTCCGCAGTGAGGTCGGTGGTAAAATAAGAGTTCGACCCAATTCCAACGCCGGTGGAAAGAAATAGACTCTTTTTAATAGATGAATAAAAGGTCTCACCATGTGGTGCAGTTGTCCTCGGTAACGTCCTGTCCCGGCTGCAGTGTCAGTCCCTCCCAGTGACAGACACACTGGCGTTCACACAGCGTCCCTCCTGGAGGTACAGACCCTCAGGACACCGGCATCCTGGTCACAGACACGGAATATTTAACGACTGAATCACCATTTCACCCAATCGCCAAACAGGTCACTGCTGAAAGGCTCATTTTATACTTCCATCCAGTGGTGGAAAGTAACTAAGTACATTTACTTAAGTACTGTACTTAAGTACAATGTTGAGGTATTTGTACTTTACTTGAGTATTTCCAATTTCCAATACTTTTACTTCTACTCCACTACATCTCGGAGGCAAATAACGACAACGCAAATAACAAACAACGCGTCGCATCGCGACGCGTTGTGAGCTTGTAGATCTGCTATTTTCAAACATTTTAGTACTTTTACTTTTGGTACTTTAAGTTTATTTTGATGCCAATACTTTTGTACTTTTACTCAAGTAAGTTTTGGATTCTGGACTTTTACTTTTAACGGAGTATTTCTATATTGCAGTATTGGTACTTTTACTTAAGTAAAATATTTGAGTACTTTTTCCACCACTGCTTCCATCCAATGACTCTTTGAACAAGATGTCTCACCTGGAACACACGCTGAAGCTGCAGTTGTTGCTGAAGCTGAGATGTGAAGCAGGACGGAGGGCAGGCCTCCACTCTGCCACTCAGACACAGTGGTGGAAAAAGTACTCAAATTCTTTACTTAAGTAAAAGTAACAATACTGCAATATAAAAATACTCAGTTAAAAGTAAAAGTTCAGAATTAAACATTTACTTGAGTAAAAGTACAAAAGTATTGGTATCAAAATGTACTTAAAGTACTAAAAGTAAAAGTACTAAATATTTGAAAATAGCAGATCTACAAGCTCACAACGCGTCGCGATGCGACCATAGACTGTATAAATGAGATGGACAAACCCCCTCCGCTGCTTTCTACAGACCGAAAATGAAGCCGATTGTTGCAAGACTGTAGGTCCGCCATCTTTCAATACGCGTCAGAATGAGTCCAGACCATTATTGGTTGGGTAGCTTGTCAATCAAGAGCGGGGGGCGGGGAATGAATGCTATTGGTTGTGTAGCTTGTCAATCAAATCATCCCGCCCCTCCTAGAGAATAGCCTACTTTATCGTCAATTTTAAAACAAATAGGACCATAATTTAGCAAAACGCATATCCTGATGATTGAAAGGAGACTTTAAACTAGTGACTGGAAGCATATAGAATTTATGACAATTTTTATTACAGTAAGAAAATCTAGTCCAAAGTTTGTCAAAAAACCCATTCACTTGCGCTAAAATAAATTCTTTCTGACACCGCAGGTCGGCGCAGGGTAAAACAGCGCCACTCTGGCCATTTTGTCGGCCTCATCGTAAATATCTCAGACTTGCCCCTTGGATGCGACGCGTTGTGAGCTTGTAGATCGGCTATTTTCAAATAGCCTGTGTATGAAATAGGGCTAAAGTGGTTAGTGTATGTTTCATTATATCATAATTTATATCTGAAAAGTAACTAGTAACTAAAGTTTTCAAATAATTGTAGTGGAGTAAAAGTGCAATATTTGCCTCTGAGATGTAGTGGAGTAGAAGTAAAAGTATTGGAAATTGGAAATACTCAAGTAAAGTACAAATACCTCAAAATTGTACTTAAGTACAGTACTTAAGTAAATGTACTTAGTTACTTTCCACCACTGCCGAGGACACAGCCTGGACAAGCATCATCACAGTCAGTCAAACACAACCTCAACATAGTTATTACACCGGGCATGTTACGCTGAACAATGTGTCTTTATGCATTAATGCACACACTGTGATTTTTCTTGACCCTCCCCGAGTGAATGGAAACGTTTTATTGTACCTCCTCGACCAAATAATATATTTTCTAAATGGTTTGATTCCAGTTTCTGTTTTGTAGTTGTGTTCCTTTTTTCTGCATATCATTTTTGTTTTTTTCTGGACTCAACATGACCCTTTTCCTCCAGTGGACCCTTCACATAACCATGGAACTGTACCCAATTGGAGGATTGTGATGCTTGATGTGTGACAACAATTCCCAATGGGTATTGATGAAGTTATAGTCCATCTTCCATGTCTTTTCTTCTATCTATTAACATATTGAGTGCCAAAAACGGTTATAACCGTTTTTGAAAAAAAATAGAAAAAATGTTTTTTTTATTTATTTATTTTTTTCAATTTTTATTTTATTTTTTCCTTCACAGCACCAGAAGATATCATTTTTCGAAGATTTAGACTCCAATCCACTTCCTGGTTAACTTATGACAGACAAAAGCTGTATCTCGGCTCCTGTGTACTTTTTTTTTTTACAATGTGTTTTTGACTATTTTCAACTGGCTGCAACTATGGAACGGATTTACCCAATGTTTTTAAAACCGAAAATGGTTAAAAACAGAAAATGACATTAAATCTTTTTTTTAAAAACATCTGGCACTCAAGTACCAGTAGTTGTCAGAGATTGAAATGCTATTCAAAGTGATGCAGATTGCAGATTACCTGTGTGTGCGTGTCGTTCCCGAAACCACAGGGCTGACTGTTACAGCTCTGGCTCTGCAGCGTCATCCCCTCACAGTCCCGCCCACCGTTCTTAGGGGGCGGGGCTGTGCACGCGCGGTTCCTCCTCCTGACTCCGCCCCCACACCGGGCGTCACACTCCGTCCACGTCGTCACTCTGACCACTGGCCATCGACTACAGAAGAAAGACGGAATGGAAAGTTAAGCAGATAATTGGTTATTAATGGAATTTGAAAAGCTTGCATCATTAAATATAAGAGTGGCATAGCAGCAATGATGCGGCAGTTTGCTCTTACTGAAACTATTTAAGTATGCTAAAAAATAATTTAAGAATGTATGTGAAAACAGTAACAGAGACTTAGTGCTTCCAAGTAATAAAGCCACTTCTTCAAAAATGTATTCAGCTTCCCAGAGTCGTGTAGAGCTTGTAGATTGGCTATTTTTGGCAAAGAGTTATAGGTGTAGAGGGAAAAAACAGCAGCAAAAGTTTATCTGAAACACAATTTTATACAATATAGAGGGGGTCCCTGCTTCATCTCTCTCTCAGCTAGGGGGCCCTTGGCCTGAAAACGTTGAAGACCCCTGCTTTAAGGCATTCCTTCATATTGGGATGTATCCAGACTGTTTTCAAATCAGTGGGCGTGGGGTTGTCAGCGCTGGCTTTCTCTGCCGCTCAAGCACACCCATTGAATTTAGATGTCCCTATACGTGTCAGTAGGTAAGGGACGATTGCTGACGGGTTCCTGGTGTGTCCGAACCTGAACATGCTTGAGGGAAACAGGCACGGCTATCAAACTGAGACCCGCCACACGCTCCTCCTGGCAGAGCCTCCCTCAGCACGTCCCTCTGACGGAACAGGGAGCCCAGTCCACACGACACACTGCAGTGGCTCCACACCGTCCATTGAGACATGATGCGGTCCACTGCAAGAGAGAGGACAGAACACAACAACGTCAATCAATAGGGGTAATGAGAAGGGTGGTTTGCAGTGGTGGAAGTAACTAAATACATTTACTCAAGTACTGTACTTAAGTACCATTTTGAGGTATTTGTACTTTACTTGAGTATTTCCAATTTCCAATACTTTTACTTCTACTCCACTACATCTCAGAGGCAAATATTGCACTTTTACTCCACTACAATTATTTGAAAACTTTAGTTACTAGTTACTTTGCAGATGTAAATTATTACATTATAAAACATACATTAACCACTTCAGCCCTATTTAATACCTAGGCTATTTGAA
>NC_139959.1:43859768-43992751 GCF_963454915.1 Gymnoscopelus microlampas | reverse complement strand
GCTCACATGTAAGTCGGGATTCAATTTATCCCCTGAGCAAGCAGGCAGGCTCTATTAGCTTAACCCATTAAAACCTGCAGAAGCATCTGTGTCATTTTGAATATATGTATATTTTCCTTTAAAGCGAACATTTTCAAATCTTTGCTTCTGGGGGGGTCCCTGGATAAGACTTGATTTGAGATCGGGGTCGGCGGCCAAATACTTATATATATAATTTTGGGGGTCCTTGACATGAAAAAGTTTCAGCACCACTGATATAGAAACATACGTTTTCAGGAAACTGTTAGGATTTAGAAGACATTTGTGGAATTGGCTTCAGGTTTTAATGGGTTTAAAGTAGATTGATTGGATGCAGACATTGTTGCTTGGATAAAAGAACATAATAGCATGGTTTTACAGCCAGGAGCCTCGTGGTATAAGCGTCTACATTAGATTGTAAGGACATTATAGTCGATAATACAATTCTCCATGGAGAAAAGGAATGGAATGTTTACTCGTGGAAGCTATACAGATTGAACACTGGGTGTATGGGTGTATATTAATGCTTCAGTTTATAGTGTGTGTGTGTGTGTGTGTGTGTGTGTGTGTGTGTGTGTGTGTGTGTGTGTGTGTGTGTGTGTGTGTGTGGAGAGAGAAATACAGTATTGTCAGGGAGAGAGAGAGAGAGAGAGAGAGAGAGAGAGAGAGAGAGAGAGAGAGAGAGAGAGAGAGAGAGAGGACGCTGGAGAAATCCATAGAAATTGCCTTTGAGATAATAATATAATACGGGGGAACAGATAACAGGTTTTCACAATGGGGTTCTTTCTATATGCTGTGAAATATTTACTATATTTACTATAGTCGACCTGAGGCTAATCAACAGACATTTTTTTTTACTTTTTGTGTTTTCTTAGTAAATTAATGCCCCATACTTGAACTACAGCGTCACACAAAAGCATCACTTAACAGATCTACAAGCTCGAAACGCAGTGCGACGTGTGTAGCTTTTAGATCTGCTACTTTTTGCTATTTTTTTTTTATTTGAATCCTGAAAAGTAACAGTAACAATTTTGGACGAATGAGGTTTCCATCCGACAGAGACGATATAAAAGATGTATTGTGTGCAATTTAAAGGCATTGTAGGGAGTTCAGACATAATCAAAGAAAAAAACTGTTGTCAAACACCACCCCTCCAGCAGTTCTTTTCCCCGACCACCAGGGGGTGACGCAGGGGGGACTTTTTAAATGAGTCATGCCCAAAATAGGTTGCCTTATGCGGATACAATTCGCGGAAATGCCCGACCCTACGGTTCTCTGAATTTATATTTTTAAATAGGCTCTTTCATGATAAATTGACCACATATATGAAGCTAAACAACTAAATTCTATCCAAACGATTTTTTAAAAGTAAATTATGTGCCTCAAAAAAGAAGTTTGAGAGCGTTTTAAAACCGAAAGTAAAAAGTTGATACGGGCACGGACGCGCACGGACACGCACATGCGTGCGTTAATTTACGACCCGGACATAAACAACATGAACATAAACAGAAGGGAAAATACGGATTTCAGACAGAGGACTGTGTTTCAATGAAGGAAAACACCCCAGCATCATTATATAGTGGCTGATAGAGGGGAGAAAATGCAAAAAATATATATATACATATTTTTTAAATTTAGGCTTAATGTTCCCTACAATGCCTTTAATGGAAGCCTCCAATTGCATTGTGTGCTACAGTATAAAAGGAACACTTTGTATTGGGTAATCATTTTTTGTTGATGTTGTTTACCGTTTCACCTTGCTTTTCAGAGTTTTAATCCAGTCGTGCAAAAGTTTTCTACTGATAGTATGAAAAGGTTACACTTTATGTACCCGTCTTGCAGTGTAATAATAACCTGCATATTAGCCAACACAATTTACGTGTTATAAACTCTTACTTGTACACAATGTACAATACTGTGGCTTGCTAAATCATGGTGAAGTACATCGTATATTCCAACA
Source organism: Gymnoscopelus microlampas (assembly GCF_963454915.1). NCBI lineage: Eukaryota > Metazoa > Chordata > Actinopteri > Myctophiformes > Myctophidae > Gymnoscopelus > Gymnoscopelus microlampas. Next base: position 43,990,773 of record NC_139959.1, on the reverse strand, counting down.
AACGTCACTATTGATCATGTGCCATAACTAAACTTTCTCATAGGTTGATGAATCAAGTTACACTGGAAATGGGGATCATTGCAAAATGAAGTGGTGCATTAGTGATAAAAGTAAAATTAAGAGTCGATGAAGCCGATTCTATACATGTCTCCTAAATCTCAACAGTATTCTGAAAAACGTATGTTTCTATATCAGTGGTGCTCAATCTTTTTCATGTCAAGGACCCCCAAAATTATATGTATTTGGCCGCGGACCCCCATCAACATATTTTGTTCCAGGGACCCCCAGAAGCAAAGATTTGAGTTTGTGAGAAAAAGTGAGAAATGTTCGCTTTAAAAATAAGATTTGCACACATTTTCACGATTTTTCAAAAATAGCAGATCTATAAGCTCGTAGGGCGGCACTCGGTGCCGCGCTATGAGCTTGTAGAATCTGTATGGTAGAGCACGTTAATAACTTATCTGACAATTTTTTTAACCTGATGGTCAAGATTCAATTCATCCCCTGAGCAAGCATTAGCTCAAAGAAATCTGCACTTGCGCAGGAAACCGTGTTCAAATCCGGGGTAGAAGAGGAAAGTCATATAGTGCAGCTTTAAGACTAACATGCGTTCTCATTTTTCTTCAGGTTGTTTGACTACCACGGCAGGGTGGCTCCTCCCCCCAGGGCGGTGGTCCCTCTGAAGCGCTCCAGGGTCCTAGCTCCCTCCTCGCGCCGCGGGAAGACGTCTTTCCCCCTCAAGACGTCCTCTTCCTCCTCTTCGTCATCCTCCAGACCCCCCACCTCCTCTTCCTCTTCTGGACTCAAACGTGCGTCCGTCTAAATGTGTTCGCTCTCCTTCTTTGTCTTTTATTGATGTCTCCCCTCTCCTCTCCTCTCCTCTCCTCTCCTCTCCTCTCCTCTCCTCTCCTCTCCTCTCCTCTCCTCTCCTCTCCACATCTCAAACATAACTTCTATTCTCTCCTCTCATCTCTTCTTCAGTATTCAGGTCATTTAAAATTCATAGCCATTAGTCTACTTTGGAAAAAGAAGGGATGGCATGATTCAGCAGTAATACATTTTCCACACCGTCTGTAAAATATGTATTAATATCGATCGAATCAGGGACGTGCACAGATAGACTCTAGGTGCTGCTAGAGCACCTGCCCTTTGCCCTCTTGCCCTTTTGAAAAAAAGAGAAAAAAACGTTTTTTTTTCCCAGTTTACAGAAGGGGTCTTCATCAGGGGGTCCGGGACCCCTAGGGGGTCCTCTAAGTTACTACAGGGGGTCCGCCAAATATTTGTGTGATATGATTTTTTTTTTACCATAACCACTCGAAACCTAGCATCCCTTTTAGACTAGGCAGAATTTCAGAAAATGTGCTTGTATAAAATGCTGAAGGCATTTCGTGTTTATTTTTGGTATACAACATTTCTAGGGGTATTAAGGGGTGCTGAATCCAAATCTGCTGTATACCCAGCGCAAAAATGTCAATTAAGGCCTCAAAATTGAGAAATTCAACATGGCCGCCAGCGCCAGGACCTCTTTCCAAAAAAACAGGTGCTAAACCCACATTCTTTATTCTACTGACATGAAACTTTGCACAGAACATCTGCACTTATGGGGGAAGAAAGTAGGAATATAGCTGGGGTGCAACCATGAGAGTAACAGGGTGTTTTTGACTGTCTAACTGTAATCTTTGTATAGGCGAGGATACAAAAATGACATCTCTTCAGTGTTTGCAGGAATACTACAGCAATTTGGTAATAACTGTACAGTGTTGGACACCAACATTGGAATCCCCCAAGTCTTAGCTTTCTTCAGGTACCAAGTTTATGCCAGTAGCCCTTATAAGTCTGGATATATAAGTGTTGTTTTGTTTTATAGTAGGGTCCGAAAGTGAGGTTCTGTGACCATCCTTTGGCAAGTATGTTTTTACGATTGATTTGACCTCTATGGACCCTTTAGAAAAGATTTAGCCCCCAGGTCCCTCCCAAAAATCCCGGCATTTTTTGCTAGACAGCCAAATTCAAAATGGCGCCCGGCGCCATCTCTAAAAATTAACTTTTGATCTGGATGACCTAGAATCATGTATGAAGGCACTTTTCCATACAAGTCAACCATGAGGATTCCAAATCTGACACAATTTTAATTGTCAGACCTCGTTTTGACTCCGAAATTCAAGATGGCCGACATCCAGTACAGTAAAAACTTATACCCAGGGGGCAATGAACCAGATGGGCTAGAAATAAAAACTTGGTGTCTATTTCATGGTTTCAGAGCATGAGAAACTCAATGGAATACTTATCTTTATGATTGGGTGTGTCTGGACCTTTAATTTGCATATTTCCAAGATGGACGCCACGCAAAAATGAGTTTTACTTTGACTTTTACAGTGACAGCTGACTGTTATGGCAAAAAGTCTGCTTTTTAAGTAATATGAACACATTTGGTCAGTTTGAGCTTTAATTTATATGTTGTCAATATGGCAGACCCACACCATGAGTCTGGTCAGAGTCGTGTAATCCGGGATGCAGAGATGGTAGTCAAGGCAGCAGTGGAGACTAACCCATTTACAGTGAGCACATCATCCATGATCAACATATCTACAGGACAGTGTGCTGATTCCACATCCACAGTCAAGGACGACTTGATGAGTGTGAAAGAACTGGGTCTGAAGGCACTGTGTGAGTCACTGTCCAGTGAACAGAAGAAGACAAGAATAATGAAGCTTAACACTTTCTACACTCAAAACACAAAATCTAAACAATCTAAGGGGAAAACCTCAGCACCTGGCAAGAGCAATGAAATTACTGCCCTCCTGCGCATGACCCTAATCATAGCCAGTGGTGGAGAACTCAACCTTGTTGACTTTATAGGCAACCACGAGTGCAGTGACTTCCCCCCTTCCCTCTTCCAGGAAGATGGCAGGATGAGAACAGGTACCAAGGCAAGCCTTGTGAAGGTCCTGAAAGAGGAGACCAAAGTTGCATGGGGAGGCATGCGTTAATCCGACAGACCTTTTCTCCGACTATGTGGCATCCGCGTGCGGTTAGGGTGCGGGTTTGGTTCGGGTTTACTGTTTAATGTCGGAGCACTGCGCTGTCGGAGGAATGCGCTGTCGGACTAACGTATTGCACCCGTTGCATGTATCCCTGACCTGCCTACAGAAGACAGAAAAACAGCAGTAGTTATTGATGCCATGTATGCCATGCGCCATTGGTCGTTCCTGAAAGGTGAAGCATTTGGAACAATCGCTGAACGATACCAACGTCTGCTGTTGAATGATGTGCCTGCTGGCACAGAGATCATTCACTTCTGTTTTGACCGGTACTGTGGACCTAGTCTTAAGACAGCTGAGCAAGAACACAGATATGCTTGACCAAAACCTACCAAAGAATATGAAGTCAGTATGCATTACACAGCTCCAGATCCTCAGGAGTTTTTTGCTGTGTCAGCTAACAAGGCAAACCTATTGAGTTTCCTCTGTGACGAATGGTGTGAAAATGAGAAACTTAAGTCGGCCCTTGGTCCAACACATCTTTACCTGGGTGGGGGGTTTAAAGAAGAGACAAGGAGTGTGGTGATCAAGGAGGGGTCTATTGAAGATGTCCCTGCACTAGAATCCACACAACAGGAGGCTGATACAAGAATAATACTCCACACCCTGTACAGTGTCCAGAATGACAAAGTTGACAGAGTTGTCAGAATCAGAATCAGAAGACTTTATTGCCATGACATGTGAACATGTTAGGAATTTCATTTGGTACAGCGGAGCACAGTTTACAACAGACAGAAACAACACTCCCCAACACCACAGCAGCCATGGGCGGCGCTGTCATCCATGCCAATGACACAGACATCATCATCATGTGCCTTTACTATGCAGCAACCCATCTCCAATGCCTTCCAGAGCTGTGGGTGAGAACAGAACAAAATTCATACCTTCCTATCCATCAAATGGTATCAGCACTGGGTCTCGCACAGTGTCGTGCCCTGCCCTTTATCCATAGTTTAAGTGGCAGAGATACTGTACCACCAGCTATCCCTTCTTCACTGGGAAGAAGGCATGGTTCAAGGCCATCATGCGTCTGGATCTCTGCACTTGAGGAGTTTGGTGAAAACTCTTATGATTCCCTCTCAGATGACGTCCATCAATCAGGCACGAGACCTCACAATTGCTGTATATACATCCAAAGCGGACCACCAGGAGGATTTTGACCGAGTAAGCTTAGAGTGTACAAGTTCCTCAATAATAGATCAACCCTCTTAAAGCTGATGCCCCCGACAGATAATTCCTTTGACCTGCACCTGAGAAGAGCTGTTCTAGCAACCATAATAGATAAATGTGCACATATCGCCAAGCCGGATATTCCTTCTTTCACAGAGTATGGATGTTCTCTCAGTGCTAGCAATGCAGTCCCCCTTGCATCTACCGAGCCAGCCTGGCCTGTGTCAATGAACAAGGCAATATCATGCAGCTGTATCAAAGGCTGCCAGAAAAACTGTTCCCGTGCAAAGAAGGCAATTCCATTCTACTTAGGATGCCGTTGCCAGGGACTGGAGACACGATGCAGCAGGATCAGTGCAAAATGACAACAGTGACAGTGAATAGCATTGTACCATAGTATCATTGGCTTTAGAAGCAGGCAAGACTGAACCATAGAGGTCAAAATGAACCTTTTGTAGGCAACCTCAACTCCGCTTTTACTCTATTTGTCACTAAGTAGTCTATCTTTTGTTATGTTACTTGAATGCATACCACTATGTTAATTTGTATAGCCCTAAAGTTGAAGTTTTTGGCAAGTCTTGGAGTGTGCATGTGTCTGTTTATATTGTATTTAGTTTATGATACATAAGGTACATTGTGGTCTTTTTCTCCGATTTTTCTCTGCAATCATCCCCACAACTATAGATCTATAAATCAATAAATGGAAAATGTAATACCATACATTATTTATGACTGCAGCCATATTGACAACATATAAATTAAAGCGCAAACTGACCAAATGTGTTCATATTGCTTAAAAAGCAGACTTTTTGCCATAACAGTAAGCTGTCACTGTAAAAGTCATAGTAAAACTCATTTTCGCGTGGCGTCCATCTTGGAAATATGCAAATTAAAGGTCCAGACACACCCAATCATAAAGATAAGTATTCCATTGAGTTTCTCATGCTCTGAAACCATGAAATAGACACCAAGTTTTTATTTCTAGCCCATCTGGTTCTTTGCCCCCTGGGTATAAGTTTTTACTGTACTGGATGTCGGCCATCTTGAATTTCGGAGTCAAAACGAGGTCTGACAATTAAAATTGTGTCAGATTTGGAATCCTCATGGTTGACTTGTATGGAAAAGTGCCATACATGATTCTAGGTCATCCAGATCAAAAGTTAATTTTTAGAGATGGCGCCGGGCGCCATTTTGAATTTGGCTGTCTAGCAAAAAATGCCGGGATTTTTGGGAGGGACCTGGGGGCTAAATCTTTTCTAAAGGGTCCATAGAGGTCAAATCAATCGTAAAAACATACTTGCCAAAGGATGGTCACAGAACCTCACTTTCGGACCCTACTATAAAACAGCATGCTTACACTAAAATGCTTATATATCCAGACTTATAAGGGCTACTGGCATAAACTTGGTACCTGAAGAAAGCTAAGACTTGGGGGATTCCAATGTTGGTGTCCAACACTGTACAGTTATTACCAAATTGCTGTAGTATTCCTGCAAACACTGAAGAAATGTCATTTTTGTATCCTCGCCTATACAAAGTTAGACAGTCAAAAACACCCTGTTACTCTCATGGTTGCACCCCAGCTATATTCCTACTTTCTTCCCCCATAAGTGCAGATGTTCTGTGCAAAGTTTCATGTCAGTAGAATAAAGAATGTGGGTTTAGCACCTGTTTTTTTGGAAAGAGGTCCTGGCGCTGGCGGCCATGTTGAATTTCTCAATTTTGAGGCCTTAATTGACATTTTTGCGCTGGGTATACAGCAGATTTGGATTCAGCACCCCTTAATACCCCTAGAAATGTTGTATACCAAAAATAAACACGAAATGCCTTCGGGGTTATGCTTCTCTGAAAATTGACCCTGTCTATTTTCTGAGGAGAACTTTAGCCAAAAATAGCAGATCTACAAGCCCACAACGCCTCGCGCTGCGAGGCGTTGTGGGCTTGTAGATCTGCTATTTTTGGCAAAGAGGTATAGGTGTAGAGGGAAAAAAGAGCACACCAAGTAAACAAAAAAAAGTTTAATTTACTTGAGCACCTGCCCCTTAAAATGTCTGTGCACGCCGCTGGATCGAATATCGAACCACATAACGCCAGCCAGATTGTAACATCATCATAATCAAGCATAAAGCGGCTGCTCCTCTGTCACTAACTCAGCCATCAGGATGCTGTTCCCTTCCCATTGCTCAGGAGGACACTTCCCATTGCCTATAGGAGGACACATCTGTGTTTTTTTTGGTCCTCTGATTAATCCGTGCAATCCGGGAACGCATCTGTGTCATTTTAGATTTAAAAAAAAAGTTGCACGTCTACAAGCTCAATGCCGCGCAATGAGCTTGTAGATCTGCTTTTTGAATAGCCAAAGAAATACAAAAAAAAAATCACACCCAGTGTGAAGTGGGCGGTGTGGTCACAGTGGTCATCACAGTGATGGAAGTGATTTGCTTAAAAAAAAACACAAACGTGTTTTTTTTAAGTGCAAACCTCACATATAGGGGCGGTTGCACCGCCCAAAAATGACACAGATGCATTCCCGTTCTTAACTCTCTCAGTGCCACGCCCCGAGATACCCTGAGTTTCCTCCGAGTACCCTCGCTGCCAGAACGAGAAATCCCGAGTTTTTACTCTTTACTGTGGTCGCGCTATTCTGTTCATTTTTCATGATCACTTTCACTTCCGGACTCCTAAAGACTCATTGGGTTCCGGTTTCATGACGCAGATTCCGTTTCCGGTTCTCATTTTTTTCCCGCGGTCATTTTCGGCCAGAATAGGGAAAGTCACGTTTTTTCACACGGTATACAAAACGAACGGAGAGGTCTACTGCTACTCTCTTTGGTCTGGGTGACGATCAGTCATCGTAGTCGTGTATAACATCGTATTTTAACCCGATCAGAAATTGTCGAAAACGTCACATCCGTTTATGACCGGATGTGACGTCGGCCTGTTTGGGAGGGGGCGAGCGAGTCAACGAGGTGATCAATGTCTCGATTTGTCGCTCTCTACTGGTAGAACTGTCGTATGAGTTTAATACTGCATATAGACAAGCTATTTGAAAATTAAATTACAAAATAACTACAACAAAAAAAACGAAAATTGCAGTCACTGGGGGAGTACTTTATGAAAATACTCTGGCACTGAAAGAGTTAATGGATTATAGTGTGAGATCTGGGCCATCCCTGCTGCATGCAGAGCTGCTAGTGTGTGTTTTCCTAACCATTAGTCTTCTTCATCCATGACCTTTTTTATAATTTGTTTCATTGCTGTATGTTTTAGAGCAGCTTTTTATCTTACCCCAGCAGCTTGTTGAGATCCTGTCAGGGGGAACCGCTCGCTCTGGTCTCACTGGAGACTAAGGGGGGGGGGGGGGGGGGGGGGGGGGCACATTTCACAGCCTGTGTTTGGACAGAATCAATGACTTCTCTCCTCCGTGTCTAGGGCAGGCAGTGGTGTTTTTTAGTCTGGCAGACTCATTTGCTCGAACCACACTATGGTGAAAGATTGCTTTAAGTATTGGTTTTGGCCAAGGTTACACTGTTGTGTGGGGTAGTTGTAACCATTAATGCCAGGGGTCTTCAAAGCTTTTCAGGCCAAGGACCCCTTAGCTGTCAGAGAGATGAAACAGGGACCCCTATCACATATTGTATGAAATAGTGTTGCAGATTAAACTTCTTTATAGATTTTGTAGCTTCGTAGACTCGTTTTGACAGCACTATCATCAGTGTGTACACCAAACCTCTTCACTGAAAATAGCCGATCTACAAGCTCACAACAAGCTCACAACGCCTTCGCGCTGCGAGGCGTTGTGAGCTGTAGTTGTAGTTGTGAGCCCTGAGGGCTTTCCATTGTGGTCCTATGTATTCAATTCATCAAATCACAGACTCTTCTTTTGTCCATGTCCATCTCTACAGACCACTGACCCTACCTGTGGTCATCTTGATATATCCTGAAATTAGATTCCCCAAAGCTGAAGTGTCATGGGTCTTTATTTTTTATTTTCCCCCTTTATAAGCAGAACTATCTGTCTATCTGGTGCTGATGCAGCGATGGTGGATCAGACTGTGTCTGTTTCCCATTCTGCAGCTTAATGTGGCTGATAGCACAAAGGAAGAGAGCCTGCAGCCACTGATACAATAGAAACCGCTCCACACTTTCTTATCATCAAAGGACAACAAGCAAACTGCCCAGAGCCAGCTCAGATGATGCTGAAATAACAAACTCAGTGTATGTGTATGTGTATGCGTATGTGCACTGTGCGTGTGCACGGTCCAAATGTGGGTCGATTTTCGCGAAAGGCTATCTGCCTCATACTGCAAGGGTGCCGATACTGTGGGTGCCTCGGGGCTAAAGCACCCAGGGGAAATGACGAGCACCCATCACATCACAAACTCATCACAAAAAAATAAAAAACCTCCGACATCTAAACTTCATGGAGTACATTTTTTGTACCAAATTAACCGAAATAACCGGGCAAAAAGGTGCGCGCGCGCACGCACACACGCACTGCACCCAAAAGCAGGGACATAAATCGGCGCCCCTGCCATACTGTACTGTCACGATATGACATTTCAGTTGATGATTAATGATCGCAATTAATGAGTTCATTGGCTTTTTAAGTTCATTGTATGACACTTGTTGCAGTATAAGCATAATCATAGTTTAAGTCTTTGACTGCCAGAAATAAAACATTGTTTGCTAAGCCACTGAAAAATCATAGAATATTTATCTCCAGTATGATCGACCCCCCCCCGATCGCTTTAAAAGAACGTATCCGAGTCTCGTAGAATCAGGGGGGAAAAGTGTGCCGTCGCGATCATCCATTGCATAGTTATTGGCAGTTGAATGTCGGTTGTTTTCGCCGAAAAGCAAAAAAGCAGAGAAAAGGCTATTTTTTAAAATCCTGATTTGCTGCTTCTTTGCTTCAGTGAGAGTCAAATGGTGACTCCTAGGTTAGCGAACAGCGCCATCTAGCGTAAAACAACTGAAAACACAACATCTCGTCATTCTCGTCATTGGCAGTCTGCACCTTAGCAAAATATGATGAGAAATCTCAAAATTGATGTGACAGGGCCTGACATCCCCCTAGCTAATCATCATCCATGTTTTACAGCAGAGTTAATGCCAAAAAGTCTAGGATGAAATGAAGAAAATATGCACTTGAATAAATTCAAGAGAAACTCAATGCCCCCTTCCAGTGCCCCCCTGAACTCATCTGTACGCCCCCTGGGGGGCTGTACCGTGTACTGCAGAGTTAATGCCAAAGAGTCTAGGATGAACTGAAGAAAATAAGCACATGAATATATTAAGCTGTACTGCTCCCCCGTTGAGAAACACTACACTATGAATATATTAGAAATGTAAGAAGAGTTTTGTGGGAAAAAAAACTGTATTTCTGGGTCAAATGCTGGATGGGAAGCAGTGAGGTTTGTTTACTACTCAACTCAGGATCTCCAAGGTGTCAAAGAGAATTTCATGTTTTCCTCTCAGCTTGTGATGACGTCTGTTTACTTTCCACCCCTTTTCTCAAAACATGACACACTTTGCACTGCCGAGGGGGGGTTCAGGGGGAGATTATCATATCGTCTCTCTCTGTCGGGTCGGGAAACCTCATATGTTCAAAAAAAATGGTACTTTTCAGGATTCAAATTCGAAAACGGCAAAAGTAGCAGCTCTACAACTCGAAGCGCATCGCTTGTTGATCTGCTACTTTTGATGCTTTTGTGTGACGCTGTATAACAGTGGTTCTCAACCAGCGGTCCGGGGACCACCCGTGGTCCTTGAGGGGGGTTCCAGGTGGTCCCCAGCTAAATGATGGAGAGTTGGTAACCATATGGACCCTTATAGATCTTTAACTCTTGAGAGTGTAAAATGAACTCAAATGGACCCTTACAGATCTTACGGGTCCATTTGGTTTCATTTTACGCTCTCAAGAGTTAAATTAGTGTTAAATATATACATTACTTAATGAAAGAATTGTTATTTTGATCATCGTTTGCCTGTTATCTCTCCTAATGGTACCAACATCAATACAGCATGGATGGAATTGTGGACAAAATCGTATCTAACGGCAACAAAATATTATATATATATAAAAGGATATATAAAAAAAAAATATATATATATATATATATATATATATATATATAAGTCTTGGGTCTGAGAGTCTAAATCTCATCAAATGGTGGCCCGTGGCTAAAATGCCGAATAAATAATGGACCTTGATATGAATAGGGTTGAAAACCACTGCTGTAGTATGATCAAGTATAGGGTGTTCATTTACGAAAAGTTAAAACACATACGTTTTGAATATGGAGATAAGAGGTTTCTGCCTGACAACAGCGATATATTCTTCATTATGAATGCCTTTTTTCGGCACAGCTTGTGCTTCCACATTTCAGCATCCCAGAGACGGGAGGCTTGAATTAAAGACGACGTCCTTTGGATTGAGTGTTTGTTTGTGTGCTCTTCTCGGCGGATGTGATGAGCGTGCGACATATCAAGGTCAAGTCCCCAACTCATCCATTTCAAACTACAATCCATGTGCAGCTTTAGCCAAACATTGAATATCTATGGAAAACAGTAAAGGTTGGGATTGGAATCCAAAATATGTCTTATTGTCATTATTAATCCAGCTGGGATCAAAACACTTTGGTGGACACACGGCCTATAACGGAAACCTTCCTCCTCATTCACCGTCCGTAAGATGCTCTAGATTTAAATGCTTAAAAATGTGCTTAAAGTGCTTAAAAACGGCTCGACATTTGGTGCATTGTTGGGATATTATGAGCAGGGGTCGTCAACGTTTTTCAGGCCAAGCAAGGACCTCTTCACTGAGAGAGATGAAGCAGCGACCCCCCCTCCATTCATTTCTGTTTCATTCTCCCTCACACTCTCTCTCTCTCTGTTTCTCTTTATTTTTGTGTAATAATAGCAAATTGAAACAGAAATCATTAAATGATGTTGACCCCCCCCCCCCCCCCCCCAAATATGCTGCTACTCTTACTGTTGCCATTATGTGTCATTCAATATTTCTGCAGTAGTGTGAAATTGCGTAGAATTATTTGCATCATGCCCCGTATCAAATGCCAATGAAAGACTACTGTACTGTATGTATATACACAGTGGTAAGATAGGAATAGAACAGCACAGCATGGTGTCTGTAAGCCTACAGTATATATGTTCTAATCTCCAAAGCAGGTTCACAGTTGGCGGGGGGGGGGGGGGGGGGGGTTACTTGCAATTGGTCCCTGAATAAAGTGTAATTTAACCCGTTAACACCTGAGGCCGATTCTACAAATGTCTTCTAAAACAGTTTTCTGAAAAAAACGTATGTTGCAATATATCGGTGGTGATCAAGCTTTTTTCATGTAAAGGACCACAAAAATTGGCCGCAGACCCCCCCATCTCAAAATATGTTGTTCCATGGACCCCCAGAAGCAAAGATTTGAGTAAAAAAATGTTGTTTTAAGATATACGAAGTGACGCGCTGTGAGCTTGTATATCTGCTATTTTTCTAAAATCGTAACACGCACTCATATATACAGTATATAGCTAAAATCTAAAATGACACAGATGCTTTCCCGGATTGAATGGGTTAAGCTGATGGATGTGATAAAAAGCGCTCCATGGCCAAAGTATTAACAGATGATAACGTGCTGCATGGCCTCTGATCTCTGATAAGCTTCTTGCACAGCAAATGAAACCCATGGAGGAGAGTCAATCCCCCCAAGCTATACTGTATAAGGGCAATTAATATGCTCACAAAGGGAAGTCTAAGTTATTATGAGTAGAAGAGGGCTCCAGTGCTCAACAGTAAAGGACGGTATTATTATGAGAGAAGAGTTACCTGGGCAGAGCACTATTAAAGGTGAAATGAAAAAAAATGTTTTTCTCACTTTTAGAGCATATATCCGTGGTCATAATATGGACATACCTAAAAATAGTAATTTTCATGTGTTCTTATATCAAAAGTCCTTATGAATATGAATTAATCTTGTTGATTTTGTTCACCTGTGTGATTCCCATAGCTGCACGTTCCTCCAAACACAGCTGATTTTAATTACAGAGCTACTCCGTTTTGAATCTCATTCAAGATGACATCCAGAAGGTCTATTACTCATTTTAACCTTTAACCAGCACATTAAAATATGTATCTGAATTTTAGGTTCGAAATTAGCAACGTACTGTAGCAACAAATATGCTTCACACTAGCCGTCTCTCTCTCCCTTGGACCTGCGTCTTTCCTCAGAGCCACTAACTAAATCTTACAAATGAATATGTGCTGTTTGTTTATTTTCCCATATGCCTCAGCAGTGAAGACGGACCAGCTTCAAACCATCAAACGGGAGCTGACTCAGATCAAGATGAAGATCGACTCCCTCCTCGGACGACTGGATAAGATCGAGAAGCAGCAAAGAGCCGAGTCTGGTGAGAGGAGCTCTCCACATGCCACATTAAATACTCTGAAACCTGAAACCCCAAACTAGAGCCTAATGGTTTGGCAGATATATTGGCCATTATTTTCCTTTTTTTTGTTTGTTTTGCCTTTCTGCCATTATTGATAGCCTTCAGTGTAGATGGACAGGAAAGAGGGAGAGAGAGACGGGGAGAGACACACAGCAACCCGCGACGCGCTGCCAGGCCACACCAGAGCCCAAGTGGACCACTAGGCCAGCGATCCGGGCCATTATTTGACTTTTTTTTAACAACATCTGTGATTATGCAGACAATGTAACCCAGTTTTCTCCACTTTTCTACCTGGTGTAAATACAGTATTTTGTCATAGGCGAAAAACATTCAAAAATGTAAAAGAAGTGTGCGGCTTGTTTTCATACACCTGGTTTCTTATTTCTCTCGCAGAATCTGGCAACACTGCTAGTAGGGTTATGATATCAAAGCATGGGAGGACGAGACCGCCGTTCAGAGTATTGGGAAGTCTCACCCATTGCCTTAAAGGACAGCCAATGATGAAAAAGATGTTGAAAACATGTCATAGAGGTGTTGAGTAGTTGCTCTGTCTGTTCGTAGACCAGCCGCTCTTCGAGCAAGCTGGTAAAAAGTGGTAATCGGTGGTCTGGGACTATCTGAGGTGGGCATCGGTTCGGGGGGCTCTAGCCACGCCCCCAACACTGAGGGGAGAAAATGAATATCACACACACACAGGGCCAATCTGTCTTCCTGACATCATGAGAAGATAAGAGCACCCACCAGGCTCTCTGTCATAACAGCAGACAGAAGCCATTACAGCTCTCACTCACTTTATGAGAGAGGTCTTTATAAGATGTCCTCCACTAGAGGACATGCTGAGGCAACAGCATCACTCTATCCAGCAGCAAAAAGAAAATAACCACTTAAGCCCCATGTTATTTCTTTGTATATACATTTATTTATTTTTAATTAACACATATACTGCCAATCCCGAGATATTAAATCCACCCGTTACCTGCGTATCCCGAGATATCTCGGGATCGCCTTTTTATGTGGTTTAATAACGAAAAAAACATTTTTTGGTACCATCCTTGATTTTTTTTTTCCCCATGACGCTTCCGACCCATCCTATGAGAAAATTTCCGACAACCGTTTCCGGTTCGTTTTTTATCTTGAAAAAACAGTTTTTCCCTGGTTTTGGCTAAAGATCATGGTTTTCACACGGTTTAAAAAACGAATGGTAAGCTCCGGTTGTATTTTCTTTTCTTTGATCGACGAACGGTTATCCTCTTTGTGTTTAAAAACGATCTGATAGCCGATCGGAGGCTAAGCTAATCTAAGATGGCCGGTGGGGAAACGTCACAGCCACGTCACAGCCAAACGGATATGACGTTTGCAGCCTCTTTCAGCGGCTGATATCACAGAAGAAGAAAAAGGAAAAAAAGTGTAAACATTATGAGGGCTCGTACGTCCGTCGTTGCTGTTTATAAACACCATCCGATCGCGGATTTTAATGGATATAATTTTTTTGTGAACGGTTCAAAAGGCTATAAAACTCAAAAACGCTGGCAGTGGGTGAGTACCTTATGAATAAACTCTGGCAGGGAATGTGTTAAAAGAGAATAATTATCTCAAACATTTTGACAAATTTGCCAAAAATAGGGAGATGAAGGTTTTTATTAAATGTAGGGTAAGTGATTTACTTTGGTTAAAATAAGTGTTAAATAGCTCTATATTGTGATAGTACTCGTTGCTATAGAGTGTTTGTTCAGTAAAAAGAGTCACCCATGTCTCTCCAGCTCTTTATTAAACAGAAAATGCATTTTCAGTGCTCGCTCCTGATTGGCTTAAATGTTACCTGAAAATGTACCTATATTGTGTTGACTAAAGAGCTGGAGAGACCCCTGTGACAAACACTCTGTAGCAATGATTACTATCACAATATATATATATAGTACTTTAACCTTTTAAAACAAATAAAAACACCCACAAATATCACTTACCCTACCTTTAACTCATCTGAACACCATGACCTCTGTTTTACTTTCATTACAATTCAGAAAGTTAACGGTTTCATGACATGCTGGTTTACAAAACATTAAAAGACTGTATCGTGGTCCTTCCTTTGAGCCATGGCAGGTTATTTTCTCTCTGTGTTCTTCTGACTCTGAGGCATTTTTAGCTGCAATGAAAATAACAAATTGCCTGCGGGTGTTTTGTTGAGGGATTTTGCCTGTCAATCATCGCCTCTGCTCTTTGAATGTTCAAAGATCAGTTTTTTTTGGGTGTAATTGAGGTCAGAAAACCAAAAAAATAAAAAGAAATGTCATGACACCGATTCATGCTTTTATGTCCTTCAGACAGTCCAGCAGTATCCCCAACAGAGAACACAATTAAAGGTATATCAAAACCAGAGGCATGGACCCTAACAAAACAGTTTAGACTTCAAGCTTGGTACATTTACTCAAGTA
Source organism: Gymnoscopelus microlampas (assembly GCF_963454915.1). Classification (NCBI taxonomy): domain Eukaryota; kingdom Metazoa; phylum Chordata; class Actinopteri; order Myctophiformes; family Myctophidae; genus Gymnoscopelus; species Gymnoscopelus microlampas. Next base: position 43,975,670 of record NC_139959.1, on the reverse strand, counting down.
CTGTACTTAAGTACAATTTTGAGGTATTTATTTTATTTTACTGGAGTATTTCCAATTTTCAGTACTTTTACTTCTACTCCACTACATCTCAGAGGCAAATATGTTTTACTCCACTACAATTATTTGAAAACTTTAGTTACTAGTTACTTTGTAGATTTTCATTATTATTACAAAACACACATTACTCACTTCAGCCCTATATACGGTTCGGCCATTTGAAAATAGCCGATCTACAAGCTCACATTGTGAGCTTGTACATCGGCTATTTTCAAAAGATTTTTATATATCTTCTACATTTGAAAACTTGTGAAATGGGACATTCTGCTTAATGAGTACGTTCTACTTTTTGGTACTTTAAGTACTTTTTGATACCAATACTTTTGTACTTTTACTCTTTTACTTTTGAATTCCGGACATTTACCTGTAACAGAGTATATTTCTGTATTGCAGTATTGGTACTTTTACTTAAATGCGAGTACGTTTTCCACCACTGCTAAAGTGTTTTCACGTCGCCCTTCCTTCCTTCTTTCTTTCTCGCATTTCAGACGCTCAGAGAAAGTACGAGGACAACTGTGACTCCCTGCACGAGGGCTCCGTGTCGGAGACGGCAGAGAACTCCGGGGAGGAGGGGGGCGAGGAGGGGGGTCCGCACGACGTGGAGGCGGGGGAGATGACCGACGGCGGGGAGGACGATTACGACGAGGAAAGCAGCCACCATCTGGTATTATGAAGAGAAACCGTTTGACAGCTATAGGGCCTGTCAGTGGACAGAGGGGGGGAGGGGGGGAGAGAGAGAGGGGGGACGGGGGGTAGGAGGGGGAGGGACAGCGTTGCCATGTCTGCTTATTATAAGCGACTTTGGGCTTCTTCTTCTGTAAAGTTGCTTGTAAATGTTAGTAGTTGCGGGTTGCGGTTTTTTTTTTGGGGGCTTGTTTGATTTGATTTGATTGATTTGAAATGCAATAAAACCACAGGGTTACAGCGGTTCGAGGATAAACACAACAACACAATAAAGACGTATTTCCATTGCGGTTCTCTCACAAGCAACAGTTAATAAGTTAAAAAATACATTACACTACAAAACAAAGGCCAGTAACATATACAATACACTCTAAAGTGTAGATGCTTATTTGGGCTTAACACAACACCCGCCAAGGTATTAAACATCGTTTGGTATCCCCTTACCAGCGTAATTACCTGCATCCCATGATATTCGAAACGCCGTGGAAGTGACATTGTGTTTCAAAACAACTAAAGAAATAGTCCCTGTGGGTAGGCGGAGGGATCTGTGTATTCAGAGGAACCACAACGTTCCAACCGTGATCCGCCATTTTGGGGCTGGGGCTCGCTGAAAACTGTGGTTTTCAATGCAAAAAACAGCAACTGAGTTACAGCTGTTTTTCTGAAAATCCCATAGTCAGGCCGGCCGGATGGAAGTGACGTTTTTTGGAATGATGTCACATCCACATACTACTTCTCTGAGTGACGATGGATCATCCCAGAGCTGTGTTGTGGTGCCTAAAACAGCGTGCCTGATTCTTTTAATAGAACTACTTTATGCGTCTTGGCGGGCAAGTGCGCTATTTAATAGAACGACTTTATGCATCCATGGCAGGAAATGGGTTAATTATTATTTAAACCAGTGCTTCTCAAATATTTCCCATGTCATGGGAACCCCCAATTTGTATTTGTCCCTAAACGCCACCTGAAAATGTTTCGTGCCAGAGAGCCCTGTACCAGATTTTTGGTGTTGGAATGTTTCAAAAACCTTCCAAATATTCCAAATGTTTTCTCAAGATTTTCATCTATTTTCAAATAGCCGATGTATACAGTACATACAGTACGTATACAGTAGGTTTAAAGTGCTCATGCGGCCTACAGTCGCTTCTTTTTGGCTTGTTTTCCTAGACCTGGTTGCTTATTTCTGTCAAACAATCAGGCAACACTTGGAGAGGGAGAGGGGGGGGGAGGGTGCAGGGAGGAAAGGATCTCAAGTGGGCAGACAGGCTTGTCTGTCTGAGAATTAACTCTCTGGAATTATTCATGGCTCTGGGATCTGAGAGAGCGAGAGGGTTGCACATGAGTGAGTGGTGAGGCCGCCTCCACTGACAGATTCTTCTCCCTGTCGACCCTGGCTCAAGAAGAAGCTTGGAGACACAAATCTCCCTGCTGGCGCGCGCACACGCGCACGCACACGCTCACACGCACGCACGCACACACACACACACACACAGGCGGGAAGAGGGAAACACACAAACTGTCACAAGCTGTAATTAAAGCAGAATGCTGCCGTCATTTCTGTTTTGTGGTCTTGACCTTGTAAGCAGCAGTATGTAGTGTGGGGTGTCAGTGGCCACTTTGGACACAAATAACATGGCAGACAACGTCTTTGACTTCTTTACCCAAGAGTCTCTGCATGCAAGCGCGTCCGGCGAGGACGTGCTGTGATTGGCCAGTCTTCTGTATATATAGGATATATATACACAGCATAAATAATAGTTCCTTCCTGTTTTAGTTCAAAAGCAACTCCTCCTTTTTCTTTTCTTTTATCTGTTCACACAGTAAGATCAAAGAAATGATCTTGTGTTTCATGTGGGTACAGTGGTGCTACAATGTGACCATGTTGGCAAATGTGCTTTCACCATTGGCAGTGTGTTAAACGTTGTTTTATTAGGCACTAACAAAGAGGCCATGAGCTGTACATCTGAGCTTCCATCTTTGATCTAAGCCTCATCTCCGCATTAACAAAGTACACTATTCTTCCAGAGGCAGCATAGAGATGTGTTTATTTTCCCCTCCAGGATTACATTGATCAGATAGAGATGGATAGAGATGCCTCCTGTTTTTGGCAGGATCCATGCTGTTAAGCTTCAATGTTTTGTGACCTAAAAAGTCACCTTTCCAAATGTAGCCTTTGAATAGTGTGTTTACTGCAACGAAGATTATAGGATGCATAATTAACGCTGGCAAAATGATGTGCATAATTTAGTTTTTAGTCATAATATTGTATCCTAAATGTCAGTGCTTTTTTCTCTGCTCTCATTTTTCAGATAGAGAACCACGTATCAGATATTGACAACTGAGAACAGGTAAAAAAAAACATTGAATATTTTGTCTTTGTTTTCATATCAATGAGGGCTACATAAGGATCTGCACCAGTGAACATTTTATAATACTATTTTATATATATATATATATATATATATATATATATATATATATATATATATATATATATATATATATATATATATATATATATATATATATATATATATATATACACATACATATATATATACATACATATATATATATATATATATATATATATATATATATACATATATATATATATATATATATATATATATATATATATATATATATATATATATATATATACATATACTACATTACTATTTTATAATGTTTCTGCCTGCCTACAACAACAACATTATGTGGGTTCACTGACTGAGCAGAGTGCACTTGAGATGTTAATGGCTATTTAGAAGACAATGGACCACGGTTTGGGGGAGAAGCTGTGAGCTAGTCTGGAGCACGGAGGGGAGACAGTAGCCAATAGGATAGCCTGATTTGGGGATCAAAATGATCGTATTTCAGGCTGTGTAGGGGGTAATGAAACCTCAGTCATGCTAGTGTTAATGAACACTGTACAGGCTGTTTCAGACTATCGGCCCTATTCTGGGCGCCGTCTTACCCATTATCCCTAAACTTCTTTGCCATTTTTTACTATTTTGAAAAACATTTTCAAATAGTTGAAATAGCAAATCTACAAGCTCACAATGTGTTGATGTAGATTGGCTATTTGAACTACTTGAAAATGTTTTTCAAAATAGTAAAAAATGGCAAATAAGTTTAGGGATAATGGGTAAGACGGCGCCCAGAATAGGGCCGATAGTCTGAAAGTTATTAAGGTTAAGTTATTAAATTACAACATGTAAAGGTTGGAGTCTATTATTTCCAATGGAAGAGAGAACGACGTGAACACAGCTTCCTGAACCATTCTTTAGCTCCATGGTCACGGAACTAAATGTTCGACCAGATCGTCGCAAGCCATCAATCTAACACCAGTAGACATCGGACATTCGGCAAGATTTTGCCGTCTCCAACTTAGGAGACCATTTGTAGGATTTGTGTACCATTTCGCCTGTAGTGGCTCCAATTGGGACGGTGTATCTTCATAAATTAACCATCTTTGTTAACCCTTTAAGACCGGGAACGCATCTGTGTGTCATTTTTAGATTTATTTGGCTATTCAAAAATAGCAGATATACAAGCTCATAGCGTGGCGCTACGAGCTTGTAGATCTGCTATTTTTTGAAAAATCTTGAAAATCTGTGCAAATCTTTGAATGTACATTTTTAAAGCGAACATTTTTAACCCTGGAACCTTGGTCCCTGGAACAAAACATTTTGATATGGGGGTCCACGGCCAAATACATATCATTTTTGATAACCACTGATATTATAGCAACATATTTTTTTTTTTCTAAAAACTGTTAGGATTTAGAAGACATTGAGTCCTCAGAAGCAAAGATTTTAGTTACAAATGTTCGCTTGCACACATTTTCCACGATTTCCCCCCAAAATAGCAGATCTACAAGCTCATAGTGCGGCACTCGGTGCCACGCTATGAGCTTGTATATCTGCTATTGTTGAATAGCCAAATAAATCTAAAAATGTCACACAGACGCGTTCCTGGTCTTAATGAGTTAAAAGGCGTAGCCACTGGATTGGATGTCAAGAAGAGTTAAAAAAAATAAAATAATCCATTAATCATCTCCTATAAGTCATCAGCTCTGTGACATTTTGGAAGGCTGGGATCTAGTGAAGGGCAGCTAATGCACACTTTGACAGAGGGAGCAATAATGACGTTTCCAATGGCCCAGAACAGCCCTGCCTATAAACAACATTCATCTAATTGAATTCATGTGCAAAAAAAAAGAAGTGGCTGCAAATGGCACAGCCCAAAGTAAAGTGTTCCCCTCGCCTCTCTCTCGGGGTGTATGGGTAATGATGCAGGCACATCATCAATAGAGCTGGTGTTAACTCATTTAGACCCGGGAAAGAATAATTTGTGTCATTTTTTGATTTCTTTGGCTAGTCGAAAAATAGCAGATCGACAAGCTCATAGCGCGGCACCTATGAGCTTGTAGATCTGCTATTTTTTGAAAAAAATGAACGTGAAAATGTTTGCAAATCTTTGGATGTATACATTTTTAACTCAAATCTTTGCTTCTGGGGGTCCCTGGAACATAACATTTTGAGATGGGGGTCCGCGATTCAATATATATAATTTTGGGTGGTCCTTGAAAAGGTTTGAGAACCACTAATGTAATAGCAACATAAGTAAAAACAATGAAATAAAAAAAACTGTTAGTAGAAATGTGTAGAATCCCAAGAAGCAAAGATTTGAGTTAAAAATGTTTGGTTTTAAAAAAATATATATATATATAGATTCAAAGATTTGCACACATTTTCACGATTTTTCAAAAAAATAGCAGATCTACAAGCTCATAGTGCGCTATCTGCTATTTTTGAATAACCCAAAGAAATCTCAAAGAATGACACAGATGCGTTCCCGGTCTAAATGGATTAAGCTGCCTCTTCCTAGCGCGAGGGCACTTGTAAATATTTATGAGTAATTTGTGACTCGAGGCTCATGGATATATTAACATTTAGGTAAAAGTTTAACCGCAGTGATTTTTCATAATACTCCCAAGTTGGGAAACGTGTGATATTGTGCTCATAAAAAAAGTGTGACTTTTTGTCTGAGTCTTAAGAGAGGTGATCTGCAAAATGTTTCACATCTAGATACCATACAAATCCTTCCACTGCCTTGGTTTCCAGACATGTGGTTTTTCCCCTCTTCTCGTCCCTTTCATTTCCATATATCCACCACTTTAACATTCTATCTGTGGCCCATATTTTTCTAAGATGCAGAACCTCTCTCCAGAGCGCATCCATAAATAAAAGGGGGAGAAAAACCCAGCTGAATATCGCTGTCAGACGGAATATGTGAACGTTCTGCTTTGCGGGGCCTACCGAGAAGAGAAAATAGCAGCGAGAAGAACCTTATACAAAGTCTTATCTCTACAGAGAGATTAGAGACAACCGGCTCCAAAGCAAACATGTCTTAAGTTTCCCCCCCGAGATATTTCTGTGGTGACCATTCAAACCGAAACCGGACAAGCTTTTTCTTAAGCTCTGTCTTAATCCTCATCAGATTTACAGCTTTTAAATAGCAGGCATGTTTGAGAAGGAATGTTTGATAGTGTGTTTTTCATCTGTTTTTGGCTGGGGTGACGATAGTCTGCCCCAGTCCACTGAAAACTCTAAGGAATGTAGGCGTTTCCTTCCAAAAAGAGGACGTGCCCTTCATGTCATCCTTATACCCAGCGGGGAAAAGGGGCGGAAAAAAGGTCTTCACTATCTAATTATATAAACGACAAGTTACTTCCGCGCGCCGCTGACGCTATAGCCACAGCTCTGTAATCGAGTAAACACAACGGCGACACAGCACAGCTCGCCAACACAGTAGCCACGTCGGACTTTCACAATTTACGGGTGGCGTAGGGCACCTAACTCCCCTATGGGTGCAATACGTTAGTCCGACAGCGCATTCCTCCGACAGCGCAGTGCTCCGACATTAAACAGTAAACCCGAACCAAACCCGCACCCTAACCGCACGCGGATGCCAAATAGTCGGAGAAAAGGTCTGTCGGATTAACGCATGCCTCCCCCTATCATTGCTCACTTAACAGTTTCCACGTCGCAACATAATTTATTCCACATTACGGACAAAACGGAAGGTGAATCACTTTCGTACCGTTTAGCGTGCGCACCACCGACCGAACGCCGACGGCTTGAGCCGAACAGAGCCGAAACAACACGAGCGGCCGCCCATCTCCTCCACAACAACACACACGCAGCTCCTTCGCTTCAACCCCCCCCCCCCCCCCCCCTTCTTACGTACCTCCTTTGTTCCACCCAGGCCGTTACTTTCACTTCACTCATGTCTCTATCAATCACAATATGTCCGTCCTTCACGTGCCATGCACACCCCAAACACAAAAATACACGGCGACGGCCACAGTACAGCACCATAGCACGCTGGCAAATCTGGTAAACAAACCAGCCTAGGTTCATGACACCAAAGGACTCGACAGTGATGTCATCATTATGCAACCCGGAACTACAAATACCAAGGATACGTCAGTGATGTCAGTCGGGTTGCCACGTTCATGCCAGGTTTTCAAAAACAAGCGACAGAAACAAGCAAACCGTGCATGAAAAAAAAAATACAGCCGAAGGGGTCCGCCATGTTCCAGGGGGGTCCCCGGGGGTCCCAACACTCACAGGGGGTCGGCGGACCACCAGGGGGTCCGCGGACCACCAAGTTAAAAATAAATATTAACATTTTTTCCCAATTTTTTTCCTTTTTTTTTTTCCTTTAGGACAGTTTTACTCGGGCGATTTCGGTACCCCAATATACACGCGCCCACGCTGGGCCCCGTGCGCGGCTGGGGTTGAGGGGGGCGTAGCCCCCCGAAACTCTAGTATAGTTATGACGATTGGGAGAATCTCCATAGAGTCAAGTCAGCCATATATCCATACGTCCACAGAGACAGCCCACAATAACAATGTAAATGTACTCTGGATCTGGAAGTAACCATATGGCGTCACGCCGCTCCCCAAATGTAATCTGTGTCATGCACAACATATGCCACCACAGTCAAATTGGATATGTTTGTATCAAATTGATTCTTGTTTTTGTTTTTTTAGCAGCTTGCTAGAGCTGCTCTAGGAACACAAAGAGGAATGTAGGCGTTTCCTTCCTTCATATATACCTTGCAAGGCAAAGGGGGCGTGGCTTTAGGGAAAATGGTAGTGATGTGCCGATACCACATTTCTTCAATTCGATACGATACCGATATTTTTGCGGCCGATTTTCCGATACCGATACCGATATCGATACTGATACTGATACCGGAACCGGAAACAGAACTGTAATGATATGCTTAGCCTTCCAGGCCACTAGGTGGCACAGTGGTACAGTATGTCAGAATACAATGCTCTGTATTTAGGTGCTTAGTATTCCAGGCCACTAGGGGCACTGTGGCATGTCAGAATAACATGCTTTGTATTCATGTGGGAGAACGCAGAATAAACGTCATTCATGGCTGAGCAGTCAATGTGGTCAGACTTCAACTCATTACATGGTGTCAGAACAGACAAATTCTCGACAATATGGATGGATTAAAAGCACCAGATGCATTGAAATTGGATGGAAATATTGCTGAAAACTGGAAAAGATGGAGACAAAAGTTTGAACTTTACATGATAGCCACTGGCATTGAAAACAAGGCACAGAAGGTACAGTCCAGCACGTTGCTACATGTAATTGGGGATGAAGCTCTGGAGATATATAACACATTTGTGTTCGTTAATGGTGAAGATAAAACAAAGCTCAAAACCCTACTGGAGAAATTCGATGCACATTTTACACCCCAAAAAAATGTCACATTTGAAAGACACGTGTTTAATATGCGTGTTCAGGTTCCCAATGAAAATATTGACCAATTTGTCACAGACTTGAGAACAAAAGCAAAATCATGCGAATATGGGGATCTGTGTGACAGTTTAATAAAAGACAGAATTGTCGTGGGAATAAGAGATGACCAAATAAGGTCTAAACTGCTGAGAACTAAGGATTTAGACTTGACCAAGGCTGTGTCAATATGTCGTGCTGCAGAAGCAAGTCGCACACAAATGGATCAGCTGCAAACTGCACAGGCTGAATGCACCATCAATGAAGTAAAAAGAGAGCGCCCAGAACGTTCAAGAACGTCACACATGGAGAACAAGGTGCAAGATTGCAAATACTGTGGCAGAGACCACCAGAAGGGGAAATGTCCGGCATATGGTGAAAAATGCAGAAAATGTGGGAAAATTAACCACTTCTCCACCAAATGCATGTCCAAGACTTATTCAGCAAAGAAGCCAGTACACATGGTGGAAGAGCAGTCAGATTCAGAAACAGAATTCTACGTTGACATGGTGAAAGCAAACCACGGGGAAGACTGGGAAGTAGGGTTGTCCGATATTGGCTTTTTTACCGATAACCGATATACCGATATTGTCCAACTCTTAATTACCGATACCGATATCAACCGATACCGATATATGCGGGGATTATTGTGATTAGGGTAAGCTCAAATTTCATATCACACACACCATATACAGTAAGAACTCCTGTAACTTATTTATAAAGCAAAAAAAAAAAAAAAAAAAAAAAAAAAATTTTTTTTTTTTTCAAAAACCGATACCGATATTTTCCCGATATCAATTTTTATGCTAATATCGGCCGATAATATCGGGAGGCCGATAAAATCGGACATCCCTACTGGGAAGTGAACTTAAAAATCAGTGACCGTAAAGTCAGATTTAAAATAGGGTTACATGGCGGCTTTCCGACATGTCGCCTTTCCGACGTTAACGAACCCTATACCTAACCCTCACCCTAACCCTAACCGCACGCGGAAGCCACTAGTCGGAGTGGCGAGATGTCGGCGTGGAAGACTGTTACCTTAAAATAGATACAGGTGCCCAATGCAACGTCATCCCAGAGTCCATTCACAGAGAAATTTGTGATAAACTGGAAAAGTCAACAGCTAAATTGGTGACATATGCAGGACATTGCTTAATGCCAAAGGGCAAATGCCGACTGTTGTCTGAATACAAAGGAAAATACTATGACATCAAATTTCAAGTTGTGGATAAAGAAGTGCAACCGGTGCTAGGACTAAAAAGCAGCGTGCACCTGGGCCTCATAAAACGAGTTGGTGAGGTGAAGAAAATGCACGATCAAGATATACAGGAGAAGTATGCTGATGTGTTTGAAGGACTGGGATGCATCGAGGGAGAACAGCACATTAAGATCAGAGAGGACGCACAGCCAGTCGTTCATCCTCCACGAAAAGTCCCTGTGGCACTCAGAGAACAAGTGAAAGCAGAGCTGAGAAGGATGGAGAAACTGGATGTCATTGAAAAAGTGGGTGAGCAGCATGGTGACTATATGGAAACCAGAAAAGCAAAAAATCTGAATATGTATGGACCCTAAAGATTTAAATAATGCCATTGAGAGAGAACAGTACCCTATGAAGACCATTGAAGAAGTCATGACTCGAATGCCAGGAGCCAGAGTTTTCAGCACACTAGATGCACAATGCGGCTACTGGCAGGTGAAATTGGACAAGAAAAGTTCAGAGCTATGCACATTTAATACCCCCTTTGGTAGATACGCATACAAAAGGCTGCCTTTCGGAATCAACACAGCCGGTGAAATATTCCAGAGACTCATGTCTGAGATATTTGAGGACATAGAAGGAGTGGAGGTGATTGTGGAAGACATCCTCGTGTGGGGGCAAGATGAAGAACAGCATAATCAGAGACTCAAAAGAGTGATGGACCGAGTGAGAGAAAAACACATAAGACTGAATCCACAAAAATGCACATTCAAAGCACAGAAAGTCACCTACATGGGACACATCCTGACAGCCGATGGATTAAACCCAGATCCGAAGAAAGTGGAAGCAGTCAGAAAGATGCAAAAACCCACTAACAAGACCGAGTTACAACAATATTTGGGGATGGTAACATACCTGGGCAAGTTTGTACCACAGTTATCCACTGTCACTGCCCCACTACGAATCCTGCTGGAAAAGACCACAGAATGGAGCTGGATGGAGGAGCAGGACAAGAGCTTTGAAAACCTGCAAAAAATGGTCACTGAAGCTCCAGTACTAAATTTTTATAATGCATCTTGTCCTGTGAAACTGAGTGTGGATGCCTCTAGCTGTGGAGTCGGAGCAGTGCTGTTCCAGGATGAGCGCCCCATAGCTTATGCATAAAAAGCATTTACGGACACTCAAAAACGATATGCACAAATAGGAAAGGAGCTGGCTGCCATAGTGTTCGGCTGTGACAAATTCTACCAGTATCTCTTTGGACGGCCATTTGAAGTTGAAACAGACCACAAGCCATTGGAAATTATCATGAAAAAGCCTTTGGCGGAGACCCCATTAAGATTCCAGAAAATGCTCCTCAGACTACAGAAATACAACATGACAGTGAAATACAAGAAAGGAAAAGAACTGTATGTAGCAGATGCACTGAGCAGGAACTACATGAAGGAAACAGACGAAAGTGAAAATTATGATGATGTACAGGTCTGCGCAGTCATGTGTTTACCTATAGCACCTGCCGGACTGGACGAAATTTGTACAAAGACCGCAAAGGACCAGAACCTCACAGTGTTAAAAAAAAGTCATCCTCCAGGGCTGGCCTAACGAAAAGTCAGAAATGCCAGACGAGGCCAAGCCGTACTGGGACTACAGGTGCGAATTGACTGTGGAGGATGAACTGATTTTCAAGGGTAACAGAGTAGTGATTCCAGACACTCTGAGGAAGAACATGTTGAAAAAAATTGCATGCCAACCACCAAGGGATTGAAAAAAACAAAAGACTGGCGAGGGATATCATGTTTTGGCCAGGGATGTCAGCCCAGATAGCTGACGTGGTGTCAAAATGTTCCACATGCAACACACACAAAAGGCAGAATTGCAAAGAGCCTATGATTGGTCATGACATACCAGACAGACCCTGGCAAAAGATAGCCACAGACATTTTCGAACTGAATGGAGAACAGTACTTGATCCTGGTTGACTACTATTCCAGCTTCTTTGAAGTGAACAAACTAACTAGTACAAAAAGCCAGTCAGTCATCAACATCTGCAAACAGCAATTTGCACGTCATGGAATAGCAGATGAGCTCGTTTCGGATAACGGGACTCAGTACTCATCTGCAGAATTCAAGCAATTCAGTGTGGAATATGGCTTTAAACACACTACATCATCTCCCACATACCCCCAATCTAATGGGAAGGCAGAGAAGGCGGTGCAGATCGCAAAGACATTGCTGAGAAAAGCTAAAGCAGACAAAACAGACCCTTACCTCGCCCTGCTGGATTATCGAAATACGCCTTTGGATGGCCTTCCTTCACCAGCACAGTTACTCATGGGCCGCAGAACAAAAACAAGGCTGCCCACACCAAAAAAACTGCTACTGCCAGAAAAGATGGAAGGAGTGCGGGACAAACTAAAAGCAAACCAGGCCAAAAAGAAACACTACTATGACAAAGGATCACACACGCTGCCAACCCTCAAACCAGGTGACGCCGTGAGGGTGAGAGAGGGTAAGCAGTGGAGGCCTGCCAAAGTAGTGAGAACAACCCCTGAGCCACGGTCATATGTGGTTGAAGCAGATGGTCATCAGTACAGGCGAAATAGACGGGAGCTGATCAGAACATACGAGGAAACCCCTGCTCCGACTGAGGAAACCCCTGCTCCAACTGAAGAGGGACCAGAGGAGAAAAGACCAAGACGTTACCCAGGGAGAGAGCGCAAGCCTAGAGAAAAACTAGACTTATGAACAGTTGTATCCCTACAGTCTAAGTACCAAACACACTCTCTCGCGCACACACACAACCTACACACACACACACACACACACACACACACACACACACACACACACACACACACACACACACACACACACACACACACACACACACACACACACACACACACACACACACACACACACACCAAAAAGGACTTTTTCACTGGACATGTTGACACATAGAAATATGTTGCTTTGAAATGTGTTGTTGCTCTTTGTTGCCATGATTCTGCTATCAAATATGTTGTTTTGCAATTTGTTGTTGCTCCTTGTTGCCATTATTCTGTTATCAGCATTGCTAAACCTCCCTCACCGTTAAGGTTGTAAGTTCCTTTACTTACTTGAAAAGTATTCAGCAAGATATTATTGCCACATGTTCAGTCATACTTTGTTCAACCAGTTCCATAAGAAAAAGGGAGATGTAATGATATGCTTAGCCTTCCAGGCCACTAGGTGGCACAGTGGTACAGTATGTCAGAATACAATGCTCTGTATTTAGGTGCTTAGTATTCCAGGCCACTAGGGGCACTGTGGCATGTCAGAATAACATGCTTTGTATTCATGTGGGAGAACGCAGAATAAACGTCATTCATGGCTGAGCAGTCAATGTGGTCAGACTTCAACTCATTACAAGAACCAAACCGGAAACGGAAATGCCGTTAAACCGGACACGGAAGTACAAAAACGGAACCGGACATGGTCGTAAACCGGAAGCGGAAGTACATTAAAAAGTATCGATACTTTTTTTAAGTATCGATACCCAAGCGATACTCAGACAAGCGATCGATATATCGATACCAGTATCGATACGCACATCACTAGAAAATGGCCGTGGCTTTAAACAACTCTAAAAAAGCCTAGGTCGCCATCTGGTAGAAACAAACTACAGATTTGAACTGAAACAGTGTTCAAAGGAGTTCCATTATGTTATTTAATACTGCCGTTTTTTATTGTTTAGCTTGCTGCAAGCTGCGATGAACTACAGATTTGAACTCAAACAGTGTTCAAAGGAGTTGCATAGGTTATTTAATAGTGCAGTTTTTTTATTGTTTGGCTTGCCACAAGCTGCTATAAATTATGACTGTGTAATTTTGTTCTCGTTTCTCTCACTTCAGGGTGAAGGAATACTAGCCAACCCAGTCTGCGGTGTAAGAAGTCATCACCTCCTTCAAGAGGAGGGGATTGAGAAACCAAGATCCCTTCCCCTAACCCCCCCAAAACCCCACGTTGTGTCCCAGAGACATTGAAATAACATTTAGATGGCGGTCTGTGCCATTCTTAAAAGAAAAGGTACTTTTTTTCAAGATCAATTTAATGCATAATTGGCATTTACCTACCTGGATAATCTGTGCATCTGACATTTTGTTTCAATCGTCTGCCAGAATTGTGCACTTGTTTCTGAAAGAAACATGCACTATTGGGGCATAGCAGTGGCAGCCATTTTGTGGTACCACAGATCGAAAGCCTATTATTTCTTTATTATTTCTGAAAATATTTATATTAATTATTTCAAGCCTGGAACCAAGCCAGTCCAGGCTCCTGGTGAATCATGACCATAAAACATTTGATTCTGTGTTGTATTATATACTATATTTAATAAATACCAAAAAAAAGAAACATTTTGGCTAGGTTCCAGGCTTAAAATAATTCATATAAATATTTTCGGATATCTCGATGGGGAAAAATGAACAGGCTTTTTATCTGTGGAACCACAAAATGGCCACCACTGCTATGCCCTATTGTATTCCTGCTAGAGAGTATTAAAAAAAGAAGAAAAAGAAGAAAAATAATATACTTTTTTTCTGATTAAAGAAATCTAAACGATATATTTTGATGGACGGGAGCATTGATGTTGATGACAATTGTTGCTGCTTTTTAAAAATGTGAAATCAATGTACACTTATTTATGACATTTATGATTTATGACTTTTTGTTGTGACCATAAAAAAAGAACAAAAACAACTTTTTTTCATTCTCACGACCAACCACCTCCATATATTATGAACACATGGAACATCTGTTTTTGGCAAGTTTTTTGGATTTCCGAACGCATTAATAAGCCAGTAGAAGCTGTGAGCAGTAAACTGTAAAACCCGGCTTATGCATTCATATCGCATGGTTGCCCTGTGAGGTTGTCATTATTATTCCAAGCTCCTGCCAAGCTTTCAGAGGCAGAAACACGGCTCCCTGTTGGCAGCCCATTGGCATTGGTGCCATGCCAGGGAGCGTTGCCCCTTTGTCTTTATAACCCATTCAATCCGGGAACACATCCGTGTCATTCTTACGATTTATTTGGGCTTTTCAAAAAAAAAATAGCAGATATACTGTAGTTAAAATGAGCTTGATCTGCTATTTTTTGGGGAAAATCGTGGAAAATGTGTGCAAATCTTTGCACCACTGCAAAGATACTGTTAGTGTTTAGGAAAGGAAGATTTGAGTTACAAATGTTCGCTTTAAAATTATCTTTATTCAAAGATTTGCACACATTTTCCATGATTTAAAATAAAAAAAATTGCAGATCTACAAGCTCGTAGATCTGCAATGCGCTTATATATCGGGGCGGCAGTGGCTCAGGGGTAGAGTGGCCGGAACCGCGAGGTTCCCAGTTAGATCCCGGGCTCCCCCCAGAGTTAGAGTCCTTTGCAGACAGCGTGCGATTTTCCGCACGGAAAATAACGGACGATATCATGTTTTAAATGAACACATGGTTCTCAGTGACCTCATGCACACCCCGTGCGGCGATGCGATGCGGCGATGCGTTTTTTTTTTCAATCGAACCCAGTTCGATTTGTGCGTTTTTTCGCATGAGGTAAAAACTGATTGACTAATCGCACCCTGTGTGCAAAGGCCTTTAGTGTCCTTGAGCAAGACGCTGAACCCGTAATTGCTCCCGATGAGCAGGTTGGTGCCTTGCATGGTTTCCTCCTCCATCGGTGTATCTATCCAAAGCGCTTTGGATAAAAGCGCTGTATAGACGGACCATTTATTTATATCTGCTATTTTTGAATATAGCCAAAGAAATCTAAAATGACAGAGATCCCGGTCTTAAATGGATTAATGCAGCATCCAACATGGACTGTTGCTGCTGACAGTGGGGGAAAGTAACTAAGTACATTTACTCAAGTATTGTACTTAAGTACAATTGTGAGGTATTTTTTTACTTTACTGGAGTATTTCCAATTGGCTATACTTTTACTTCTACTCCACTACAATTAATATTTTAGTAACTAGTTACTTTGCAGATATAAATCATTATATTATAAAACATACATTAACCACTTAAGCCCTATTCTATACCTAGGCTATTTTGAAAATAGCCTAGGAAAATAGCCGATCTACAAGCTCACAACGCGTCGCGATGCGACGCGTTGTGAGCTTGTAGATCTGCTATTTTAAAACATTTTAGTACTTTTACTTTTGGCACTTCAAGTGTATTTTGATACCAATACTTTTGTACTTTTACTCAAGTAAATTTCGAATTCCAGACTTTGACTTGTACCAGAGTACTTCTACATTGCAGTATTGATACTTTGACTTAAGTAAAACATTTGAGTACTTTTTCCACCACTGGCTGCTGCTGTTATGGAGCAGCTAGCAACCAAAACAGCACCCCGCCCTCCCTCCCTCCCCAGAGTCTCCCCTTGGCCGCTCTGCATTGATTTGACCTTCTGGTAAGGCAGGGGGGGGGGGGGTGGGGAAGTAAACTTCTTTGCAAAAAGGATGGAAAGTGTATTATTTTAATGCAGCAGTTCTGCACCAAATTCTCTCTTTTAGCTCGAAGGCATTTAAAGAATAAACAAAAATGAACAAACATCCAGAACAATATACAAACCTGGGTCAAAGTAATTGCTGCATAAAAAATGTGTTATGTATAGTGAAAGCGGCTAAACTGTTCTCGGTGATGAAAATGTCACTTCCTGTTTGTCAAAAGTTAGAATGTTCTTTTTGCCTTTTTTATGCTGATATGTAACAGTTTTAAAGGAGTAGTTCACCAGAAACGATACGTATTTTCTATCAATTACACACCCCATGAAGCCTTGAATTCATGGAGATTGTTTTGTTTTCGTCGCATTCCTAAGCCAAATTGGCTTAGGAATGCGACACAAAAGTCTCCATAGGGTGTGTAATTGATAGAAAATAAGTCATTTTTTTGTAGTCCATGCTCATGGTAGTTTAATAGAGTGATATTATTTTTCCATGTACTACTTTTGTGCTTTGGAAAAGTCACCTTGCTTAGATATGTTGCAAAGTCATACAAGGTCAGCATCACAACTGTTCTGGCAGCACCGAAAAAAAGTCAACTTTTGCTACCGCTCAATTCAACTAATTACTGTACATGTCCGAGTAACAATGATAATGGGTAATATTTAACACTATTTTTATATGGCAAAATGTATTTGAGAAAATGGCTGTGTCGCTACGTGTTTATATTTTATTGCTGGTACCCTTATCATTTAATAAACATAGTGACGTGTCAAATATTTTGCAATGACAAGACATTTAACCCATCTCTCTCTCTCTCTCTCTCTCTCTCTCTCTCTCTCTCTCTCTCTCTCTCTCTCTCTCTCTCTCTCTCTCTCTCTCTCTCTCTCTCTCTCTCTCTCTCTCTCTCTCTCTCTCTCTCTCTCTCTCTCTCTCTCTCTCTCTCTCTCTCTCTCTCTCTCTCTCTCTCTCTCTCTCTCTCTCTCTCTCTCTCTCTCTCTCTCTCTCTCTCTCTCTCGTTTATTTGCCCTGTAAATAGGTTTTGTCATTATTATTTCAAATACATAGTAGATTAACTAAAACATTTTATTGTGTTGGATATTATCTTAAAGTTATAGGCTGAGAGGCCACATGTTGTTGATTGTTGAATTGTTGATAAACGCCCCATTATGTTATCTAGAGTCATGGTTGGGTGGGATATCGAACGTGGGACGACTTGTGGAGACTTACAATTGGCTACTGTTGTATAGAAAATGTACATTTTTGTAAAGATTTTTAATCAAAGGCATGTTTAGTGTCTCTTTGTATTTTCATTTCATGTATGTACGTATGTATGATTGAAACTGTTATAAGGCTACTTAAAACATGGCAAAAGTTCAATGACATGTCACTATAGAATACTATTACTTTGTGTTCTTCTCAGTCAATACAAAAATGTTATCGTTTGTGACACATAATTAACCGGTCAAATATTTTAACGATGGACACTGTCTTTTTACAAATAAATTTAAAGTGAAAGACGAGGCTTTTATGTTTTCCTCCATTATTCTAGATGGTAACGGATAGAGATTGTCGCTGTTGCTGCAGATAATAACCAGCTTTAATTAGACTTTAATCTCTCAAGAACAGATTCTGCTCTGCGTTGGAATCTGTCAGTAGCCGTGTTGACAACCCGTGCGCATTGGTTTCAAGTGGGTGTGCCTTCAGATCAGGAAGCATTTACCCAATCGAATGTAGTGGGCGGGATTCACGTGTCCGTCCACCCTTCCCCCCTCGAAACTAACCAAAACTAATTTAACAATAGCGTCCTCAGAGCAGACAAAACCACGGAAAGATATTCACATTTTAACTTACTCTTTCATCATAGAAACAAGTGGGCTTATAACCAAAACCATCCATGTTCTCTGGGAGAAATGGTGTTAGTGTTCCGTGTAGAAATATTGTTAGTGGGAATGAAAACATAGTCGCACCAACCGGAAGTGATGCGCTGAAGGCAGACACAAACCCCGGTTTCCTTGCGCACTGGTGTTTCGTTTGCTTCCTGCCAGACCCAAAAGACATAGAACAAACAGCAGAGGTCGCTGTTTTTCATTTTCAGTTGGGTCTGGCTACGCAAGACTAATTAGACTTTGATGCATACACATGTTTTCTACACTTAGCCTGCTAATTGTTTGCAGATCATGAGAAATCCATGACATACTGTAACTCATTTAGACCCTATTGCAGTTTGTTTTAAAAATGCTCCTTCATTTATTAAGGATTCATTATGCAGTCCTTATCCATTTTGTATGGGTACCCACTACCAACCTTGTATAACTATACATACATCGTTTACTATCTACTTCCCTGGTAAATGCCTCGAAATGAGGGGATTGAAAAACAAAAGGTTACCCGTAGTTTTTATCCAAATAACTTGTTTTTGATTGATTTATAGTTCATTGGTTCTCAAAGTGGGGTCCGGGGACCCCCAGCGGTGAGGGAGTTCCAGGGGGTCCCAGCTAAATGATGGATAGTTAGGAACCAAATGGACCCTTACAGATCTGTAACTCAGAGAGTGTACAAATGGAACCAAATGGACCCTAACGGGTCCATTTGGTTTCATTTGTACACTCTCAGAGTTAAATTTTGATTGATTTTACTATATAAATCGGGGTCCCAGAGATAGAAATGCCATTACAAGGGGGTCCGTAGCCTATAATGCATGTCAAACTGGAGGTCCTTGAAATTAAAATGCTTGAGAATCACTGCTTGAGTCGTAAAAAATCTTCTCTTATGGGGGTCCCTGCCTGGCATATCTTTTCAAATGGGGGTCCGCGGGCTAATAAGTGTCAAGTTGGAGGTCCTTGACATGAAAAGGTTTGAGAACAACTGCTATAGTTTATATAGTTTCAATATACAGATTATATATATTTTTTTTTTATGCTATACTGTTTTTTTTAGACTGATGATAGGGTCTTGGTTTACCTACAGTATGATCCTAGATTACAATGTCTATGCATTTGATGTATTACCTCATGTTTACCTTGATTACTGTAAATCGCTCTGAATTACGAGCGTCTTCTAAACGCCTACATTGTGAATTGTAACACAGCAGCAGACCGGGTCATCCAAGACGTAGTATAGTACTCACACCTTAAAAGAGGACACGTCAATGTTCTAACAATGACAGTATGTGTGCTTGCCTGCCTGCCCACTACAATGCTTGAATTCATGGATATGTTTTTAGTTTTTGACGCATTCCTAAGCCAATAATTTGATGACCAGCGGACCGGTAGGCAGCGATTCCGGTAGGAGACACAAAGGAGACTATTTGAGTCTCCTACCAGAACCGCTGCCGGTCATCAAATTATTGGTTTAGGAATGTGACAAAAACTATAAAAATCCATGAATTCAAGACTCCATGGGGTGACTAATCCATAGTAAAAAATAATAATTTTGGGGGTGAACTATCCCTTTAATGGGCTAATATAAGAGTCTACAGACCAGTCCATTAAGAAATAATACATTCGTGTCCTTGGAACGACGTCGCTAGGAGTCATTTCCACCGTGTCTAAGACTCTTATAAAAGGTACTGGAGCAGCAACAGATGGACGACTTAAAGCCCACCATTTATCCACAGTAACAGAAGTAACTGCAGCGAGGTTAATGAGGGCTAACATCAACGCCACAGCCAATTAGTCTACCGTATCAAGGCCCACACTCCACTACTTGTCACGATGGCCCACAGCTGTTCCCATTTAACCTAGAAACCACTCATCCCTGACTGAGGAAATGCAGTTGGCTCCTTCAGGATTGAATAAGCCTTTGAACTTGGAAATGAATGAGCAAAAAAGAAGTTCAGTATTCAAAGCTATCATCAGTTAAGCTGTTGAAAGATGCGTGGAGAGAAATAACTCTCCATGGTCTATTAGTAAGTGAGTAACTGAGGGCATATTCACAGGGAAGAGACAGTTTTTCTGAGGACATTGGACCCCATGATGGCCCGTCATCTTGACAGTGAGAATCAGCACCATAGTCAGTGCCATGGCCATCAACCATAGTCAGCACCATAGTCAGTCTACCATAGTCAGTACCATAGTCAGCACCATAGTCAGTCTACCATAGTCAGTACCATAGCCAGCACTATAAACAGTACCATATAGTCCAGGGGTGATGCAACTTTGATGATGGGGAGGGCCACTATATTTCCACACTCACTACAGAGGGCCACATTGCATATTGTCGGGCAGACACCTCTTATCTCCGCATTTGAACTTTTTTTTTCTTTGTCACAGAAAAGTAGCAAAAATAGCCGATCTACAAGCTCAAAACGCGTCGCGCTGCGACGCGTTTTGAGCTTGTAGATCGTGCTATTTTTGAATTGGAATCCTGATATATTTTTTGCTCTCAAAATGGAATCCTGAAAAGTTACATTTTTATTTAATTTCAAATGCATTTAGTTATGTTAACTTTATGAAGTTAAATACAAATACATTGGACATTAAAAAGACAATAGAATTTTTAAGCTACTAATGTAGACTGAAGTAATTAAAGCGGGTCATGTTTGCATGTTTGGAATTGTAACAGCTGAAATCAATAATATATCAGTATTCCCATATTAACCTGCGGGCTGCATTAAGTGAAGGTGGGGCCGCATGTGGCCCCCGGGCCGCCAGTTGCCCATGTATGATATAGTCAGTACCATAGTCAGCACTGTAATCAGTACTATATAGTATATAGATGTATATTCACTGGTAATACTGTAGCAATGAACTCATTTGATCCAGTTCAGCACGCATCCCTCAACACCGGAGCACCCCAGGGATGCATGCTGAGCCCTCTCCTCTACTCCCTGTACACGTATGACTGCATAGCCACACATGTCTCCAACACCATCATAAAGTACGCGGACGACACGACAGTGATAGGCCGAATCGTAAACAACGACGAGTCTGACTACAGAGATGAGATCAACTCACTGGCGCTCTGGTGCCGGGAGAACAACCTCGCTCTCAACGTCGACAAGACCAAAGAACTGATCGTGGACTTCAGGAGGCCGCGGAGAGACCATGCGCCCATCCTCATCGACGGTGCTGCAGTGGAAAGGGTCAGCGAGTTCAAGTTCCTCGGAGTACACATCGAGGAGGACCTTAAATGGGAGACGCACACCACACACGTGAAGAAAAAGGCTCAGCAGAGACTGTACTTGCTCCGCCGCCTGAAAAAGCTTGGAGTAGGACAGCGCATCCTCAAGCTGTACTACAACAGTTCGGTTGAAGGCGTCCTAACAGGCTGCATCACGGCCTGGTACGGGAACTGCACTGCCCGAGAGAAGATCAACCTACAGCGAGTAGTGCGATCGGCAGAGCGAATAATGGGAAGCGAGCTCCCAGCGCTTCAGGATCTGTACAAGAAGCGGTGCGTGGTCAAAGCCAAGCGCATCATCAAGGACAAGTACCACCCAAGTCACAGACTGTTCTTGGAGACTGGACTTATGAGGAATCATACCAGCGGAAAAAAGACCCTTCATGTGTACAGTTTGTGACAAAAGCTTTAGTCAAAATGCTAATCTTAAGAAACACATGTTGATACACACAGGAGAAAGGGCTTTAAATGTACTCTTTGTGGCAAAAGCTTTAGTCAAAATGCTAAAGATTACTTTTTGTTGCTCTCCTTCATGGAGCTACTTGCGTATTATACCAGGGTCAGTCCACCCTTAGGTGAACACGCACTGACCATCTGCACCTTAATCCCCATGTATAACGCACAAACTTTTTTTGATTTTTTATTATTGCGCTCTTTTTCTCTCTAAGCACCTTAGCGTCTATAAGTATATCATGCACAGTATACATACATTGCTGCTATGCTCAGGCACCTTAGTTTGTCTCTTATCTCAGGTACTTTGTAAATATGTAGATAACTCGGCCTTCTATTGTTCTCTGTTGATCTCCTTCCCACTTAACCCCCTACCCCTCTTCTTTTTCTCTCTCCCCACTCTTCTTTCTACGGAATTTAACGTTGCGATGGGAGTGTTGTACAAAAACTAATTTCACCCACTTTTTTACCTTGTAAACCTGTGATGTGACAATAAACCTGATTCTGATTCTGATTCTGATTCTGGGACAGCAGCAGCTGGTCATTTCATTGTATTTTATTTTCATCTCTATCCTCATCTATCTTGGTTTGTTTGTTGACTCTTGCTCTTACCCGTTACCTCTCTCCTTTGTTTTATTGTTACCATGACAGCTGAATCTCCCTCCAAGGTTTGTTATCGCCGGTGTTGCTGCTTAGTGAGTCATAATGTGGCCGTGCAGAGGCTGAAACCACCATGGCCTCCATGCAGTGGTGGAAAAAGTACTCAAATTCTTTACTTAAGTAAAAGTACCAATACTGCAATATAAAATAATCTGTTACAAGGAAAAGTCCAAAATTAAAAATGTACTTAAGTAAAAGTACAAAGGTATTGGCATCAAAATGTACTTAAAGTACCAAAAGTAAAAGTACTAAATATTTGAAAACAGCCGATCTACAAGCTCACAACGCGTCGCGATGCGACGTGTTGTGAGCTTGTAGATCTGCTATTTTCAAATAGCCTAGGTATAAAATAGGGCTAAAGTGGTTAATGTATGTTTTATAATGTAATAATTTACATCTGAAAAGTAACTTGTAACTAAAGTTTTCAAATAAATGTAGTGGAGTAAAAGTACAACATTTGCCTCTGAGATGTAGTGGAGTAGAAGTAAAAGTATTGGAAATTGGAAATACTCAAGTAAAGTACAGATACCTCAAAATTGTACTTAAGTACAGTACTTGAGTAAATGTACTTCGTTACTTTCCACCACTGCCTCCATGTCCTTTCCATTTGTTTTGACGGACCCCGGTCACTGGAAATGGCTTTTTTTATTAAACTACTTTATTATTCAGTCCAGGCACACAACCTTCAATCCCAAATGCTCTTACCAGCAGCTGACAGATGCAATTCTGTAATATTATAATATTATACCGCTTAGCTACATCTCCGAAAGCAAATTAGAGAGAGAGACCCACCGCGCTTATCAGCTCAGTTTCAAAACACAGTGTTTCAGATTTGCATATTTAAATTCTTAAACAACAACAGCCCTATGGATCTGTTTTTAGAGATAATATAAAAAATCTGTTGGAGCCACGCCAAAGTAAACAAACCTCTTCTACAAACACGGGGGAAGCGAGGCTCCCTTTTCTCATTACTGTTTTCTCCCCGTATATTTGCAGCAGCTCAACTCTTTCTCCCGCTGATTATTTATCTCCCTGAGACGCTGGAAATTAGAAAATGTAATGTAAAAAAGACCTAATGCAGTATCCAATATCATCAGAACGTAGGGTTGGGGGGGGAGTGGGGGGGTCGGTCTATTTGCTAGCGTATATTGCCAATGTTCATTTCCCCAGCTCACTGCACAAATCTTCATTAACATGTATATTATATTAGCTCAGGGGTGCATGATGAGCACACTTTCAAGGTCTGATTTGAAAAATATTTAACCCCTTAAGACCTGATAGGCCAGTTCAGGCCAGAACACTATACTACCAGTATCAGTGGTTCTCAAACATTTTCATGTCAAGGACCCCCAAAATGATGTGATGTGTTTTGGCTGCGGACCCCCCCCCCCCCCCCCCCCCATCTGAAAATATTTTTGTTCCGGGGACGACCCACCCCCAGAAGCAAAGATTTGAGTTAAAACATTTTTTTTAACGATTTCTCATAAATAGCAGATCTACAAGCTCATAGCGTGGCACGAAGTGACGCGCTATGAGCTTGTAGATCTGCTATTTTTGAATAGCCATAGGATAAAACCCCACTCTGAGAACCAGTGTGCTATAGCTACAATCTAAAATGCACTAATCATGCATTGAAGGAAGCATAATATGAGCTCAGTTCAGGCTGGCAGAGGGAGAGTAGCGCCCGGGATTTACAGCTTATAGGCAATTGGCACCGGGTGAAAAGAAATGGGTTACAAAAATCGTGGGATAGAAAAAAAAAAAACGTACACAGATGCTTTTCCCGGTTTTAACGGTTTAAATGAATCTGCTGCGTGTCGCCGGTATAATCTCAGTGTGAAGCCGGCGAGCCAGAATGAACCGTCCTGATTTTCATTTCTGCAGAGAGAGCTTAATGAAATCAGCCGTACTTATGACGCCATGAGAGAGAAAAGGTCTCAAAGTCATTAAGTTCAGTTTGAGGGCAAGAGCGAGAGAGATTACTGTCGGTAAAATCCACGGCCTTTGGGCCATATACATCATCAATAATATCTGTCTTCATATTGCCTGGGTTTTTCCTATTTTATTCATTTAATTTTAAAGTACTCTAAGTTTTTTTCCTGCATGCTCTTCAGGCTGATTCATCATTGTCACTCAACTTACCCTGTTGTTGTTGGTTGACTGTGTGTGTGTGTGTGTGTGTGTGTGTGTGTGTGTGTGCGTGCGTGCGTGCGTGCGTGCGCGTACGTGTGCGTTAATGAAAGTGCTAATTGCTACACATACCGTATGTCGAGTGCTTTAGAGCAGTGGTTTTCAACCAGTGGTCCGGGGACCACCAGTGGTCCTTGAGGGAGTACCAGGGGGTCCCCAGCAAAATTAGTTAATAACGTCACAATCATTTTTAAACACTTAGCTTTGGCTATTCAAAAATAGCAGATCTACAAGCTCATAGCGCGGCACCGAGTGCCGCGCTATGAGCTTGTAGATCTGCTATTTTTGAAAAACCTTGAAAAAGTGTGCATATCTTTGAATATTCATATTTTTTAAAGCGAAAAATAACTGATATCTTTGCTTCTGGGGGTCCCTGGCACAAAACATTTTCAAATGGGGGTCCGCGCCAAATATATATCAATTTAGGGGTCCTTGGCATGAAAAAGGTTGAAAACCACTGCTTCAGAGAGTCTGAGGAGTGATCTCATAGCCAGTGATGGATGATGATAAAATGCTCTGGAAGAAGAAGTGGAGCGAGAGGAGGAATCAGTCGTTCTACGTGGAAGTGGACCTGAAAGTCATCCAGATCGTTCAGACGACATCCATCACGTTATAATTTAACATTGGAAACGTGTCAATGTGATGTATGGCGAAGGAGAACAGGGACAAGGTTGCATGTAAAATGCTGTTAAAAATCTCAGCCAAAAATAGATAGCAGTTATATCCAGATACTCCACCAATTCATCAGTATGAGAAAACACATCCAATAAACTGAACATTGAGAGCAGCTACCTATAATAACTGTTGTCTGTGGAATATAAAGCTCTGATCCTTGTACTTCTACTATTAATGCATGTAGGTCTTTTTTTTAATATATAGAATTTAAAGGGGTACTGTGGAAAAAGTACTCAAATTGTTTACTTGGGTAAAAGTATCAATAGGCTACTGCAATGTACTGTATGTCAGCCTTCAGTTAGTAAAGTTGAAAAGCAATGAACGACTGGGATTTGTGCTGAGAATCCACTCTTTAGAACCCAACAACATCTCTCAGCTGCTCACATCAGGTCTCTTTTAGTCCAGGGGCCA
The DNA here is from genome assembly GCF_963454915.1 of Gymnoscopelus microlampas. NCBI lineage: Eukaryota > Metazoa > Chordata > Actinopteri > Myctophiformes > Myctophidae > Gymnoscopelus > Gymnoscopelus microlampas. Next base: position 43,949,909 of record NC_139959.1, on the reverse strand, counting down.
ACACTGATATTTTCACAAATTGGTACCACCTGAGGTGGCCGTAAAGTTTTTGTATTTTTGTATTCCTACATGTCTCTAGTTTATATTTTGGTATGATACATCTTCCAATTCAGTAGCTTAATGGCAGTTATCACTACCTACCAGCCAATGTATCCGGTAGGAGACACAAAGTAGAATCTTTGTGTCTCCTACCGGAAATACACCCGGGCATCAAATTATTGAGACAAAAAACAAAATATATCCATGTATTCAAGGCTTCATGGGGTGTGCAATTGATAACTTCTCAGATTGTTGGTCTCTGCAAAAAGACTGCTTTCCATAAGCTTGTAAAAGTTGACCCTCCTTCGGTCTAGTGTGGTCATAGCTGAATGGGTAGAGAGTCCCCCTGGGAAACTTAAAGGAGGAGTTCACCCAAAAAATGATTATTTTCTGTCAATTGCACACCCCATGAAGCCTTGAATACATGGATATATTTTGTTTTTTGTCGCAATAATTTGATGCCCGGGTGTATTTCCGGTAGGAGACACAAAGATTCTACTTTGTGTCTCCTACCGGATACATTAGCCGGTTTACAGTGATTACTGTCATTAAGCTACTGAATTGGAAGATGTATCATACCAAAATATAAACTAGAGACATGTAGGAATACAAAAATACCAAAAATGTACGGCCACCTTAGGTGGTACCAAAATCTGCCTTGGCCCCTGGACTATTTGTGCTTTTGACTTGCTTTTTTGTATTTTACTTACACCTAGAACCCCCATTCAAACTTTAACATGTTCATCTTACTGTGAACATGTGTTCCTTGAAAACGAATCTTTGAAATGTTTCATAGTCTTAGAAATGTACTCCCTTGAAGGTTTTGGCACCCCAAACAACGCTTTCACCTAGAAACTCCATTCACACCTTTTTCAAGTCATCTTACTGTGGACACAAATGCTTGAACTTTTTACTTGGAAATGTTTTGTCGTTTTTTAGATATTTAACTTTTAAAACGTACATCTGAAAACTTTGGCACCTCGCTGTTCCTTCATACTTTAGCCTGTAAACTTGATTCACATTCACAATAAAAAAAAATCCACCTTACTGTGGACATGATGTATGCTTGAGATTGACACAGTGGTTCTTACTTATTCTGTTCACTTGCGTTCTATTCACTGAAAGATTAGATAAAGGTAAGAGCCTGAGGTAAAAGTCGAAAAGACGTCCTTGCTGGTTTTGAACTCATGAACTTCCGTGTGCAAGGCCTGTATCTTAACCACTCCTCCACCGTGGTTCCTACTCCTGAGAGCACCAAAATGTGTACCTGTTGCTCTTTAAATGTTCATTTTCATTGACAATAGACTGGACTTCTCTCCCTCTAGAGTTGTGAGGGACACCAGAGATTCCAGACTAATACTACTGCTTTTTTAGATATTACGGGGGAAAAGTACAAACTTTGGCAGGCTACTAGTCCTATATACTTACGCCTAGAAACCCCATTGAAACTTTAAAATGTTCATCTTACTGTGAACAATGTTTGCCTGAAAACAAATCTTTGAAATGTTTCATAGGTTTAGAAATGTACTCCTTTAAACGTTTTGGCACCTCAAACAACGCTTTCACCTAGAAACTCCATTCACACTTTTTATAATTCATCTTACTATGGACACAAATGCTTGGACTTTTTACTTTGAAATGTTTTGTAGTTTTTGAGATATTTAACTTTAAGCGCCCAATGCATTGTCAATAGTAATGGATATAGAGCACCGAAGTCTGACGTCACTGCCAGTAGAGCCTGTTTCTGGCGAAAATGGAATTAATTCTACCTTAACAGTCTTAAGAACTACTATTTCAAGTAGGAAACATGTCATATTGTGTAAATCCATCCTTCTCACAATGCAGTTCTAATAATAATGTCATACCTTCATTGAATATGGCACAGTTATGGATCACCTCTTCTGCAAAACACTGTGCTATTGCTTCTCTCAGATGTTCAGTTATCCTGAAGTATGGCTTATGTTACTCTCTTGGGGAAATACAAATAAATATTGCCAAAACAAAAAACCCTTTGAGTTTGTTTTTTTAATTCTAACATGCCAAAAGCAAATGCAAAAAGTGGGGCAGAGAGACTGCGAGAATACAGGCAGAGATTGAAGAATGACCCAGTGAGATACCAAGAGTACCACGAAAGGAAGACTCAGAGACGGAGATGTTGGCCTCCACACCACCTGGCACCGCTTGCTCAAGTGAAGGTGATCAGAATAGTACACACTGACTCATAAGCCACGTGGAACGTGTTTGATCATCAACAATCATGTCACACAGAGGCTCTGGAAACAGTGTTCTCCAAGCTGGGCTTTGAGATGCAGATACACAGCAACCAGACAGCAGATGACATCCGTCGTGTGCTGAAAGAACTGGGAGGACAAGATTTCACGGAGGCAGATGCTGTGGTGTGTGTGCTGTCTCACGGGAACACAGGATTCGTGTCTGGTACGGATGATAAGAAGGTGTTTCTAAAAGAACTGATGGAGCCCTTCAGAAGCAGGAATGCCCCACCTTGGCAGGGAAGCCCAAGCTGTTTTTCATCGAGGCGTGCCAGGGGGGAGACAAACAGGAGGGTGTGATACTGCCACAGGCAGACGGGGCAGTTCCTTGATACTGCCACAGGCAGACGGGGGCAGTTCCTCCTGTTCCACGATGGTCCCAAACGACGCAGACTTCCTGATAGGCATGGCGACTGTCGAGGGGTGTGTCTGCTGGCGGCACCCTGTCACAGGTTCCTTCTACATCCAGGCTCTGTGCAGACAGCTTGAAGGAGCAGCAGACAGTCGAGGGGTGGGGAAAGCTGGAATGTCTCAGATGACGTTGAGAAAAAGTTTCTTGGTGAGTGTGCTTGTGAATTGTGGCATTTGAATGTTGTCCTCTCCGTTGACCTCTCGGTTCACGTCTATTAGGGCGCCATGAATGTCTTCTCCTCTGTTTGGACACAGTAGAGTAGAGCCTTATATTAGGAAAATACTCCCGAAATCCAGCTTAATACAATATGATGTTGTTCTTATCCCATTGAAGGGGAATTTCACAGATAATCTTATATATCGTTATTTATTTTTTTGCATTAGTCGACTGCCAGTCGACTGTTGGCAATTAGTCAGGCCTATTAGGAGGACGTGAAAAACACTTCTTAGTGCATTGTGTGAGAGCTCGCTCTCGACAGCCGATTCTGTAAAAGTCACCTCAACCTCACGCGTTAGACCTCCTCCAGCACAAGATCTTAACACGCTACACAGAACACACTGGGAATTGTTGTGTCCAATGTTCACGTCCTCCTCAAAGTAGAACAATAGGATTTATATTGAATGTACTGTACTTGTGAATAAATCTGCAAATATGTATTCATTATTTCAGGTGACCTAAAGGCTTGTACATTCAAACAATGTATCACCACACTGACAGTTGTTGAAACCTCCCTCTCACCTGTCTGCTGCTCCTTCAAGCTGTCTGCACAGAGCCTGGATGTACAAGGAACCTGTGACACGGTCCCGCAAGCAGATACCCCCCTCGACAGTCGCCATGCCTATCAGGAAGTCTGCTTCATTTTGGACCATCGTCAAACAGGAGGACCTGCCCCAGCCTCTCTCCTGGCACGCCTCAATGAAAAACATCTTGGGCTTCCGTGCCAAGGTGGGTGCATTCCTGCCTCTGAAGGGCTCCGTCAGTTCTTTGATGGACACCTTCTCACCATCCGTACCAAACACGTATCCTTTCTTTCCGTGAGACAGCACGACAACCTATACACGGTTCAGTATCACACACTGCCTCTGAACATTCTGCATGTGTGTTCTTCACTGAACAAACTCTCACTGACATCTGAAATCACGTGAGAGTTCAGTTCACATGAGTCACACAGACATTCTGTTCCCAATCCCAGGTGATACTTCGCCATCTACTGGTGATACACTGGTACTTCAGTTACACTGTTGCAATAATAATGAACTCAATACAAAAAGAACTCTTTCCTCACAGCAAAACTTAGCAAATCTTCACATTCACAACATGTTTAAAAAATTACACTTTTAAATTGTCAGCAACTATATTGTTGCGCCACACTCTCCCCCTCAAGTGGGAAGTGCCCCAGTCGAAGGCTGGTGAAACGAGAATGGATTATTTGTCCCGGCTAGCGCCGAAGATAAAACCATGGTTCCCTAGATACACACTCGCAAACAGACCCCGAGAGGGTCGATAGGGCTTCCCCATGCAACACAGGACACCAGAACAACCACAGGGTGCCCCACCGAGTGGAATGCTGGGAAATGGAGTTCTTTCCCCTGCTTTCTCAATGGATACAGCACGTCGTCTTCAAAGTTTTCCTTTGTGGGGAAGGCTTGAATTCAGAGACGTACAACTACAGCGTGTCCCACCGTCATTTACACGGTTTTCCTTTGTGGGGAAGGCTTGTAAACAGAGATTTTTTTCCCCCTGTTTATCACACCATGGCGCCAGCACAGGACTTCTGCCTCACCCCTCCCCCACCCCCCACTGCCCTGCTGCAATCACAAAGAGACTGCCATCTCCAGTTACAAATGTTCGCTTTAAAAAAATACATATTCAAAGATTTGCACCAATTTGCATGATTTAAAAAAAAATGCAGATCTACAAGCTCACAGCGCGGCACTTGGTGCTGCACTATGAGCTTGTACATCTGCTATTTTTGAACAATCTTAAATATTTGTGCCAAAATATGTTGTTCCACAGATCAGAGTTAAAAATGTAGGCACATTTTCTAAAATAGCAGATAGTGCCGCGCTAAGAATATACTCTATAATGGTTGTGTATACAGCTTTGTAACCAAATCAGTGGTAGAAAGTAACTAAGTACATTTACTCAAGCACTGTACTGAAGTTTAATTTTGAGGTATTTGTTTTTTACTTGAGTATTTCCAATACTTTTACTTCAACTCCACTACATTTCAGAGGCAAATATTATACTTTTACACCACTACATTATTTGAAAACTTTAGTTACTAGTTACTTTTTTAGATTTAGATTAAAACATACGTTAACCACTTTGTCTAAAGTCCTATACACATTTCTGCCATTTCAAAATAGCCAATCTACAGGCTAGCACAACACACACACACACACACACACACACACACACACACACACACACACACACACACACACACACACACACACACACACACACACACACACACACACACACACACACACACACACACACACACACACACACACACCTGTTAGTGGTGTTAATATGCTCCTTCTGGGTTAACACAGTAACTGCAATTAAAAGCTGTATTTTGTATTATATACGCTAGGTAGTCAAATACTGTACATATGCTAAGAGACAGTGTACATGCTTTAAAAAAAAGTATACAAGTATTCCAAAGCATATACAAATATTTACCAAACATAGTGAGAAAAGCAGAAATAGCAGATCTACAAGCTCACTTAATAATGAGACACTGTTTATTTCTCCACTAATAGACCTTATGATGTGGTTAATGTAGGGAACTGAATGGGGTGTGTGTGTGTGTGTGTGTGTGTGTGTGTGTGTGTGTGTGTGTGTGTGTGTGTGTGTGTGTGTGTGTGTGTGTGTGTGTGTGTGTGTTAAACAAATGGGTGTAAGTCTCTCTTGGTTCTTGGAAGGGAACAAAAGCAGCTCTTTTGGTTGCTTTGCTTTATCGAAAAAGGTGACCTATATAATTGTGTTACCATAGCTGTACCTCAGAAGAATTACATATGAGGGTAACATATTTCTACAGGTCACCGGTTTCGATATAACACGACGTCGTGATATTTTATCTGCTTGTCCCTAATTGTTAAATAATAAATAAGACGTGTCCTGCACAAGCCTAATTATCGAGCCCTTTAACATTAAACTACGTTTATAGTACAATTTCTACACATGTGTGTAGGCTACATGGCCAAAACATGACCAGTCCCTATGCTAACGTTAGCCCCTTAGCTACAGCGAACAGGACATAGGAAGACAAATAAATAGTACGTAACACAGCCAGAAACTTACCTTAAACAACGTAAGCGACGGTCTACAAACTCTGTGTGTGTGTGTGCGTGTGTGTGTGTGTGTGTGTGTGTGTGTGTGTGTGTGTGTGTGTGTGTGTTTGTTAGCTGTGTTCAGTCAGCAACTATAACACCTGTGTTCAGTCAGCAACTATAACGGAGCAACTATAAGACTTCCGGTGGACGATCTCTTCAGAATAAGAGTACCCTCTAAAAATAAAAATAAAGTATAAAAACGGTTAATTTGCAAATTAAAACTACAACTTAAGCATTTAAACGAAGTTATACAACACATATTATGTTTCTGTGTAACAAAAACGTTTTTTTAAACATTAATAATTTATATAAATGGATAAATGGTCAGAAAAGGTCAGAAAAGTGCCGTTCTCGGACAAAAATGGACACTGGACAGGCACCGGCGGACACTGCCGACACGTCTGACACACGCACACGTGCGGGGACACCTCCCCTACAACGCCACACTCTCGGATAAGCCCGAGAGGTGCAAAAAAAAGAGTGGCGGACCGTCCAGTGAGGTCAGAGGTCAGAAAAGTGCCGTTCTCGGACAAAAGTGGACACTGGACAGGCGCCGGCGGACACTGCCGACACGTCTGACATACGCACGCGTGCGGGGACACCTCCCCTACAACGCCACACTCTCCGCTAAGCGGGAGAGGTGTAAAAAAAAGAGTGGCGGACCGTCCAGTCCAGGGGTCAGAAAAGGGCCCTTCTCAGTGCATAGACTCACAAATCTGGACACAACCCCACACCATAAAAGAATACAGACAAGGCTTTGAAAGTTTAAAAAAAGACCATTTAATTGCTCTTTACTAATAAAACAGTGTACAAATGATCAAAAACAGAAATAAATAAATAAGTTTCCAATATTTGTTTTTAAACATTGCCAATTGTTTTAAGGTGGACTGAGAGGCTACTTTAGTAGTTTAGTAGTCACAGATTTGATCAATTCACTTTATGTGTGTGTGTTTTAATAACAGCACTCATTATTCAAACACTGAAAAAAATGAGAAGTTGGCCTATGGGATATAATTGAACTGATTATATGTGCTCAACATAAACAATTCATGTTTGACCAAAAAACCTGATTACATTGTGTTGAGATAACATTAAGCTTCACATCATCCTCTGAAAGTGATTCAATCACATTGCCCCCCTGAAGCGTTTCAATTGCATCGGAAGATCAGAGGGGGCGCTATTAGCGCGGACGGAAGTACTCGTTTCCCTCTTTTTCCATCCACTTGTTGATGGAAGCGTTCCCTCAGACACACGGTAAGAATATAAACCCTTAATCCATCCATTAAAACGTTCTATGGTTTACATTTCATATCAGTAGGCCTAATGTGTTTGTTATCGTTCAAAAGACGCACTTGGTAGGGAATGTTAACTCTTAACAGCAACGCTGTTCGCATTAAGAATAGCAGCAGCGCTAGCTTAGTAAACTAGTCCCTGCAGCTAGCGCTGCTAGCATGTGTCATATTATTAGTAAAACCTTTATTCTGTCCATCACACAACGGTGTTGCTTCCCAACATGTTGCCAGATGTGCATCGATATAACACGTTGAAACGGGTGGGTCTAAGTACCCGTATCATCCATATTGTTCAATAAAAAGCATTTTAATCTGATCGGCGGCCATTTTCTCAGAGTTATAATGTATCAGAGACTGCAATACACCTCCCAACCGATAGGGTCACGTCATAGAAAGCATTTGATGGAAATTGAGAAAATGGCCAGCGGTTGCATTAAAACGCTTTTTATCGAACAATACGGAAGATACGGGTACTTAGACACAGGCGTTTTAATTTGTTACATCCGTGGCCGTGGGGTCAGCACTTAATATTTGAAATGTGAACGTTTATGTAGATGTACGGGTTGTAATGGAGACATTTCCAAAACCAGGAACAAGTAGCACCATGACGTTTGGGACAGACGAGCGTCATGTGAACCATGCTTAGTAATGTTTGTGCTTATTAACAACGTTATATTGATCAAACCGTGACTCTGTTCATCACATGTGTCGCGCTAGCTAGACTATTAATATTTGTGCACTTGAAGTGCAGTCTCAGCAACTTATTTATGCACCAGAGGGTGACAATAAAGGCACATCTAGTCTACATTATACACGTAGTAGAAACACATTGTTTAGCCCAGTGGTTCTCAACCTGTGGGTCGGGACCCCCAGGGGGTCCCCAGATGATAGTGAAGTGACAATTTAAGGACTTTTAAACCTTTTTAATACCTAAAAAGAAAGTAACAACACAAGTAATCGATGAACTAGTATAAAACATTGGCCAAATTGTCAAATAATATAAGAAGGAGACAAACATTGTGAAAATAGCAGCTCACAACGCCTCGCAACGCGAGACGTTGTGAGCTTGTAGATCTGCTATTTTCACAATATTTATCTGTGGAATGGAGTCAAACAAAATGGGGTGTCCCCAGTTCAAATATGATTATTTTGGGGGTGTCCCCAGTTCAAATATGATTATTTTGGGGGGGTTCCCAGTTCAAATATGATTATTTTGGGGGTCCCCAGTTCAAATATGATTATTTCGGGGGGTCGCGGCCTGCAAAGGTTGAGAACCACTGGTTTAGCCAAAGTGTTGCTTCAATCCTAGTCTCGCGTAGCCAGACCCCACAGAAAATGAAAAACAGCGACCTCTGCTTTTCTGATATTCTGTGGAGTCTGGCAGGAGTATAATGTTAGACTAGAGCGCAGGGAAACACCGGTTTCATGTCTGCCTATAGCGCATCACTTCCGGTTGGTGCGACCATGTTTTCATTCCCACTAACAATATTTCTACACGGAACACTAACACCACTTCTCCCAGAGAACATGGATGGTTTTGGTTATAAGCCCACTTGTTTCTATGATGAAAGAGTAATTTAAAATGTGAATATCTTTCCGTGGTTTTGTCCGCTCCGAGGACGCTATTGTTAAATTAGTTTCGGCTAGTTTCGAGGGGGGGAGGGTGGATCATGGTGGATGGACACGTGAATCCCGCCCACTACATTTGATTGGGTAAAGCGCGGCCCACTTCCTGGTCTGAAGGCACGCCCACTTTTAGCCAATGCGCACTGGTTAGGACGAACCGCTCCGACAGATTCCACCGCAGGTCGGAATCTGTTCTTGAGAGATTACTTCAATCCAGCCTCAGATTAAAGGACTTCCTAAAAACTAGACACATTTAAAAATAAAACTGGAATTTAGCAATGATTTATTAAAATGTTGGTCCTCCCTCCTTTTGATATGCCATATCTTGAGATGTCAGTAAACCCTCGTTGTGTGCTGTGTATTAATGTATTTGTTTATTGAGTCAAAAATGGAAATGGTAACTTTTGAGGAAGACTATAACTAATATTAACCAGTATTAATTGTTACTTGCTGTTTTGATTTAAAGTGAATAAAATGTCAACTTCTGCAAATCATGGTGTCTTCACTCAGCTCCTCAACCCAGTTTTAAAGCTCTGTAAAGTTAAAACCTTAAATGGCTGTAGGTGCAATTCCAACTGCTGTAGTCAGTAGTGTTTTCATGTATTTAATAACTTCTATTTTGTCCATTTGGTTACATATGTAACTTTTAACAACCGTGACAAAAAAAATTAAATGTTTCAAACACAAAAAATTTGAACTGACCCAGCTCTACAAAATAGAGCAGGGGTGATGCAACTTTATTGATGTAGAAGGCCACTATTTCCACACTCACTCAAGAGGGACGCAATGCATATATTGTCAAGCAGAAACCTCTTATTTCCGTATTTTAACATTCTCCATAAATGAATGCTGTTTGTAACCTGTTGTATGTTGATGTGTTGCAGACAAAGACCTGTGTAGCGGCTTGAGTGTCATACACCACCTCTTCGAGACCCTTCCATCAGGCTGAAGGTCATTAAGGCTAGGACCAATAGGCTGTCACAGCTTTTTCCCAAAAGCTGTGAAAGAACTGTTGGATTCACATACACTCACTCACTCACACACACATGAACTCTGTTCTCTCTGTTTGTGATGCCAAGTGCAATATGGCACCACAGTTATATGTTCTTAACCTGTTCGATGTGGGTGTGTTACAGACAAACGACGTGATAGCGGCTTGAGTCTCGCCCTGCATCCAAGTCAAGCCTGTCGTCCCTGCTCCACTGGTAAATACTAACCTTAACACTTCCACCGCCAGAGGTTAATCTCATAATGTACTCACCAGTGCCAAGGTTTTATTGTTGTTTTATGTTTTTTTCACGTCACCATAGACCCCGTTAAAATCCTTAAGAATGCGCGATGCACTGTTTGTAAACATCGTGCAGATGTGCCTGTGTCTACCAGTGAAGACCACGTGTCAAACGGGGCATCCATGTTGTAGAAATGTTTGAATGAATACTTTAACACTTTGCTAAAACTACAGAGTTACCGTCGTATGTTTGTAACCTGTTGTATGTTGATGTGTTGCAGACAAACGACCTGTGTAGCGGCTTGAGTGTCATCCTGCATCCAAGTCAAGGACCCCACACACCACTACGAGACCCTTCCATCAGACTGAAGGTCATTAAGGCTAGGACCAACACGCTGTCACAGCTTTTTCCCAAAAGCTGTGAAAGAACTGTTGGATTCACATACATGTACACACTCACTCACTCACTCACTCACACAAACTCTGTTCTCTCTGTTTGTGATGCCAAGTGCAATATGGCACCACAGTTATATGTTTTTAACCTGTTTGATGTGGGTGTGTTACAGACAAACGACGTGATAGCGGCTTGAGTCTCGCCCCGCATCCAAGTCAAGCCTGTCGTCCCTGCTCCACTGGTAAATACTAACCTGTTAACCTTAAAAAATGACTGATTATGCAGTCAATGTTGTAGAAATGTTTGAATGAATACTTTAACACTTTGCTAAAACTACAGAGTTACCGTTGTATGTTTGTAACCTGTTGTATATTGATGTGTTGCAGACAAACGGACCGTGTAGCGGGTTGAATCTCGCCCTGCGTCCAAGTCACGCTCCGGCACGCTGTCAACTAGGCTCATTGTACTGTAGGCTCATTTTCTTGTGGTGAGTATATGACTTCATTCACTTCCCCTCTACCTTAACTATCAAATGATCTGCTTAATATCATCGCTGTTGGGCAGAAACCTTGCATGTCCACAACATTGAATGAACGTAGTTGTTCAGTCACAAGTTATTGTTAATACTTTCATTGGTTAAATATTCATATAATCGACATACGCACCTAACTACTCAATCTGGCAACCCTAATTTGCATTTTATTATAGGTTAAGATTTTCAAAATATATTCATATTTTGTTTGTTGCTGTAACCGCCAATCTCAAGACCTGATGCATCAAGCTGTGAGTTTCCCTAGTTGTGACACTGCCATGATGAAGTATAAAATGGGGCATTCATGTATTAAAATAATCAAAGATTAAATGTGGAGATGCAAGGTTTCTGCCAGACGGCAACAACATCCATTGGATTTATTGATGATCACTAATTGCAACATTCTCTTCTTTTTCAGTGACTGTTGCTGTGAATGTGGCTGTGTAAGGTGTGTGCTGTAGCAGTATCTAGTAGGTCCCAACTTTTAAAACATTACAGAGAGAAACATACAATTCATGGGGGAAATTGTCGTTTTATGTGTGTATATACAAGCTGTCCGTGTACGTTTAGAACTTGGAATGCTCTTCAAATTCATTTAAACAGATGTCACGTGACCGTTACCAATCACAATCGTTCAGCTGGTTGTACATTTAGCTGCCAGCTATGCCCGTGTAAAGATCTTGCCTCTGAAAGAGATTATTGGGCTCACATTAATGCACACCTGAAGAAAGAGGAAGTAGTGACTTGCATGTTTTTGGGGTGCAACTATCAAACAAATATCTGTGGCACGTTTAAATCTCACAGGAGCAGAACACATTGTTCTTATTCTTTATTAGATTTTAAACCAGATATTGTGACAACTACCGCAACAGTTGACCAATAAGCTGTCGAAAATGATGATGATGATGATGTAGTAGGTGAGGCATGCTCTGATGTACAACCAGATAGTAATATTGATGCCACAGAGAACCTTCCACAAGTAATAGAGCACTCATTTGCTGCAGCTTTGTTGAAACTTGAACATTTTTCTCATGTACCAAGTAAAACAATCAATGAATTCTTACAAGAGCTTCACCGCATAACCAGCTCTCTGTATATTCCCATTACTGATAATGTTTTGGGTCAAGTTTTTCAGAAGCACAATCTCCAAGTTGACAGATCTATCATAAAGGAAATAGCCAGTACTTTGTGCACAGTTAACCCTATAACTAAAGCTATACAGAAAGGTGGCACTCTGAGTTCTGCATATCAACGTAAGCAATACTATAAGGCTAACTTCAAAGTTGTTGAGCCAATTGAATATTTTCTGGATATTAGAAAAAAGAAAACCTTTCACTATGTTCCCATTCTGGAATCCCTGCAAGTGCTCTTGAATAGGAAAGATATTTTGGACCTTGTAGTTGGTAATCACAGACCACAAGCAGAGGCAGAAAATCAGAATCTGTATAAGTCTTTCAGGGATGGTCAACATTTTAAGAAAAATGATTTATTCTCAGGTGACGAGTTAAGAATATCTATTGGATTGTATGCGGATGACTTTGAAGTCTGTAATCCTCTGGGCACCTCCCGTAAGAAACACAAACTTTGTGGTGTATACTGGGTGCTCAGTAACCTACCCCCAGAATCCAATTCCTCTTTGTCCTCCATTTACTTAGCCATTTTATGCAAAACAGAGGATCTAAAGAAACATTGCTTGGAAGTTTTAGAGCCACTGCTAAAAGATCTCAGGGCTTTGGAAGAAGAAGGCATATTTGTTTTGGAGTTGGGAAAAACTCTGAAAGGTACAGTTCAAACTGTTGCAGCAGACAATTTGGGAGCTCACTCACTTGCAGGCTTCGTTGAAGGTTTCACAGCTCATTATTGTTGCCGTTTTTGCATTGCAAGTAACGCAGACTTCCAATCACATGAAGTGGGAGCAGGAAAATTCAGCCTCAGAAGTAAAGAGCAACATGAGGCTCATGTAAGGTCAGCTGAAGAGAGTGGCACTAGCAGTTTTGGAGTAAAACAAGCTTGTCCTTTGACTAAAGCTCTTTCTCATTTCCATGTCCTCACTGGGTACCCTCCTGACATTGCTCATGATATCTTTGAGGGCGTTGTACCTGTTGAACTTGCACTGTGTCTCAAATTATTGATATCCAAGAAGTATATTACTTTGGAGAACATAAATAATGCCATTCTGAACTTTCCCTATAAGTGGACTGATAAAACTAATAAGCCTCATATTGTGCCACAAAATCTTTCAAGCAGGAAATCCATAGGTGGTAATGCACGTGAAAACTGGTGCCTGTTAAGATTGCTCCCGTTTCTAATAGGGACTAAGATTCCTGAGGACGAGCCAGCATGGCTGGTTCTGATGGATTTAAAAGAGATTATGGAGCTTGTTGCTGCGCCAGTCCACAATGATGAGTCCATTGCTTACCTTGATTGCAAAATCTCAGAGCATAGACAAAGATATCAGGAGCTATTTCCTGAAAATAGACTGCTGCCTAAACACCACTACTTGGAACATTACCCCAAATTGATTAGGTTGTTTGGACCTCTTGTGGGACTTTGGACTTTAAGATTTGAGGCAAAGCACAGTTTTTTTAAAGAAGGTTATTAAACATACCAGTTGCTTTAAAAATGTGCCGCTGTCACTGGCTGTGAAACATCAATTCATGATGGGGTACCACTTGTCATCTCCAAGTCTTGATAAACCAACGCTAGATGTGTCAAGTGTATCTACAGTCCCATTAGATATCTTGAAGGAGGAGATAGCTCAAGCTGTTAAGCAAAGATACCCTGACCTATCTGAAATCCATCTGGCTAAAAATGCTTGGAGCAAGGGTATAAACTACAGAGTAGGGATGGTAGTTCCCCATGGGTCTGAAGGTGGCCTACCTGAATTTGGGGAAATGAGTCAAATATGCATTTTGGATCAGAGATTGTGTTTCATTTTGAAAGAGCTGTGTGGATGGTATAATGAGCACTATAGAGCCTATGAGCTGACTCCAGCTCCTACACGAGGACTGAATCTTGTAGAAGTAAATGAACTTGCCGATGATTACCCCCTGGCTGACTATCGGGTTGGAATTGTACGGATGGTGACCTTGAAAAGGTCAATCTGTCTGTGATAAGGTAACAAATTAAATGTGTATTGTATGGGTCTTCCCGTCTCTCCAGCTCTTAATACACAAAAAGAAATGTCAGGTTGCTGCACCAATTTAATACAATCAGGAGGAAGGACTCATACAGGATAAACGAGTGAAATTGGAAGTGGTGACGTAAAGAAATGAGCAGACAAAATGGAACTGGAACACTATAAAACAAGCTGATACATGGTTACTCTTTGCTGATGAATTCAAATTACCTACCAACCTGAAAATGTATTTTAGTTTATTAGAGCTGGAGAGACGCGTAGACCCCTATTAGTGAACACTATAGCTATGATTTCTATCACTAATTTCACATTTTAGAGGTATAAATTGACATTTTAACCCAAAAGGTGTGATTTTTCAATATAGCCACAGTCGTGTGGTGAAAACATGCCTGTGAAGATACTGTTATTAATACTAGTGCTTTTTTCAGGTTAATTCAACTTTGAACAAAGTTGCCTCTTGAATTGACTACAACTTGTATCATGAGGGTGCTTTTCTTTCTCCTCAGACAAAGAAGGTGGACCATGGCAACCTCGGCAGTTCTCAGAGTCATCCTGGGGGAGAACAGCAGCCAGAGAGTGGTCCTTCCCTTGGGCCTGCCAAATACCGTGACTGAACTGGAGAATGAGATAAGGAGGCAGTGTCAACTTCAGGACCTGTTTCGACTGCAGTTCATGGATGAACTTTTTGGAAACATCTTCCAGGACTTGACTTCCATGGAAGAAATACAAGACAGAGCTACAGTCAAAGTGCTGCCCCTCAGACCTGTTGTTGCTGGGAGCTGTGACAATGGCCCATTAACTCAGACACACGTTCCTAATCACGCTGGTGAACCGTCATCCGTTTCCCCTGCTGACACTACTGTGATGCTCTCATCTCAAGAGTCCATTTCCCCAAGGTCTTCTTGGCCAGAGGTCTTCCTCATTCCCCGTTTTACATATGATGCAGAGCTGAAGCTTGAGCAGGCCAACCAAGTCTACAGAGAAGAAGGGACGCGGCTGATCCCTGATCCAAAGCTGAGGTCTGACATACTTCAGGGTTTGAACCAGGAGATAGTCCAATACAAAGTCTATTTCGCAAACATGGATGCTGAGAAAATCGCACAGGCGCTCATCCAGAAACATCCTTGCTTAACAGAGGTAGCCTCTGAGACTGGATATTCTGGATGGGTAAGGAGTATTAAAAATAAGCTGTCCAGTTATCGCACAATCCTCCGGAAGATGGGATGTCGGGAAGTACCGGTAAATGCCTTGAAGCAGAAACCAGATGGCAGACGCAGTCCTGCCTTTGCTGTTAAGAAGCCAAAGAGAGGTGAAGTGGCTTACTGCCCCTCCTTTCCAAGTGGCGAAGATGACGATTCACTGGAAAACATCAGAGTTGAACTTCTGTCTGATATCAAGAAGCGTAACAACAGAGAGACTGTTAAGATGAAAATGCAGAGAACATTCGCTTTAAGAAGACACAAAGTCATTGGTTGTGATCCCATGATCAGCGACTTCACAATGAGATGGCCAGCTCTCTTTGATGTGACTGAGGTTAGTATGAACTAGTGACAGCGTATGTGACTTATTCTGTAAACGCTGTGCCATATTAATGAAAATTGTCTCATAAAGCCATATGTGTGCTTTCAGATTAATGCTGAGATCAAACGGATCACCACAATTCCTCTGCAGTCTAAGTTCCTATCACAGCTGGACCTGTACTCTGCAAACCTGCTGAAGATGTTTGAAAGCACAACTGGGTAGAAAGGGAAAAAAACTGAAAGCGTTGACTAACAACATGGACTCAGTAAGTTATCTGATACTTAAGTAGATGTTTAGGTGGGCAAGTGAAAGGACGTCGCTAGACGTGAAGCAGGAAGTGAGGCTAAACACAGGTTAGAGTACAGTAATGTCAGCCTATGGAATCCTTTGGGTGGGACCCTGTGGGGACACCCCTGCTTTCTCCTCTCAGATACTCAAGTCTCATTAGTCGCCAGACTCCTCATCCATCAACTTGATCTGGTTCACCATATCAAGTTTTATAACGTGTAGATAGCCATTATTGTTTTGGGCGTCCTTGACATGAAAAAGTTTGAGGAACACTGAAATAAAGCAACATCATTTTGTCAGGAAACGGTTTTAGAATACATAAGGACCTTATGTATTTGAGTTTTAAGTGTGTATTCTGTTCTTCTGTCACTCATCTTTCAGGATGACATTGATGCGGGAAGGGACCTCCTAATTAAAGGACTCTGCCTCTACCTTAACGAGGATCCTGGAGACCTTGTGCAGGAGTTCATAGTAAGTGACTAATTGTAAAGTGTATACGTGCATTGTGTACATCTTAGATTAAGAACCAGAGAACATTCTCTGTCATTAGCTCTTTTTTTGCTGAGCACTCTGACGGCAGTGTTCTGTTAACTCTGTGTTCTGTTAACTCTGCTCAAGTGTGATGCTACTCAAATGACCTGTACTGTATAGTTGAATTACATAGTTGTGACTTAAACACATACTAAAATGGTAAACACTACAAAAAGCACTGACTAATTATTCTATCACTCCTTTAGTGACTGCATGATTGCTGATTATTTAACTAACGACTAAACTGTTGGCTGAGAAACATAGGCTACTAATGATTACTTCATCTCCCATGATGGTCATACTTTACACATGACTTAGTTGCACACCAGTGTCTCACCAAAAATAGCTGATCTACAACCTCACAACACGTTGTGAGGTTGTAGATTTCGGTGCCAGACACGATGCACAGCCAAGTGAAATCAGACTTTATCAAACCACTCTGTATAGTTATGAGAAAGAAGCTAAAGTGACACAGTCTCAAAGCATAGTGCATCTCATTAACTACAGATAAATGGAATTCACAAGCTAATCAGAGCTATATTACAGTCTTGACTCATGATTGAGATTCCTGTGTTGAATGCTGGTCTCATGAATGCTTTTTCTTAACTAATAATCCTTTTTGTGAACACTAGGATGTGGATGAGACGATCGTTGAAGGTGCGATTGAGAAGACCACCATGGGGATCTTCACCCTAAGAAACACCGCCAGTGAGGACGATGTCAGAATTGTCCTGGAGGGGGTCACAGTCATACAAGATCTGGACACTGTGGCTTTTGCATCCGCCATGTTGTTGGGACTGATATACTCTCTGAACCTGAGTTACCCAAAAAAGCTCAGCTGCACATTTGAGGTACTGCAGAAGATCATTATGGAGTTGGATGGTGGGGTCCTCTCCCACAAAGCACAAAGCTTGAAGACCAAGCTACACCAGTGTGAGTAATGCTCACTGGTGGGGGGTGAAGAGGGGGGGGGGGGGGGGGGGGTACTCACACATTCTACCAGTCTTTGAAGAAGACTGTCAAAGAATCTCACAGACTCTTGTTTGCCTTTAATATCTTAAAGTTGACCAAAACATGTCACGTTTTATACTAATAATGGCCAAAGTTTAAAATAATAGTTAGTATAAATACTGTTAGTTAAAGTGGTTCAAATCTAAAACGGCCCGGTTTTAATGGGTTTGATGTTTTTATGTGCCTTATGTCCGTTCAAATATGTATCTTGTTCCATACAGTATGTTCCATACGTTTGGACTGAATTAGTCCTGGACTTTGAAGAAATGCATTTTAACAATTTTGCCTTGTTTGAATACAAGAGAAACCCACTCTCAAACTGAATAGATCTAATGTAAAAGAAGAATACATATGTAAACAAACAGGCGGGTGTCTAAAATTAGCTAAAATGTATTTTTAAAAAAAGTTAACATGTTTATATTGTTTATAAAGAAACACTTTATAAACAATATAAACATGTTAACTTTTTTAAAAAAATACATTTTAGCTAATTTTAGACACCCGCCTGTTTGTTTACATATGTATTCTTCTTTTACATTAGATCTATTCAGTTTGAGAGTTTACTGATTACCAATGTTTATTTGATGCAGTGTTTTACATTAAATATGTTTGATCCATTGATACTACATAATGCACTTTCCTGTATTCCCTTGCATTTAAAATAAAATGTATTTGCACTGTTTGAATTGTGTTGGACTAATATGATCATATCATGTATCTAGAATAATGAACATGACTGAATAAGGTCGCCAGAACATGAGTATATAACATTTATAAATCAATGGAATTAAGTTAAAATAACATGACTGAATCATGTTGCCAGAACGTGATTTAAACATTTATAAATCAATGGAATGATGTTAAAATAGCATGACTGAATCATTTTGCCAGAACATGACTGAATCATGTTGCCAGAACATGACTGAATCATGTTGCCAGAACATGACTGAATCATGTTGCCAGAACGTGATTTAAACACTTATAAATCAATGGAATGATGTTAAAATAACATGACTGAATCATGTTGCCAGAACGTGATTGAAACATTTATAAATCAATGGAATGATGTTAAAATAACATGACTGAATCATGTTGCCAGAACGTGATTGAAACATTTATAAATCAATGGAATGATGTTAAAATAACATGACTGAATCATGTTGCCAGAACGTGATTGAAACATTTATAAATCAATGGAATGATGTTAAAATAACATGACTGAATCATGTTGCCAGAACATGACTGAATCATGTCGCCAGAACGTGATTGAAACATTTATAAATCAATGGAATGATGTTAAAATAACATGACTGAATCATGTTGCCAGAACGTGATTGAAACATTTATAAATCAATGGAATGATGTTAAAATAACATGACTGAATCATGTTGCCAGAACATGACTGAATCATGTTGCCAGAACGTGATTGAAACATTTATAAATCAATGGAATGATGTTAAAATAACATGACTGAATCATGTTGCCAAAACGTGATTGAAACATTTATAAATCAATGGAATGATGTTAAAATAACATGACTGAATCATGTTGCCAGAACGTGATTGAAACATGTATGAATAACTTTGTTCAACTACATAAGGTTAAGTTAATATTTATGTGTTTAACCTAGACAACTGGATTGAGTGCTGCCAAAGCAAACGATTAATGTGCAACCAATGTCCACTATTCAATCACTTAGATCCAACGACTTATTTGTTTCCGTGCACAAATCATGCAAAACTGTAAAAATGTGGAAGTTCTAGGAAGTGCAAACCACACTCAAAAGTATAAAATGGTACTGCATGCAACGTACCTAAATGCAAACATCACTCAAATATAATAAACGGGTACAACATGCAATGTACCAAGTGCAAACATCACTCAAATGTATTATAAACGGGTACAACGTGCAATGTACCAAAGTAAGTGCAAACATCACTCAAATGTATAAAAAAGTATAACATGCAATATACTGAAGTGCAAACATCACTCAAAAGTGCAACACAGCAAACAAAGTGCAAATATTGTACACACACACACACACACACACACACACACACACACACACACACACACACACACACACACACACACACACACACACACACACACACACACACACACACACACACACCACAAATTGATCAAAAGATAGATGTACGTATATAAAGCAAACCAGCTCAGTCCAAACATTGCATGTGCTCTAACGTTTGTTTTTAGATGATCACAGTAAGCACAAAGACTAAAACATAAAAAAAATGTTTTAGATTAAATCAAAAAACCTAAAGGAAAAAAAAGCAAGACCAAAATGAAATTCCCTCCTGG
This sequence comes from Gymnoscopelus microlampas, assembly GCF_963454915.1. Taxonomy (NCBI): domain Eukaryota; kingdom Metazoa; phylum Chordata; class Actinopteri; order Myctophiformes; family Myctophidae; genus Gymnoscopelus; species Gymnoscopelus microlampas. Next base: position 43,929,957 of record NC_139959.1, on the reverse strand, counting down.
TGTCTTGGGAAGATGTCAGTTTGGGTCCCTTGCATTCCGCCATTGGCGATGTTCTCCTGCAACATAGACACAACAGAGCCTTTTAGGTAGTTTGTCCAAGGTAAGGTAAATCATCACAGTACATGCTTAAACTTTGTACTCAGAGAATTAACTTTCCGCCTGACAACTCATTCATAACACAATCTCGCTTTTCACGCTGGCTTTTGAAAGTGTTGAGGCTCACATCAAACAGAATAGCTTTGGAAAACAAACAAGTGAAAATACCACAGCTGCTGCCGTCTTTTTGTGCTATGAAATTGGGACAACTGTGATAACACTCATATCTAAATGTGATACTCATACAGTACCTCTGCCATACAATGCAAAGTACTGTAAGGCTAAGTACTTTTGCAGTGGAAAAAATACCTTACCCAGGTCTTGCTCATACACACGTAGTGAATCCATTATCACAACATCTAATACTATAACATTGCCCTTCTTCACTGTCTTTTTGGTGAAATCTACCGCGATGGCTCCCCAATGGGACTTATTTGCGTTGACGGGCAATATCACCAACTCATAGTTCCACCAATTGTGTGATGCTTGTGGTACATCTGGGAGGACACTGATGTCATCACACCAAAAACTCTGTAACTGTTGGCTTACAAAAGTGCTGGGACAAATATATGCATTTTTTTTTCTTTCAACACTCGAAAGCAAGAGCATATGGTACTCATCGATCATCTTATCACTCAGCCACTCGTTATTCTCCACAGCTGCCTTTGGAATGGATCTCACTTTTCTAGCCCTTGTCTGCTTGTGTTGTTTGCATCTGTCTGTGCATTTATGTTTTTGTTCGACCTGCTGAAAGTTGATTAGTTTCACACTATTTGTTTTCTCGTATGACACGAGAAAGAAACTAGCTCTGGTCAGTATTTTTTGCATCAGCTCAAAGGTATAGCCTGCTGTGTCATTGGATGCATTTGTCATGATATGCCATTGCTGGTCTTTACAGGTGTACAATGACACATACGACTTGTCAAAAAATGCACAAATACTGGATACAGCATAATCATTTTGGTGGTACAGACAGGAGAGAGTGAACGTTTTGGGAATTTCTGCACCAGATCTTAGCAGGAGAAGTAAAGTCTGTGGGCTGTGAATGACTTCATAGTTTGATAAGCTTAAGTCCTGCTTACATGTTTCACATTGGTCAAGTTTGGTCCCTCCAAAAATCATGTTCTTGTGTCAAACGGTTACATTTTGCGCATTTGTGGCGCCCCCTATGGGTCAAAGTGGAAATGCTTTTGGGGATTAGTTGAGTATACCACCCTCGACATGTGATTCAAATTTGGGATTGACTGGACGTTTCGTCAGCGTTTTGTGGCATCTTTTGTAAAACAGGCCCCTCCCACTAACTTTGGAATCCAATTACGGCCGAACGGTATGGACTATCAAAATTCCACTTGGGTATGTTTATTGCATGGGTCCATAGATCATGTGTACCGATTCTTGTGAGATTTGGACAAAATCTGTAGGAGGAGGAGCTAAAAGTGTGTTTTGAAGAAAATTCAAAATGGCGGGACATCGATCCTGACGCAAATGGGCGTGGTCCAAAAATAAATGTACTAAGTCCAGAGCTCGATGAATGTTAGGGACCAAAAAAAGTCACTACAAAGTACTACCAATCAACTCTAATTTGCCTGAAACGTACTCTGGGGACGATTTTGGCCTCCACATAGTGATTTTTTCGGATTTAACTTTCGTTTCGATAGTGACAAACTTTCGTTTCGGTAGTGACACAATGGTGAAAAAAAAACGTACTAAGTCCAGAGCTCGATGAATGTTAGGGACCAAAAAAGGTCACTACAAAGTACTACCAATCAACTCTAATTTGCCTGAAACGTACTCCTAACAGGTTTTTGGAGGGACGATTTTGGCCTCCACACTTAGTGATTTTTTCGGATTTAACTTTCGTTTCGGTAGTGACAAACTTTCGTTTCGGTAGTGACACAATGGTGAAAAAATAAATTGACTAAGTCCAGAGCTCGATGAATGTTAAGGACCAAAAAAAGTCACTACAAAGTACTACCAATCAACTCTAATTTGCCTGAAACGTACTCCTAACAGGTTTTTGGGGGGACGATTTTGGCCCCCACACTTAGTGATTTTTTCGTAGTACACTACAAAGTACTACCAATCAACTCTAAATTGCCTGAAACGTACTCCTAACAGGTTTTTGGGGGGACGATTTTGGCCTCCACACTTAGTGATTTTTTCGGATTTGACTTTCGTTTTGGTAGCGACAAACTTTCGTTTCGGTAGTGACACAATGGTGAAAAAATAAATTTACTAAGTCCAGAGCTCGATGAATGTTAGGGACCAAAAAAAGTCACTACAAAGTACTACCAATCAACTCTAATTTGCCTGAAACGTACTCCTAACAGGTTTTTGGGGGGACGATTCTGGCCTCCACACTTACTGATTTTTTCGGATTTAACTTTCGTTTCGGTAGTGACAAACGTTCGTTTCGGTAGTGACACAATGGTGAAAAAATAAATGTACTAAGTCCAGAGCTCGATGAATGTTAGGGACCAAAAAAAGTCACTACAAAGTACTACCAATCAACTCTAAATTGCCTGAAACGTACACCTAACAGGTTTCTGGGGGGAAGATTTTGGCCTCCACACTTAAGCCCCCTTTCCACTGCAGCTTAAGCACCACACCACACCATACCACACCGCATCAAAATATCTACCGTTTCCATTACACAAAAGTACCCCTGCTCAAATCCACAGGTATGAGTAGCAGACTCCGGTCATTCACACTCATTTGTAATGTAAATTTTTGCCTAACAATGGAATGTAGGTGAGTGGCCAACTGACCTGTATACAAATGCAAATCACCTGTGCACGTGGCCCAGCTTGGCCTAGCTCAGACCTACCAAGGACTGGGTACTTTTTAGGCACCAGTTTAGTACCACTTACACACCAATCTACCCACTTCATTGTAGTGGAAACCAAGGCACAAGTGGGCGGTGTGGTGTGGGGTAGGGTGAGGCCATGCATATGCAAAGCCGCCTTAGTGATTTTTTCGGATTTAACTTTCGTTTCGGTAGTGACAAACTTTCGTTGCGGTGACAATGGTGAAAAAAGAAATGTACTAAGTCCAGAGCTCGATGAATATTAGGGACCAAAAAAGGTCACTACAAAGTACTACCAATCAACTCTAAATTGCCTGAAACGTACTCCTAACAGGTTTTTGGGGGGACGATTTTGGCCTCCACACTTAGTGATTTTTTCGGATTTAACTTTCGTTTCGGTAGTGACAAACTTTCGTTTCGGTAGTGACACAATGGTGAAAAAAAAATGTAATAAGTCCAGAGCTCGATGAATGTTAGGGACCAAAAAAAGTCACTACAAAGTACTACCAATCAGCTCTAATTTGCCTGAAACGTACTCCTAACAGGTTTTTGGGGGGACGAATTTGGCCTCCACACTTAAGTGATTTTTTCGGATTTAACTTCGTTTCAGTAGTGACAAACTTTCGTTTCGGTAGTGACAAACTTTCGTTTCGGTAGTGACACAATGGTGAAAAAAAAATGTTACTAAGTCCAGAGCTCGATGAATGTTAGGGACCAAAAAAAAGTCACTACCAATCAACTCTAAATTGCCTGAAACGTACTCCTAACAGGTTTTTGGGGGGACGATTTTGGCCTCCACACTTAGTGATTTTTTCGGATTTGACTTTCTTTTCGGTAGTGACAAACTTTCGTTTCGGTAGTGACACAATGGTGAAAAAATAAATTTACTAAGTCCAGAGCTCGATGAATGTTAGGGACCAAAAAAAGTCACTACAAAGTACTACCAATCAACTCTAATTTGCCTGAAACGTACTCCTAACAGGTTTTTGGGGGGACGATTCTGGCCTCCACACTTACTGATTTTTTTCGGATTTAACTTTCGTTTCGGTAGTGACAAACTTTCGTTTCGGTAGTGACACAATGGTGAAAAAATAAATTTACTAAGTCCAGAGCTCGATGAATGTTAGGGACCAAAAAAAGTCACTACAAAGTACTACCAATCAACTCTAAATTGCCTGAAACGTACTCCTAACAGGTTTTTGGGGGGAAGATTTTGGCCTCCACAATTAGTGATTTAACTTTCGTTTCGGTAGTGACAAACTTTCGTTTCGGTAGTGACACAATGGTGAAAAAATAAATTGACTAAGTCCAGAGCTCGATGAATTTGAGGGACCAAAAAAAGTCACTACAAAGTACTACCAATCAACTCTAAATTGCCTGAAACGTACTCCTAACAGGTTTCTGGGGGGAAGATTTTGGCCTCCACACTTAAGCCCCCTTTCCACTGCAGCTTAAGCACCACACCACACCATACCACACCGCATCAAAATATCTACCGTTTCCATTACACAAAAGTACCCCTGCTCAAAACCACAGGTATGAGTAGCAGACTCCGGTCATTCACACTCATTTGTAATGTAAATTTTTGCCTAACAATGGAATGTAGGTGAGTGGCCAACTGACCTGTATACAAATGCAAATCACCTGTGCACGTGGCCCAGCTTGGCCTAGCTCAGACCTACCAAGGACTGGGTACTTTTTAGGCACCAGTTTAGTACCACTTACACACCAATCTACCCACTTCATTGTAGTGGAAACCAAGGCACAAGTGGGCGGTGTGGTGTGGGGTAGGGTGAGGCCATGCATATGCAAAGCCGCCTTAGTGATTTTTTCGGATTTAACTTTTGTTTCGGTAGTGACAAACGTTCGTTGCGGTGACAATGGTGAAAAAAGAAATGTACTAAGTCCAGAGCTCGATGAATATTAGGGACCAAAAAAGGTCACTACAAAGTACTACCAATCAACTCTAAATTGCCTGAAACGTACTCCTAACAGGTTTTTGGGGGGACGATTTTGGCCTCCACACTTAAGTGATTTTTTCGGATTTAACTTCGTTTCAGTAGTGACAAACTTTCGTTTCGGTAGTGACAAACTTTCGTTTCGGTAGTGACACAATGGTGAAAAAAAATTTTTACTAAGTCCAGAGCTCGATGAATGTTAGGGACCAAAAAAAAGTCACTACCAATCAACTCTAAATTGCCTGAAACGTACTCCTAACAGGTTTTTGGGGGGACGATTTTGGCCTCCACACTTAGTGATTTTTTCGGATTTGACTTTCTTTTCGGTAGTGACAAACTTTCGTTTCGGTAGTGACACAATGGTGAAAAAATAAATTTACTAAGTCCAGAGCTCGATGAATGTTAGGGACCAAAAAAAGTCACTACAAAGTACTACCAATCAACTCTAAATTGCCTGAAACGTACTCCTAACAGGTTTTTGGGGGGAAGATTTTGGCCTCCACAATTAGTGATTTAACTTTCGTTTCGGTAGTGACAAACTTTGGTTTCGGTAGTGACACAATGGTGAAAAAATAAATGTACTAAGTCCAGAGCTCGATGAATGTTAGGGACCAAAAAAAGTCACTACAAAGTACTACCAATCAACTCTAAATTGCCTGAAACGTACACCTAACAGGTTTCTGGGGGGAAGATTTTGGCCTCCACACTTAAGCCCCCTTTCCACTGCAGCTTAAGCACCACACCACACCATACCACACCGCATCAAAATATCTACCGTTTCCATTACACAAAAGTACCCCTGCTCAAATCCACAGGTATGAGTAGCAGACTCCGGTCATTCACACTCATTTGTAATGTAAATTTTTGCCTAACAATGGAATGTAGGTGAATGGCCAACTGACCTGTATACAAATGCAAATCACCTGTGCACGTGGCCCAGCTTGGCCTAGCTCAGACCTACCAAGGACTGGGTACTTTTTAGGCACCAGTTTAGTACCACTTACACACCAATCTACCCACTTCATTGTAGTGGAAACCAAGGCACAAGTGGGCGGTGTGGTGTGGGGTAGGGTGAGGCCATGCATATGCAAAGCCGCCTTAGTGATTTTTTCGGATTTAACTTTTGTTTCGGTAGTGACAAACGTTCGTTGCGGTGACAATGGTGAAAAAAGAAATGTACTAAGTCCAGAGCTCGATGAATATTAGGGACCAAAAAAGGTCACTACAAAGTACTACCAATCAACTCTAAATTGCCTGAAACGTACTCCTAACAGGTTTTTGGGGGGACGATTTTGGCCTCCACACTTAAGTGATTTTTTCGGATTTAACTTCGTTTCAGTAGTGACAAACTTTCGTTTCGGTAGTGACACAATGGTGAAAAAAAAATGTAATAAGTCCAGAGCTCGATGAATGTTAGGGACCAAAAAAAGTCACTACAAAGTACTACCAATCAGCTCTAATTTGCCTGAAACGTACTCCTAACAGGTTTTTGGGGGGACGATTTTGGCCTCCACACTTAAGTGATTTTTTCGGATTTAACTTCGTTTCAGTAGTGACAAACTTTCGTTTCGGTAGTGACAAACTTTCGTTTCGGTAGTGACACAATGGTGAAAAAAAATTTTTACTAAGTCCAGAGCTCGATGAATGTTAGGGACCAAAAAAAAGTCACTACCAATCAACTCTAAATTGCCTGAAACGTACTCCTAACAGGTTTTTGGGGGGACGATTTTGGCCTCCACACTTAGTGATTTTTTCGGATTTGACTTTCTTTTCGGTAGTGACAAACTTTCGTTTCGGTAGTGACACAATGGTGAAAAAATAAATTTACTAAGTCCAGAGCTCGATGAATGTTAGGGACCAAAAAAAGTCACTACAAAGTACTACCAATCAACTCTAAATTGCCTGAAACGTACTCCTAACAGGTTTTTGGGGGGAAGATTTTGGCCTCCACAATTAGTGATTTAACTTTCGTTTCGGTAGTGACAAACTTTGGTTTCGGTAGTGACACAATGGTGAAAAAATAAATTTACCAAGTCCAGAGCTCGATGAATGTGAGGGACCAAAAAAAGTCACTACAAAGTACTACCAATCAACTCTAAATTGCCTGAAACGTACTCCTAACAGGTTTCTGGGGGGAAGATTTTGGCCCCCACACTTAAGCCCCCTTTCCACTGCAGCTTAAGCACCACACCACACCATACCACACCGCATCAAAATATCTACCGTTTCCATTACACAAAAGTACCCCTGCTCAAATCCACAGGTATGAGTAGCAGACTCCGGTCATTCACACTCATTTGTAATGTAAATTTTTGCCTAACAATGGAATGTAGGTGAGTGGCCAACTGACCTGTATACAAATGCAAATCACCTGTGCACGTGGCCCAGCTTGGCCTAGCTCAGACCTACCAAGGACTGGGTACTTTTTAGGCACCAATTTAGTACCACTTACACACCAATCTACCCACTTCATTGTAGTGGAAACCAAGGCACAAGTGGGCGGTGTGGTGTGGGGTAGGGTGAGGCCATGCATATGCAAAGCCGCCTTAGTGATTTTTTCGGATTTAACTTTCGTTTCGGTAGTGACAAACTTTCGTTGCGGTGACAATGGTGAAAAAAGAAATGTACTAAGTCCAGAGCTCGATGAATATTAGGGACCAAAAAAGGTCACTACAAAGTACTACCAATCAACTCTAAATTGCCTGAAACGTACTCCTAACAGGTTTTTGGGGGGACGATTTTGGCCTCCACACTTAGTGATTTTTTCGGATTTAACTTTCGTTTCGGTAGTGACAAACTTTCGTTTCGGTAGTGACACAATGGTGAAAAAAAAAAGTAATAAGTCCAGAGCTCGATGAATGTTAGGGACCAAAAAAAGTCACTACAAAGTACTACCAATCAACTCTAATTTGCTTGAAACGTACTCCTAACAGGTTTTTGGGGGGACGATTTTGGCCTCCACATAGTGATTTTTTCGGATTTAACTTTCGTTTCGGTAGTGACAAACTTTCGTTTCGGTAGTGACACAATGGTGAAAAAAAAATGTACTAAGTCCAGAGCTCGATGAATGTTAGGGACCAAAAAAGGTCACTACAAAGTACTACCAATCAACTCTAATTTGCCTGAAACGTACTCCTAACAGGTTTTTGGGGGGACGATTTTGGCCCCCACACTTAGTGATTTTTTCGTAGTACACTACAAAGTACTACCAATCAACTCTAAATTGCCTGAAACGTACTCCTAACAGGTTTTTGGGGGGAAGATTTTGGCCTCCACAATTAGTGATTTAACTTTCGTTTCGGTAGTGACAAACTTTGGTTTCGGTAGTGACACAATGGTGAAAAAATAAATTTACCAAGTCCAGAGCTCGATGAATGTGAGGGACCAAAAAAAGTCACTACAAAGTACTACCAATCAACTCTAAATTGCCTGAAACGTACTCCTAACAGGTTTCTGGGGGGAAGATTTTGGCCTCCACACTTAAGCCCCCTTTCCACTGCAGCTTAAGCACCACACCACACCATACCACACCGCATCAAAATATCTACCGTTTCCATTACACAAAAGTACCCCTGCTCAAATCCACAGGTATGAGTAGCAGACTCCGGTCATTCACACTCATTTGTAATGTAAATTTTTGCCTAACAATGGAATGTAGGTGAGTGGCCAACTGACCTGTATACAAATGCAAATCACCTGTGCACGTGGCCCAGCTTGGCCTAGCTCAGACCTACCAAGGACTGGGTACTTTTTAGGCACCAGTTTAGTACCACTTACACACCAATCTACCCACTTCATTGTAGTGGAAACCAAGGCACAATTGGGCGGTGTGGTGTGGGGTAGGGTGAGGCCATGCATATGCAAAGCCGCCTTAGTGATTTTTTCGGATTTAACTTTCGTTTCGGTAGTGACAAACTTTCGTTTCGGTGACAATGGTGAAAAAAGAAATGTACTAAGTCCAGAGCTCGATGAATATTAGGGACCAAAAAAGGTCACTACAAAGTACTACCAATCAACTCTAAATTGCCTGAAACGTACTCCTAACAGGTTTTTGGGGGGACGATTTTGGCCTCCACACTTAGTGATTTTTTCGGATTTAACTTTCGTTTCGGTAGTGACAAACTTTCGTTTCGGTAGTGACACAATGGTGAAAAAAGTTGTACTAAGTCCAGAGCTCGATGAATGTTAGGGACCAAAAAAAGTCACTACAAAGTACTACCAATCAGCTCTAATTTGCCTGAAACGTACTCCTAACAGGTTTTTGGGGGGACGATTTTGGCCTCCACATTTTAGTGATTTTTCGGATTTAACTTCGTTTCGGTAGTGACACAATGGTGAAAAAATAAATATACTAAGTCCAGAGCTCGATGAATGTTAGGGACCAAAAAAAAGTCACTACCAATCAACTTTAAATTGCCTGAAACATACTCCTAACAGGTTTTTGGGGGAACAATTTTTTTTTTTGGCCTCCAATCTTAGTGATTTTTTTGGATTTAACTTTGTTTCGGTAAAGACACAATGGTGTCACTACCAAATTGAAAAAAAAAATACTAAGTCCAGAGCTCGATGAATGTTAGGGACCAAAAAAAAAGTCACTACCAATCAACTTTAAATTGCCTGAAACGTAATCCTAACAGGTTTTTGGGGGAACAATTTTTTTTTTGGCCTCCATACTTAGTGATTTTTTTCGGATTGAACTTCGTTTCGGTAGTGACACAATGGTGTCACTACCGAAACAATAAAAAAAATACTAAGTCCAGAGCTCGATGAATGTTAGGGACCAAAAAAAAAGTCACTACCAATCAACTTTAAATTGCCTGAAACGTACTCCTAACAGGTTTTTGGGGGAACTTTTTTTTTTTGGCCTCCACACTTAGTGATTCTTTCGGATTTAACTTCGTTTCGGTAGTGACACAATGGTTTCACCACCGAAACGAAAAAAAAATTACTAAGTCCAGAGCTCGATGAATGTTAGGGACCAAAAAAAAAGTCACTACCAATCAACTTTAAATTGCCTGAAACGTACTCCTAACAGGTTTTTGGGGGAACATTTTTTTTTTCGTTTCGGTAGTGACACCATTGTGTCACTACCCAAACGGGAAAAAAATGACTAAGTCCATGAATGTTAGGGAGCAAAAAAAAAGTCACTACCAATCAACTTTAAATTGCCTGAAACGTACTCCTAACAGGTTTTTGGGGGAACATTTTTTTTTCTCGTTTCGGTAGTGAAACCATTGGGTCACTACCGAAACGGAAAAAAAATTAGTAAGTCCATGAATGTTAGGGAGCAATAAAAAAGTCACTACCAATCAACTTTAAATTGCCTGAAACGTACTCCTAACAGGTTTTTGGGGGAACAATTTTTTTTTCGTTTCGGTAGTGACACAATGGTGTCACTACCGAAACGAAAAAAAAATTACGAAGTCCAGAGCTCGATGAATGTTAGGGACCAAAAAAAAAGTCACTACCAATCAACTTTAAATTGCCTGAAACGTACTCCTAACAGGTTTTTGGGGGAACATTTTTTTTTTCGTTTCGGTAGTGTCACTACCGAAACGGAAAAAAAATGACTAAGTCCAGAGCTCGATGAATGTTAGGGACCAAAAAAAAAGTCACTACCAATCAACTTTAAATTGCCTGAAACGTACTCCCAACAGGTTTTTGGGGGAACTTTTTTTTTTTGGCCTCCAAACTTAGTGATTCTTTCGGATTTAACTTTGTTTCGGTAGTGACACAATGGTTTCACCACCGAAACGAAAAAAAAATTACTAAGTCCAGAGCTCGATGAATGTTAGGGACCAAAAAAAAAGTCACTACCAATCAACTTTAAATTGCCTGAAACATACTCCTAACAGGTTTTTGGGGGAACAATTTTTTTTTCGTTCCGGTAGTGACACCATTGTGTCACTACCGAAACGGAAAAGAAATTACCAAGTCCATGAATGTTAGGAAGCAAAAAAAAAGTCACTACCAATCAACTTTAAATTGCCTGAAACGTACTCCTAACAGGTTTTTGGGGGAACATTTTTTTTTTCGTTTCGGTAGTGACACAAGTCACTACCAATCAACTTTAAATTGCCTGAAACGTACTCCTAACAGGTTTTTGGGGGAACAATTTTTTTTTCGTTTCGGTAGTGTCACTACCGAAACGGAAAAAAAATGACTAAGTCCAGAGCTCGATGAATGTTAGGGACCAAAAAAAAAGTCACTACCAATCAACTTTAAATTGCCTGAAACGTACTCCTAACAGGTTTTTGGGGGAACTTTTTTTTTTTGGCCTCCAAACTTAGTGATTCTTTCGGATTTAACTTTGTTTCGGTAGTGACACAATGGTTTCACCACCGAAACGAAAAAAAAATTACTAAGTCCAGAGCTCGATGAATGTTAGGGACCAAAAAAAAAGTCACTACCAATCAACTTTAAATTGCCTGAAACATACTCCTAACAGGTTTTTGGGGGAACAATTTTTTTTTCGTTCCGGTAGTGACACCATTGTGTCACTACCGAAACGGAAAAAAAATTACTAAGTCCATGAATGTTAGGGACCAAAAAAAAAGTCACTACCAATCAACTTTAAATTGCCTGAAACGTACTCCTAACAGGTTTTTGGGGGAACATTTTTTTTTCGTTTCGGTAGTGACACCATTGTGTCAAAAAATTGAAAAAGATTTATATTTATGCTGTAACACATTTTTTTAAAGTTATTTTTCTTGTTTGTTGTTCAAGTCAAAGTACCAGGAAGGCTGTACTTGTCAGCCATCTGTTAGCTCAATGGGTTGAGACGCAGTATTCATGATCCAGAGGCCATGAGTTCAAATCCCATTGATGTCTTTCCTATGAGCCTTTCCTTTGCACACTGGCTTCCAGAAGATCAAGTAAAAACCACCAGGAAGGCCGTATTTGTCATCCAACTGTTAGCTCAATGGGTTGAGACGCAGTATATATGATCCAGAGGCCATGAGTTCAAATCCCACTGGTGTCTTTCCTGTGATGCTTTCCTTTGCAGACTAACTTCTAGAAAAACAAGTTAAAACCACCAGGAAACCTGTAACTCTCAGCCAACAGCATACCTCAACTGGTAGAGCGTCTTTCCAATAACATGACTTGACTTGTCTTGCGTGGATTCGATTCCCACTCGAGTCAAGTGTCCCCGGTAACTTGGGGCAACGGATAAATTGACTGATATCCTTAGTGATGCTTCTCTTTGCAGACTAACTTCTAGAAAAACAAGTTAAAACCACCAGATCGAACCCAGGACAAACTGGATTTGAACCAGCACACTCCAACAAGTTATTCTACGGATATCAGTCAATTTATCCGTTGCCCCAAGTTACCGGGGACACTTGACTCGAGTGGGAATCGAACCCACTCAAGTCAAGTCAAGTCATGTTATTGGACAGACGCTCTACCAGTTGAGCTATGCTGTTGGCTGAGAGTTACAGGTTTCCTGGTGGGTTTAACTCTTTTTCTAGAAGTTATTCTGCAAAAGAAAGCATCACTAAGGACATCAGTCAATTTATCCTTTGCCACAAGTTACCGGGGACACTTGACTCAAGTGGGAATCGAACCCACGCAAGACAAGTCAAGTCATGTTATTGGAAAGACGCTCTACCAGTTGAGCTAAGCAAAGCAAAGTTTGTTGTTTACCCAGGGTGTCGGACTAAGCACGAAGCTTGTTTCCAGCCGGACCCTGCATGGAAGCCTTGCAACAGACAACAGGAATGGAACAGATGTTTTCACATATACAGTATATTATTTTATTCCCACTGTGCAATGAGAGGTCATTTTTGAACGTCCCATTTTCCTGGAGGGTGCAGGATCAAATGGTTATGCCACCTTCTGAAAACTGGGAATACAGTACACAGAGGTTTACAAATAAATCACAATTCAATACACACTTATTTCCTTATTATCTCTTTATTTTTCTTGTGAATACACAGCTGCGCAAACAAATGTTCCACAATTACAGTATTCCACAAATATTCCATATGATTGTGGAATATTTGTGGACTGGAACTAGACCCCCTGAAAGGGAATCTAGTTCATAGGACCACAATGGAAACAAGTCTCCAGGACTTGTGTTATCCTTTTAGCCTTAACGTACCTCATGACGTTTACCTTTCTGACTAATTAAGTATTCAAACAAACAGCAGATCAAGCCAGCTTTGAATTATTTTTGACAGAACAGAAGCGGGACAGCCACTTAACTCCCACAATGTTGTTCCATGCAGTCTAGCTCAATACTGAATACAGAAGGTCAAACAGAAGGACACACACACACACACACACACACACACACACACACACACACACACACACACACACACACACACACACACACACACACACAGCAGTCACTAGGGCTGATTAAGCTTGATCCAGAACAGAACAGTTAACTTCTCTCTCTTTTTTTTTACCACGTCAGAATCAGAATCAGGTTTATTGTCACATCACAGGTTTACAAGGTACAAAAGTTTTTGTACATCGTTCCCATCGCAACGTTAACTTCCATAGAAAGAAGAAGAGGGGTGGGGGGCAAGTGGGAAGGAGATCAAACAAGAAAACAGCAGAAGGCCAAACAAGTTATCTACATATTTACAAAGTACCTGAGATAATAAAAACTAAGGTGCCTGAGAATAGCAGCAATGTTTGTATACTGTGCATGATATACTTATGGACGTTAAGGTGCTTAGAGAAAAAGAGCACAGTAAAAAAAAAAGACAAAAAAGTCAGTGCGTTATAAATGGGATTAAGGTGCAAAAGGTCAGTGCGTGTCCACCTAGGGTGGACTGACCCTGGTATAATCCACCGGCTTCGAATGCTATCAATGCATTGAATGGGAGATTATCACGTTTTATCAGACCATTGAATGGGCGAAGTAGGCGACCTACTAGCTACCCCGCGATTTGTCAGACCATTCATTGGGCGTAATCAGGAGCTACTGACCTACCGACGGAGGCGGAGCAGTCCCCACAACAATATTTACGATTCTGTGCCTATCGGTACATAACTCCAACGGTGCTGAGTAGGCTCAGGCAAGCGTCGCACCGATCTGGACGGCAACTTGGTCGCTTTAGCTCCCTCGGTGGTCCGTCGCGGGGCTCCAGCTCGCCTGAGACTGCGCGCCTCCGTCATGGTCCGAAACCAAAACAACCAAAACCAAAACTGAACTATTTCAGTCATCTCCGTCGGTAGGTCAGTAGCTCCTGATTACGCCCAATGAATGGTCTGACAAATCGCGGGTAGCTAGTAGGTCGCCTACTTCGCCCATTCAATGGTCTGATAGAACGTGATAATCTCCCATTCAATGCATTGATAGCATCCGAATCAGGTGCATAATCCGCAAGTAGCTCCATGAGGGAGAGCAACAAAAAAGTCATTTGTACCTGGTGTAGTCAAAGACCAGAAGAGGCTGGTGGGTCCACATTGACATTAGCAGTGAACATACTAGCAGTGGAAAGTGAAGATGATGATGAAAACACAGAGACAGAAACACAAGCTGATGTAGAGGACTGTGGAACATCACAACCAACTAGTGATGGCCAGCTCCTCTCTTCACACTGTTCTGAATCAGACACTGAAGACAGTGATGAGTGGGAGGAGACTAGGGGAGATCAGTCAGCTTTAAACAAACTGAAATCACACAAGACAAAGGGCAAGCTATGTCAGGACCTGAAACCATCGAAACAAACTCACAGGGAAGAAAAGTTTTAGTTGTACAGAGTGTGGCAAAATGTTTAATCGTAAGGACGTTCTAAAAAGACACATGATGACTCATACAGGCGAAAAGCTACCTCAAAGACCAGAAGAGGCTGGTGGGTCAACATAGGGCTGTTCGATATTGAAAAAAATACTATCACCATATTTTTCAAGAAATATCACGATAGACGATATATATCACTATATTTTTTTCATGTTCGTTTTAGGATTATTATTATTTTATGATTATTAATAACATATATGATGATTAATTATATCATATGATTATAACATTTTTATAAGATATGATCATGCATGTAATATTCATTTTATTATATAATATAATGAATCATCATATCTTATTAATGAATGTGTTCACAGACAGACAGGCGACATACAGATAGATAGATAGATGGATGTAATATTCGAGGGAGGGGGGGGGCTTTTTTAAAGGCAGGAGACAAGTGAGGCTGGAGGTGGGTGTCACAGAAAGAGACAGGTTTTCACAGCTTTCAGTCTTGTCCCAGTGCAAACATCACAGGCCACATCTCCAGGTCCATCTCCAGGTCCAGGAGCAACAGCTTGGAGTCCTGTTGATAGATTGATACATGTATTTATCAATCTGATAAACATGTATTTCATTTGTATGTGCCTGTATATACCCTCATATTTGGTAGTCTATAGGGTATACCATCAAGGGTCATGATGAATCATTATCATCATAAAATATTTGATTCTGTGAAAAAAAACAAAAAACAAAGGGTATTTATTAAATGTAGTAGATCATATAATTAAATATTCAAACTATTTTTTCACAGAATAAAATGTTTTACGGCCATGATTCACCAGGAGCCTGGATGGCTTGATTCTACGCTTAAAGTAATTTATATCAATTGTGCACATGTAACCTCATTTCTCAACATACTGTAATACCCTACATTATTTACAGACTAGTAAGGAGTTTCCACTTACTCTGTTTGCTTTCTCTGTCTCTTCTTTTCTGAGACCCACACCTTTTTCTGGATGGAGCATGACCATTTACTTTGTTAGTTAGGTTGTAAACCTTTAACAAAGAGAAAAATAAGATTAGCAACATTGCCATTTTACAACAAAACATAGCATTTTTTAAACAACTCATTTTTTAACAACTATGTGTTTTAAACCAATAAATGTCCAAAACAATAAATGTTCCAAACCAATTGAATGTTTTAAAACAATAAATGTTCCAAACCAATAAATGTTCTAAAACAACACATGCTTTAAAACAAGTAAATGCCTTAAAACAATTAAAGCCCTTAGACCAAACAATAAGTGTCTTTAAACAATTATATAAATAACAATAAAGACACATCTTAAGAAAAATAGCTGATCCACAAGCTTGTAGATCGGCTCTTTTTCACTTGGCATTTTAAACCTTTTTTAACATGGCAAATTCATGAATTCTACATGTTAGTAGTTTTAAATCAAATAAACCACAACATGGTAATTGCATGAATTGTCTACATTTTAAATTATAAACCGGATTTTAGCCTTTTTACCTTTGTATTATTCTTTTGTATTCCACACTTTTAACTTTTCAAACACAATAAATCAATGTTGCAATGTAATGAGTTATTTGACCGATGCTGCAATGTGTTGCACTGTCCACTCCTGAGTCAAAGCTCCAGTTTTGACTTAACAGTCACTGACTTCAGTGTGTTTTGAGCTGTGCTGCTTGCGCAGCTGACAGATATTCGCTGATTGCGAGTCAGCAGCTGGCTTTCAGCCAATGAAAAGACTGCTTTCCATTACTTGTTCAGTGATCATATCAGTCTAGACACACCTACTGCATCCGGTAAGTTCACACGCACGCACACACGCACGCACGCACGCACGCACGCACACACGCACACACACACACACGCACACACACACACACACACACACACACACACACACACACACACACACACACACACACACACACATCGTTTCTGTATCCTTTCTAGACCGGAAGTACAAACTGCAAAGCAAATTGATCTCATCCACACGTAGTTAACAGCGGACGAAACCTTTTTTGTCTTGAGAGGGGCCCACAGAGAGGCAGAGGCAGAAATAATCTGGTAATTTTAATTTAGACACAAAAAAAAAAGTTTTTTATTTATTTTTCCGAGCCCCCCCCCCCCCCTCCTTGGACCCTAGTGACTCTGTCCCACTTACACCCCCAGTGTGACGCCCCTGCCTAACCCTAAAACCAAAAGAAAGAAACCAAAAACTGGAAAAAAACAAACCCAATCCGCCCAGAACCACGAAAAGTTTTCGCGTGCGCGGTCCTCATGCGCGCTCGCGAAACGGGTTCATCTGTCCCTCAATGGGCCTGTTTGAAGGTGGTCACCCTACACGAAGCCAGTAAGAGCCGGGGATCCAACCGGAAATTTAAATTTCCCAGACGGCCCACTCGATACTCCTGGACCGCTTTAAACGGACCCTTTTAATTCTTCTGCCTCAACCACCACTCATAGTTGGGGCAGAAGAAGTCTAAATCTAAGCCTCCATTTTAAAGCTGGCAGCCTTGAAGGCAAAGAAGTCAAATGGATTCCAACTGCAGAGAGAGAGAGAGAGTTTTGAACCGTTACCTTGTAGTGCAGGGGTCTTCAATAGGGGGTCCTCAGAGCTACTATAGGGGGTCCGCCAAATCTTTTTGTGATAGGATTCAGCTTTTTCGCATTAACCACTTGAACCCTAGAATTCCTTTTCTGAGGGGAACATTAGCCGAAAATAGCAGATCTACAAGCTTGTAGATCTGCTATTTTATTAAAGAGGCTATAGGTGTAGAGGGAAAAAAGAGCAGACTAAGCTAAAAAAAACTTTAATCTGAAACACAATTTTATACAATATAGAGCAGGGGGTCCCTGCTTCATCTCTCTCTCTCAGCTAGGGGGTCCTTGGCCTGAAAACGTTGGAAGACCCCTGTTGTAGTGGGTCTTCTTTATCTGATCTGCCATGGCCTCATTGTTCATTTCCTGACCAGCATGAATCATGCATTATTATACTCCACAAGTCACCTAAACTTCATCATACTTTTCCGGAGCATTCCAGGCAAAAGAAGGGGGGAGAATAAAATGAATTTCCCTTGATCCATGCCATGCTCCCCCCACTGCCAAATTGGCTATTGATCTTTCTCTTTTGTCTATTAAGGGACAGCCTTGCATGCCAGAATCAGTCACCACGGGGACAGCTGCCCATATCTTACTCGTTGATTGATTCTCGGCGAGTTGGGATTGGGCTCGGGCTGAATCATGGGGGTGATTGGAGACACTGACAGAGCCAAACGGTCGATGCATATAATCAGTGGAGAGTCTGCACCCAGAGAGACTGAACTTTTCTTTCTGTTTAATACTCAACATTTTGGCACATACAGTAGGCTCCTTCCAATGGCTGAAAAGTAAAGTGATCCCAAAAAGAAAGGTCATCCCATTTGTTCATTTAAAATAGACTATGTCAGTCAGGGGTCTTCAACGTTTTTGATGAAGACCCCTGAAGCACCCACCTTATGTGGATTATGCGGTCGACACGCACTGACCTTTTTGCACCTTAATCCCATCGATAACGCACTGACTTTTTTTTGGTCTTTTATTGTGCTTTCCTTTTTTTTTTCTCGAAGCATAACGTCCATAAGTATATCATATATGTGTACAGTATACATTGCTGCTATGCTCAGGCACCTTCGTCATATTTCTCTATCTCAGGTGCTAATGTAAATATGTAACAGTAGATAACTTGTTTGGCCTTTTTGTTGTTCTCTTGTTTCATCTCCTTCCCACCCAAAATCTGGCAACGCTGCTTGGAGATGCAGTGTGATGGGAGACCGAGAGAAAGCAATAACTGTCTCCCCACTGCGACCCAGCAGGGGGGGAACCAGTGGTGGAAAGTAACTAATTACATTTACTTAAGTACTGTACTTAAGTACAATTTTGAGGTATTTGTACTTTAATTGAGTATTTCCAATTTCCAATACTTTTACTTCTATTCCACTACATCTCAGAAGCAAATATTGTACTTTTACTCCACTACATTTACTTGAAAACTTTAGTTACTAGTTACTTTTATATAGTTTTATATATAAATTATTATATTATAAAACATACATTAACCACTTTAAACCTATTTTATACCTAGGCTATTTGAAAATAGCAGATCTACAAGCTCACAACGCGTCGCATCGCGACGCGTTGTGAGCTTGTAGATCGGCTATTTTCAAATATTTAGTACTTTTACTTTTGGTACTTTAAGTACATTTTGATGCCAATACTTTTGTACTTTTACTCAAGTAAAATTTGAATTCTGGACTTTTACTTGTAACAGAGTAGTTTTATATTGCAGTATTGGTACTTTTACTTAAGTAAATAATTTGAGTACTTTTTCCACCACTGGGGGGAACGCAACACACTCTCCCTGATTACTCTTAACCTGTGGGACTGGTTGTCATCCTTAAGTGGCTTCTAGCACTGCCTTGAATCAAAAGATTAGATTATTGATTTCAGAATTCCCTCCAGACTTCATTAATATCATGATGGATGTGTAAGCAGTGCTACAGTAGCCACTTCTACAAGTGACTTTGTGTGTACGGAATGTTTGTACGTCACCATCAACACGAACAAGTAAGGCAACGCTTACTTCACACTGGGTGTGATTTAAAAAAAAGAGTAAAGAAGAGTGTGTGTGTGTGTGGTGTGGTGTGTGTGTGTGTGTGTGTGTGTGTGTGTGTGTGTGTGTGTGTGTGTGTGTGTGTGTGTGTGTGTGTGTGTGTGTGTGTGTGTGTGTGTGTGTGTGTGTGTGTGTGTGTGTGTGTGTGTGTGTGTGTGTGAGAGAGAGTGAGTGAGAGACACCTCACAAGGCCACACACACACACACACACACACACACACACACACACACACACACACACACACACACACACACACACACACACACACACACACACACACACACACACACACACACACACACACACACACACACACACACACACACACGTTGTGTTTACTTGTCGTCACATGACAAATCTTTCCACAAAGTGGTGCGGTGTTAACCTGAATACATTCAGAAGTCACATTCCTTTTTGAGAAACTATACGCCCCCAACCCTGAAAAATTAATTAGTTATTCCAAACAAAGCTTCATGCAAATCTATTCATACTTTGTTGACCTGCATCCAACCCTGTGGGCATAACCTAATAAACATCGCTTTTCTATCTCTGTTTGCTCATTAAATGAGGCACTACAAATGCTCCTCTCCAAGATAGGTATGCGAGAGAGTATATGTTGCACCCTGTCCATCCACCCGTCCGTCCGTCTGTGAACAGCTAATCTCCCGCACCGTTGGCTTGATCGCAGTGAAACTGTGCACACACACTCCCTGGATGCCAATACAGAACCTCTGCCCCACATTTTTCACATGGGTCTGTTATATCGCAACCAGGAGGCCGCTTTTTGTAAAGCACATTTTTGGACAGTATTCCTATATATGTTGTCCAAACATCATGCAAATCGGTGAGTCAGTCAGTCAGTCAGTCAGTCAGTCAGTCAGTCAGTCAGTCAGTCAGTCAGTCAGTCAGTCAGACAGACAGACAGACAGACAGACAGACAGACAGACAGACTTGTAGATCTGCTATTTTTGAAAAGTCGTGAAAAATGTTTGCAAATCTTTGAATACATATATATTTTAAAGCGAACATTTTAACTCAAATCTTTGCTTCTGGGGGATTCTACAAATATCTTCTAAATCCTAACAGTTTTTTTTTTTACATTTTTATTATATTGCTATAATATAAGTGGTTCTCAAACTTTTTTCATGTCAAGGACCACCCAAAATGTTGTTCCAGGGACCCCCCCAGAAGCGAAGATTTGAGTTAAAAATGTTCGCTTCAAAAGTATATATACCACTACCGCTTAATTCACAAGATCGTGAGATAAAAATGTATTCAAAAAAAGAAAATTCTTTCCTAGGAAAGGTGATAGAATATTGTTGTGCCGGTGAGGTAAGAAAGCCTCAGAGGGCTTATACGAAACCTCAGTCTACAGTACATCACATACAATTAGAATTTTTGAGTGGTTAGTTACGCCTTCCTATAATGTGGCATGATTTTACACGACTGTTCCACGCTACAAGATGTATCACAACTACTCTCCTTGATGCATAATGGATAATGACACTCACATACTAGCAACTACACCTACAGTACTGCACACATTTTGCTAATAACCATAATATTACGTTGGCTTCGCGCAGCACCATTATGTCAAAGCAATTTTCTTGTGTGTACACTCACATCTTGGCAGTGCTGCTGTTGGCAGAACTGCTTCTGGTATCTCATGCTTTAACCCAATAAAACTGGGAACGCATCTCTGTGTAACCACTTTAACCATTATCTTATACTTTGGCAATTAAAAAAATAGCAGATATACAAGCTCATAGCGCGGCACCGAGTGCCGCGCTATGAGCTTGTAGATCTGCTATTTTTGAAAAATCTTGAAAATGTGTGCAAATCTTTGAATATATATATTTTTAAAGCAAACATTTTTAACTCAAATCTTTGCTTCTAGGGGAGGGGGGGGTCCCTGGAACAAAACATTTTGAGATGGGGGGGTCCGTGGCCAAATACATATCTAAAAAGGTTTTCTATAAATCCTTACAGTATGTTGCTCTATCAGTGGTGCTCCAACTTTTCCCTTGTCAAGGACCCCCAGAATTATATGTATTTGGTCGCGGACCCCTAATTCAAAATATGTTCCAGGGACCACCCAGGAGTAAATATTGGAGTTAAAACAAATATATATATATTCGAAGATTTGCACAAAATTGTCAAGATTTTTTTTTTAAACAGCAGATCTACAAGCTCATAGTGCGGCACTCGGTGCCACGCTATGAGCTTGTATATCTGCTATTTTTGAATAGCCCAAAGACATCTTAAAGATGACACAGATGAGTTCCCGGTCTTTATGGCTTAATTCATCTCATTATGCATTTTAGGTGAATAACCTGTCAGGTCCTATTTGCAGTCTGTATGTGTGGGAGTGTGATGGATCCTACAGACAGCCCTGTCTGCCAGATGCTGCGTGTATATATATATATATATATATATATATATATAGATAGATAGATAGATAGATAGATAGATAGATAGATAGATAGATAGATAGATAGATAGATAGATAGATAGATAGATAGATAGATATAAGCTCAGGGCTAGGGCTAACCACACATGGACAAATGACATCATCAACTAGCGACGGGCGTTGAAAGACTATTTATAAAATAAATAAAATATTGAAGGTGTTTTTAATGTAACATTTTAATTATAGAGGACAATTATAATGTATTAAGGCATATTAGGCTTATTAGCCAGGGGAACAGTTTTTGGACACATGAGGTTTCCACTCGACAGAGACGATATACTGTAGTTTATAAATGTATGTGTGAGAATACCGCTGAGTATAAGCGTAAAGATGTGTTTGGCTGCCATTTGCATAACAGATGTTTTCTTTCTTTTTTGCTAACTGCTGTTCAAATAGAGGCTTGTCACTTCTTGTTTTTTGGAGTGGTTGCCAATGAATACAAGATAATGTTTGAATGTTATACTGCCTCTACCAACCTGACTAAACCAAGAAAGTGTCTTATTCTCACAGAGCAGATGGAGATAACTGTCCCCGTGAACAAGTGTCATATTTCCTGTGCATGCTGCCAAGACTCTCAATTCCTGAATATATATTTTTTTTAATCGGTCAACATTTTTGTGAATTCATATACCCGACACAATTCAGTGACTGGTGATATACAAACAAAAACTGACACGAGGAATTAACCCATTGAGGCCTGAGGTTCCGATTCAACGGTTTTCTGAAAAACGTATGTTTCTATGTCAGTGGTTTTCAAACTTTTTCATGTCAAGGACCCCCCAAAATGATATGAATTTGGCCGCGGACCCCCATTTCAAAATATTTTGTTCCAGGGACCCCCCAGAAGCAAATATTTGAGTTAGTGTTCACTTTAAAAGAATATATATATTCTAAGATTTGCACACATTTTCACGATTTTTCAAAAATAGCAGATCTACAAGCTCGTAGCGCGGCACTCGGTGCCGCGCTACGAGCTTGTATATCTGCTATTTTTGAATAGCCAAAGTGTAAAATAATGCTTTTTAGCTCAAATCAAAAAGAGACACAGATTGCAATGTGCATTTTGCCTCTGTTGGGTGGATTGAGACCTCAAACTGTGACTTCAGGATTCAATTTTATTTTTGTAGAAGTAGCAAATCTACAAGCTCAAAACGCGGCGCGAGGCGATGCTTTTTGAGTTTGTAGATCTGCTACTTTCGATGGTTTGTGTGATGCTTTAGTATGATCAAGTTGGGTGTTAATTGATGAAAAAAAAACAAGAAGTTAAAATATGGAGATAAGACGTTTTCTGCCCGACAACATCGATTCGTTACAACTGGCTCACATTGTGCCAAGAGTCTCCGGCGCAATTTAAATGATAACCAAAAGATCTTTATTCAAGTAATTAGCATAAATAAATCAACACAACCACAATATCAGCCGTGTGTCAGCAGACTGTGGATGGAAGTGTATGTACAACAACATGAATGTTGTATGGAGTAAACCAGTGGTTTTCAACCTGTTTCATGCCAAGGACCCCTAAATTGATATATATTGGAAAATGGGGACCCCCAGAAGCAGAGATTTGAGTTAAACATTTTTGCTTTAAAAAAAGATATATGTTCAAAGATATGCACACATTTTCACACGTACACATATGCACAGAATTTTCAAAAATAGCAGATCTACAAGCTCATAGCGCGGCACTCGGTGCCGCGCTATGAGCTTGTAGATCTGCTATTTTTGAATAGCCAAAGCTAAGTGGTTAAAATGATTGTGACGCTATGTTAACAAATTTTGCTGGGGACCCCCTGGTACCGCCTCAAGGACCACTGGTGGTCCCCGGACCACTGGTTGAAAACCACTGGTGTAAACCAAAAAGACAAGCACGTGAACTGAAGCGACCCAGAGGGGAAGAGAGGACAGGATAAATGAGCTGAGGGACATGTATTTATAGCCTGGACACACCAACACCAGGTGTGCCCCCCAATCAGTGGTGGAAAAAAGTATTAATACTGCAATGTAGAAATACTCTACTGTTACAAGTAAAAGTCCGGAATTCAAAATGTGCTTGAGTAAAAATACAAAGGTATTGGTATCAAAATGTAGCTACTTAAAGTACCAAAACTAGAAAGTACTCATTATGAAGAATGTCTCATTTGGCAAGTTTTCAAATGTATGAAGTGTATAAAAATCGTTCGAAAATAGACGATCTGCAAGCCCACAATGTGTCGCATCGCGACGCGTTGTGAGCTTGTAGATCTGCTATTTTCAAACGGCCTAAATGTATACAGGGATGGATTGGTTAATGTATGTTTTGTAATAGTAATCTAAATCTACAAAGTAACTAGTAACTAAAGTTTTCATAATAATTGTAGTGGAGTAAAAGTACAATGTTTGCCTCTGAGCTGTAGTGGAGTTTTCTCACCGTCAGTTGATGCCCATAAGAGTCAAACCGCCGGGGTCATTTGTTTATTTTTGGAACACAGTTCTTGTTTGACGCGATATTAAACACGTCTATGGGGATTCAGAATGGGGGTGGAAAACAGAACCAGGTAGACAAACCTAGGATGTGTAAATTACGTCAGACTTCGGTGCTCTATATGGCCTAGTCGCATCTTTTGGGCTTGTTTTCATAGACCTCGTTGCTTATTTCTCTCTGGTAGGATGCATTACGTTTTAGAAACCTCAGACTTCTCTCCTGCTACGGCAGAATTCAGAATGACTCATCTAACAGTGCGGTGCTAACACACATCTGCTCAACGTACGTTCGCATAAGGATAATACTATTGTGAGAGCCTTGCATCACTGGCTTTCCATCTACCTCCCTCTGTTACCCGAGAAGAAACAGTGAATTGAATGCGTCTCATCTCATAAACATAGTCTGTAATGTGCATCTGAAGAAATCTCCTCAGATGTGTTTTTTTCTCCCCATTATTGTCACCTGTTTGAACTGTGATAATAATAATGATGGCACTGCATGCTGTGCAAAAATAATTGCAAAATGTTGCAGGAGATCTGGGCATAGATGTAAAGATAATACTTTTTTTTTTTAAAGGCCAGTTTTTTCCTATTTGTCTGAGTGCTTGAAAGTAACTGTTCATCTACTGCCAGCTCTTTTTCAGCTCCTGTATGCTTTACTTTCATACATTCATACACATTCACACATGGAAGCTGCATGTCCCTTATATACCACAGTCTTCTGCGAAGGTCATCGTATCACTGAATCATCTGGACTCGAGCTTATAGTTTTTGCAGACCTCAATAAATAGTCCACTAAAATGGGATGTATTTTTGGATTCATACATTATAGACCCTAACTCTCAATGAGGAGTATGACATTGACATCAGACCATTTTTGTGAGGGCACACAACCAATGATGATGGCCTTTTGTGTAATGTCTGTGTAAAGAAAATGCTGGGCAAAACAACATGGTGTTTTGTTTGTATGCCCAGTGAAAGCAGTGTGCAGGCCCAGTGAAAGAAAGTGCCAACTATAGCGTCTTTTAACTTCTTGACTGTCTGCTTGACAGACAGACAGACATCCAGACAGACAGAGAAAAAAGACAGACAAAACAGACAGACAGACAGACAAAACAGACAGACAGAAAAAAACAGACAGACAAAGAAAGACACAGCATGCATAAGGTATGCATGCTGTGTCTTTCAAGCTGCTGGCATATGGAGAGGAGTGGTTCAGAACAGAACAGATGTACTTTGGTGCAGAGCGTCTTGACAGGTGTTCCAAAAAGCTCTCTCCTCTCCTCTCCTCTCCACATCACTGACACAAGCGCACGCACACACACACACACACACACACACACACACACCTGTCTCCCAATCTCCTCTGAGCCCTCTCTGAGTCACCAACCTCACAAATCCCCCCCCCCCCCCCCGATTGAGCCCGGGTTCTCTTATTAATCCATTTAGACCGGGAACACATCTGTGTCATTTTTAAGATTTCTTTGGCTATTGAAAAAATAGCAGATATACAGATCTGCTATTTTTGTAAAAAAGAAAAATGTAACTCAAATCTTTGCTTCTGGGGATTCTACAAATGTCTTCTAAATCAGTCTTCTAAAACAGTTTTTTTTTAAGAAAGAAAATGATGTTGCTATAATATCAGTGGTTCTCAAACTTTTTTCATGTCAAGGAACACCCAAAATGTATTTGGCCGCGGACCCCTCCATCTCAAAATATGTTGATCCAGGGACCCCCCCCCCCCCCGCAGAAGATTTGAGTTAAAAATATCAAAGATTTGCACACATTTTCACGATTTTTCAGAAATAGCAGATCTACAAGCTGGTAGCTTGTAGATTTGCAATTGTTGAGTGGCCCAAAAAAATTACACAGATGCACAGATGCGTTCCCGCTCTTAATGGGTTAAAAAAAAACAACAACACTATGTTCCATGTTCTCTCGGGTGTAAAAAAAGCTATTTATTTCTATATGAGCAGAACAGCGTGCGGTCCCTTGATGCTTCACTGGGCTGTTTTTTTGGGGTGGGGGTTTTGGGGGGGAAGGGGGGTTGGAGATGGAAAATATATGGGCTGCTGCAGAGGCTTGATTTGTTTGTTTGGCTTGGAGTCTGATCCTGATATGTGGCATGCAGTTGAGGACAAGTGGTGGATAGTAACTAAGTACATTTACTCAAGTACTGTACTTAAAGTGCACCTTTGAGGAATTTTTTACACTATACTGGAATGTTTCCAGTTTTCATTACATTATACCAGGGGTCTTCAACAGGGGGTCCGAGACCCCTAGGGGGTCCTCAGAGCTACTATAGGGGGTCCGCCAAATCTTTGTGTGATAGGATTTAGTTTGTTTTACATTAACCACTTGAACCCTAGATTTCCTTTTCTGAGAGGAACATTATAGCGAAAAATAGCCGATCTACAAGCTCTCAACGCCTCGCGCTGTGAGGCGTTGAGAGCTTGTAGATCGGCTATTTTTGGCAAAGAGGCTATAGGTGTAGAGGGGAAAAAGAGCAGACTAAGTAAAAAAAAAAAACTTTAATCTGAAACACAATTTTATACAATATAGAGTAGGGGGTCCCTGCTTCATCTCTCTTTCAGCTAGGGGGTCCTTGGCCTGAAAACGTTGAAGACCCCTGCTTTATACTTCTACTCCACTACATCTCAGAGGCAATTACTGTACTTTTTACTTCACTACGATTATCTGACAACTTCAGTTACTAGTTACTTTGTAGATTTTGATTATTATCACAGATAATACATGACCCACTTCAGCCCTATGCACACTCTGCCATTTGAAAATAGCAATAATGCGACGCATTGTGAGCTTGTAGATCTGCTATTTTCAAAAGATTCGATAGATTTTAGATACATGTAAAATGTGAAATGGGACATTCTGCACAATGAGTACTTTTTGCTGTTGGTACTTTAAGTACATTATTGTACCAATATTGTTGTGCTTTTACTCAAGTATATTTTGAATGCTGGACGTTTTACTTGTGACAGAATATTTCTACATTGCAGTATTGATACTTTTACTTAAGTACAAAATATGAGTACTTTTTCCACCACGGCTGGGTTCACATGAGGCAACAAGCTCAGTATCTGAGCTTCACGCTGCTTTGCACTCGGCAGCAAATCAAACTATTGACGTCTAGAATTCCTGAGTGTTAACCCATTAAGACCGGGAACGCATCTGTGTGACCACTTTAACCATTATACTTTGGCTTTTCAAAGATAACAGATATACAAACTCATAGCGCGGCACTCGGTTCCGCAAGAAATCATGAAAATGTGTGTAAATCTTTGAATATATATATATATATATATGTATATATATATTTTAAGCCAACATTTGTAACTCAAATCTTTGCTTCTGGTCCCTGGAACAACATATTTTGAGATGGGGGTCCGTGGCGAAATACATATCATTTTCATGTCAAGGGGTCCTTGACATGAAAAAGTTTGAGAACCACTGATATTATAGCAACATAAGTTTTTCAAAAAACTGTTAGGGTTAGGATTTAGAAGACATTTGTAGAATCCCCCAGAAGCAAAGATTTGAGTTAAACATGTTCGCTTTAGAAAAAATAGATATATTCAAAGATTTGCACAAATTGTCGAGATTTTTCAAAAATAGCAGATATACAAGCTCGTAGCGCGGCACTCGGTGCCGCGCTACGAGCTTGTATATCTGCTATTTTTGAATAGCCAAAGACATAAAAAAAATTACACAGATGCATTCCCGTCCTTAATGGGTTAATTAGTGTACAAAATTACCCGTCTGAGATAAACTAACGCTCAGAGAGAGTTTTACAGCGCAGCCCCTCTCATGAATATTGTTGATTATGTTTACTGCAGTCTATGAATATCGCTTTCCAAAACATTGACCGCGCTCGCTGTTTGAGGATGGTTCAGCAGCCAAAGATCAATGAAAAAAGAGGAGCTGTGCCGCATATTGAAAGAAGACCTTGAAAGTATCTGACCCGCTCAAAAGAATTATACGCATGCACGCATGCGCACGCACGCACGCACGCACGCACGCACACACACACACACACACACACACACACACACACACACACACACACACACACACACACACACACACACACACACACACACACACACACACACACACACACACACACACACACACACACACACACACACACACACACACATTTGAATTCTTTATTTATGTCCACATAAATACAAGGTCTAAAGGACACAAATACTAGTAGTGCAGTTTGACACTGTGGGTTACTACGGCATACCTGCCGACAAAGGCAATCACAGTTACAGTTATACACACACGTAGGGCCAAACAGTCAGTATACAGCTTAAGGGTACAAATAGCAGCGCCGTCTCCAAATAGCGCGACTGCCAATGATAGCTGACACTGAGCAATATTTTGCTAGCTGTTTGGCTCTTCTCTTTGAGAGACCAGCCATCTGAAGGCCTCTAACAACGAGCTTATGAACATGGCCCAGGCTGCCAAATATGAAAACTAAAAGTTTACAGTTGTAGCCCAGTTGCGACATGGTCTGCTCTAGTCAACACTTTAGTTATAAAGGCTTCTTCTAGGCTGTGGTCAAACGTACAGCCAACCTCTAGAATGAGAACCTGTTATTCTCATCAACAACAACAATATCGGGGGTATTTGCTGCTATATCAGAGAACATTGAGACATCACTACACAGATTGAACATACTCGGCTTCACAGTGGAGTGCTTATACAGTATTGGATCAGGTGACCTGAATGTGGAAATGATACTGTCTGCAATCAGATCCACGATTCTGTCATGTCTACAAATGTAAAGCCCTCTGTACGCATGACAACCATTAAGGATGTGGGCCCACATACACACACACACACACACACACACACACACACACACACACACACACACACACACACACACACACACACACACACACACACACACACACACACACACACACACACTTAACATGTGCACTTACTTTTTCTCAATGATGGAAAAAGTACTCCCATTTTTTACTCAAGTAAAAGCTTTACTTCTACAATAGGATATTGATAGTTTTACTGTAAAACTATCAATATCCTATTGTAGAAATAGGCTGTTACAAGTACAAGTTCGGTATTACAAATGTACTTGAGTAAAAGTACAAAAGTATTGGTTATTATAGCCACTAATATTGGCTTTGGACAGTGAAAAAGCACATTTATATAAAGTAAAGTGGGGTCTTGAATATATAACGATGGATAGACAGACAGACAGACAGACAGACAGACAGACAGACAGACAGACAGACAGACAGACAGACAGACAGACAGACAGACAGATAGATGAGATAGATAAGATAGATAGGTCATATAGGAAAGAAGTCGTATACTATTACTACCAGTATGCCTATGATTGATTCCTGTTGTGCAAATCAATAAATCAAATCAAAGTACAGCGTGTTCTGTCTCACTGCAGTTCTATGAGACACAATGACATGAAGCTGGGTATAAGGTGAAGAAAAGTGGCCTTAAATAGATGCTCACATGATTTACAGAAATCTATAATAATTACACCCCATTTAAAGGTCGCCTGGAAATAACGACTTCCCTGAAAATATGTTATTTTCAGCGAACAAAACACGTCATGTGATTATAAGTATAAATGATGATTCACACATTTCTGTCTCCAGTGTATCAGAGAGCAGCTGGCAACACACATAGGATGGCATTAAAGGGATATTTCACTCATTTTAACATCTACTCAGGCTTTTGGGAGCACCCCAGACAGTTTTTTTTAAGTTGCTTGATTCAGTATTTAGATATGTGTACAGATTTATGCGGACCCCCATTCATAGTGTCAAACTGAGCAAAACCCATCAGGGTCCATTTGGTTCCATTTGCACATTCTCTGAGTTACAGACCCATAAGGGTCAATTTGGTTCCTAACTATCTACTGTATCATTTAGCAACCAATGCTCTATACATGTGATTCTAATTAGGGGTTGATTGGGTGTTGTGTTCGTGATATATTTAGTTTTTGAGCGGTGTAGTTGCTCCTATAAGTGGGTTTGGGACCGTCGTGAAAAGACCGTCGTGAAAATGTGTCTTTTGCTGTACTGTGATTGGCTGACTCTATTCACACCCTTTGCTCAGTACTGTGATTGGCTAGCGAGACGCATTAAATTAATAACATATAAATATCACCACGCACATCAAAAAAAATACTTTTTTTTTAAGTGAGCTTCCATCACTGTGATGACCACTGTTCTAAATAACACCGCTCACTTCACACTGGGTGTGATTTTTTGGATTAGAAATAGGTCCCAGCCCGCCCAGACATTTATGAATCCAATTACAGTCAAACAGTATGGAGTATCAGAACCCTGTTTGATGCTCATTGTCACATGACTCACAACACCATTTCTACCTAATTTGGTAAAAAAACACAGCTATCTGATGCAAAGTGTTTGTGAAGGGGTGAAGGGGTGAAGGGGTGTAGGGGTGGATCATGTCCTCCAGGTCAGGAGGTGACGTGACCTTGACTGCCTTGTAGGTCGTCAACAGTGTTTTGAACTGGATGAAGCGTCCTTGAGCAAGGCACTGAAGCCCTAACTGCTGCAGATAAGCAGGTTTGTTAAGAGTTACAATTACACTGTGTAATTCACACATTCTATTGTAAATGTAAGGATTAATTCTGTCAATCAGTATGATTGACAGGGGAGATGATCAGAGGAGCTTTGTACCATTACGGTTATTACATGGACAGCAGAATGGATAAAGTCTCTCAGTGAAGGTGCAGCCAGTGAAAGAGTAGATATGGACTCTGGTCTCCACATCATAAAAGGAGACCAGACCCTCCTCATAATCCACAAACACTCCCACTTTCTGGACCTCCTCTCTTACAGGGAGGAGGACAGGAGGGCCAGCATTAGCCTCGTACTTATTTCCATTCTTCAACCATATAGTCCAGTAACCTTTGTTTGGTTCCGGATAGATCGATCCCTTCCTGTTGATGGACTCTCTGGCCACTCCTATTGTCCAGTCAGTCTTCCCTCCAACCTGAACCTCATAGTAAAACCTTCCTGAGGAGAAGCTTTGTTTTCCTAAGACACAGACACATGGAGAGAATCTCTCTTTGTTCTCTGGGAGATTATTCCATACGTTTCCATGACTAACTTGTTTTCCATCCTCAGACAGGATGAGGTAGCGATATGCTGTATCAGGGTCCAGAGTCACATCCACCTCATATTGCTGGATCCTTCTCATCTCAGCATCACACGGCTTGTTCTCCATCTCTTGACTGAGCGTCTTCTCCAGCTGTCTAGAACTGTCCCAGTGATGTCTTAAGAACCCAAACAGTGACGTCTCAAGTTTACGATCCAGGAACGGTCAGCTTTGACTTCCACTCGGTGAACTAATGGCTTCAATAGGAGGATGTAAAGTCTGCTTATCTTTCACTGATGTCCTCACACTGTGTGGAATCAGCCTTTAAATACAGGTAGGTAGGTTATAGGTTTCTGTTTATTTTATTATTTGACAATTTGGCCAACGTTTGTCAAGTTTTTATAGTTGATTACTTTTTATACTTAAGTACAGGACTTGGGTACGTGTACTTCGTTACTTTACACCACTGCTGCGCGCGCGCGCGCACGCACGCACGCACGCACGCACGCACGCACGCACACACACACACACACACACACACACACACACACACACACACACACACACACACACACACACACACACACACACACACACACACACACACACACACACACACACACACACACACACACACACACACACACACACACACACACACACACACACAGTCACTGTGCCCTTTAATAAATCCACCCCAGAGCTCCATCTTGTGGACAGTTTAAGACCTGCAGGCCGATTGTACTAAATGCCATCTAAATCAGTAGCTCTCTCATACTTTCAAGATTTGTTCAAAAAGAAAAAAAAATAGCAGATGTAAACAAAAAAAGTTGAATCTGAAACACAATTTCATACAATATAGAGGGGGTCCCTGCTTCATCTCTCTCTCAGCTAGGGGGTCCTTGGCCTGAAAACGTTGAAGACCCCAGCTTTGGGCTATTCAAAAACAGTGCAGCGCAATGAGCTTGTAGATCTGCTATTTTCTTAGAAAACATAACTTTTTTTTAAACAACACTTTTAACTCAAATCTTTGCTTCTGGGGGTGGGTCCCTGGAACAACATATTTTGATGGGGGTCGGCGGCCAAAAACATTGTTTTTTTTTCTTCATTTTTTCAACTTTTTTCATGTCAAGGACCAACCAAAATGATATGTATTTGGCCGCGGACCACCCCCCCCCCCCATCTCAAAATATCGCTTTAAAAAATTATACATTCATAAGATTTCACACATTTTCACGGTTGTTTCAAAAATA
The DNA here is from genome assembly GCF_963454915.1 of Gymnoscopelus microlampas. Lineage (NCBI taxonomy): Eukaryota > Metazoa > Chordata > Actinopteri > Myctophiformes > Myctophidae > Gymnoscopelus > Gymnoscopelus microlampas. The sequence continues at coordinate 43,897,382 of NC_139959.1, read as the reverse complement.
GCAGATCTACAAGCTGCCGCACTACGAGCTTGTAGATCTGCTATTTTTGAATAGCCAAAGGAAATCTGAAAATGACACCGATTCTTTCCCGGTCTTAATGGGTTAAAGCACCATAATATAACTATAACTGATGACATTCTTTCAAGCTTTCTGGTGTTGGCATGATATGTGTCTCCCTATAGGATATATAGTGGTTGGCATCGACCACCCTGGTGCCACCAGGAACTGGCGCTTGTCCCGCCATCTGGATCCCAGTGGGATGCGCGTCCGCTTCCCAGAGGAACATCCTAACACTAACACATCACAGGCCAATTTTACTCTGCAAAAAAAAATAACCTTCTCTTTTCCCTTGAAAATGTTGGAATTGACCCAAAAGGCGATGATTTATGACGTCCCAGGGGAAAGGGCGTGACTGCTGGACTGGACAGCATCCATCAGCACCATTGGGTGCTGAGGGCTGTGGGGTGCTCGGCCCCTTTTTTCAACCAGAGCCTAGATGCACCTCAAGAGAGTCTCTGCTATGGAAAACATCAGTGGTGGAAAAAGTACTCAAATGCAAAAGTATCAATACTGAAATGTAGACATAGTCCATCACAAGTAAAAGTCCAGAATTCCAAATTTACTTGAGTAAAAGTATAAAAGTATTGGTATCAAAATGTACTTAAAGTACCAAAAGTACTCATTATGCAGAATGTCCCATTTCACAAGTTTTCAACAAAAATCTACAGTACAAGCTCACAATGCGTTGCATCGCATATTTTCAAAAAGATCTTTTAAAGATCTTTAAGAAAATTTGACAAATGTTTAATATTTTTGAAGCATGTTAACTACACAATCTTGTATGGGGGTCCCTGGCATCAAATATTTTCAGATGGGGGTCCGCAGACAAATACATATTCATTTGGGGGTCCGCAGACAAATACATATTCATTTGGGGGTCCTTGACATGAAAATGTTTGAGAAACACTGGTTTAAACAACATTACACAGCAAGCCCAAAATAAGCAGCTACACTTTAGAAACAAGCCCAATATTTATAAGTGACTTTACAAAAAAAAAGCCCGAAGTCGCTTATAAATAAGCGGACAAGGCAACACTGCTGGTGAGACCCCCCACCTATCAGTGACTGCGTTTCAACTGCTGTCCGTACAACATTGAAAAGCAGCCACTGATTGGCCCGGTCATTTTCTGATTTCTCATACTCTCTGCCTATGGGCCGAAGTCCAGACTAATACCGTGGAGTAACGTGTGAGTGAATCAACATCATCAGTCTGGCAATGCCAGGCTAGAGCACAGGGGTCTGGTGGACCACTTTGCAAAACGGTGAGAGGAAAACCTGCTGTAGCTGAAGAGGTCAACGACAAAAGGTGATTGTGGTGGACTTCAGGAGGAAGGCAAACCAAACTTCAGTGGGAGTGACACAGAGATAGACAATTCCTACAAGTACCCGGGCGGGCAAAAAAGGCTCATGTCTTACAATGTCTATTTCTAGATGCAACACATGTTCTATCAGTCTGTTGTTGTTTTATGCTGTGTGATGTATTGGGACAAAGACAAGAAAGCAAAGGACATCAACAGACTGAATTAACTCATAAAGAGGGCTGGGTCTGTCACACAGGGACAGGTGGCAGAGGACAGAATGCTGGCAGAACTGCTGGATAATAACAGCATGTCAGCCTAGCTAAAGACCACCTTTAGCAATAGACACATTCAACCCCAGTGTAAACCAGGTCATTCCTACCACATGCTGTCAGACTTGCCTTTTATCATTAGTTTTAACACTCTTTATACATCAGGACGACCAGACCAGAACATTTGAATATCTGGATTGCTATTAATCTTGGAATGAACTTTTATTTACTTACTGCACACGGTAATTTTTAAAGTGGCACTATGTAACTCTTTTTTTTAATAAATACAATGTAAATGTGTCCTATCTGTATGGTAGAGTATGTTAACACAATATCTTCTATTGAGACATTTAGATCGTGTCAAAGGTCATGTCTCACCTAGACACAGGATCTGACACACATTTTGACCTGATGGTCAGGATTCAAATTATCCCCTGAGCAAGCAGGCAGGCTCCATTAGCTCAATGGTAAAAATGTCAGCACTTAACTCAATGGTAAAAATGTCAGGACTTAAGCAGGAAACCGGGTTCAAATCCGGGGTAGAAGATGAAAGTTACATAGTGCCGCTTTAAAACTGGTGTGAAAGATGCAAAAATCCCCACTAACCACAGAGATCAAAGTATCATACATGGGGACAAGATATGCTGGCAGAAAGTAGTTCAGGGTAATTAGCTGTAATCTATCTTCAATGTTTATCATACATTACATCATAATTATTATCACTAAGTAATATTATGACAACATAATCAGATCAAACAAACAGAAGTATATTTGGATGGAAAGGGATTATTTAAATAAATATGCAAACCCATGTTTTTTCCTCCGTTTTGTATTTTATTTGTTTTTAATTAATGTTGAAAATAAACTCACTCATTCAGTATTTAATAAAGAAGGGTAAATCATCTTGCATACAGCCAGCTTATAAACTAAAATACTTAACAGAGGGAAAACAGAGAAAATAAAATATAAGATATCATCCTGACAAATATCACATTTGTATTATTCACTGTCAATGATAAATAAATTATTTTCAGCTGTAGTACAGTGAAGTTATATCAAATGACCAAACAAGGGATAGTTCAACCCCAAAATGACTTTTTTTCTCTTATGGATTAGTCACCCCATGGATATGTTTTAGTTTTTGTCTCATTCCTAAGCCAATAATTTGATGACCGGCAGCGGTTTCGGTAGGAGACACAAAGAGTCTCCTTTGTATCTCCTACCGGAAACCGCTGCCTACCGGTCCCGCTGGTCATAAAATTATTGTCTTAGGAATGAGACAAAAACAAAAGAATATCCATGAATTCACATCTCCAATAGGGTGACTAATCCATAGAAAAAAAGGACGTTTTTGGGTGAAGTATATCTTTAATTATGCCTATGAAGGTGAATTCTGTCAATGCTTTTCAATGGGAACGGAGCATTTTTTTCAAAGAAATCCTTGAATGGCAACAAACCACTCCGTTCCCATTGAAAAGCATTGACAGTATCCACCGCAAAGCAGAATCAAAGTTTCTATCTATAAAATCACAGCGTCTCGCAACGTTTGCCTGTTTGCCAATTATGACATGATGCTCATGAATTGGACATTAGGGTTCATGTGGATAAATACAGTTATTTGTGTTACCATCAAACAACAAAACACCTGGGCATTAAATACAAAGATGCACATCACAAGGAGTATCGCTATCGGTGAGTATGTCAGTCCATGTCATTCCCATACCATGTAATGTATCATGTATCAAATATTCAGTCAATTCTGTTCAATTTGCCTTAACACATTAAGACCTGGAACTGTGTCATTTTTAGATTTGAACTAAAAAGCATTATTTTACACTTTGGGCTATTCAAAAATAGCAGATATACAAGCTCATAGCGCGGCACCGAGTGCCGCGCTATGAGCTTGTAGATCTGCTATTTTTGAAAATTCGTGAAAATGTGTGCAAATCTTTGAATATATATATATTTTTAAAGCAAACATTTTTAACTCAAATTTTTGTTTCTGGGGGTCCCTGGAACAAAATATTTTGATGGGGGTCCGCGGCCAAATACATATAATTTTGGGGGTCCTTGACATGAAAAAGATTGAGCACCACTGATATAGAAACATAGGTTTTTCAGAATAATGTTGAGATTTAGGAGACATGTAGAATCGGCTTCAGGTCTTAATGCCTTAAATATATATCTATTCAAGTGCATGTCTTCACATTCGCAGAATACAGGTGAATTTTGTTTCTTACAAGTACAATAGAAATATGTTTACGAATTAATAACTGATGAGGTGAATTTGTTTCAGAATCAGTCTTAAAATCATCATTGTCAGCAGTCATATTTGTTTTCTGCGGCTGTCTCTGTGTGTGTCAATGCCTCTGTCTGTAGCGGTACCACTGTCTCTGTGTGTGTCAATGCCTCTGTCTGTAGCGGTACCACTGTCTCTGTGTGTGTCAATGCCTCTGTCTGTAGCGGTACCACTGCACGGTGCGACAACGTGCACTGTCCTATGCCCTTCAGAGCAGGTGTAGTGTTTGTATTGTGTCCCGTCTCCCTCACAAGGTCAAAGAGGAATAATAATGATGACACAGTATTTCATTTACTGTCATTAATTATTTTGTATTTTGAATGCTTGCAGTTGATGTTGCAAGACTGTTTTATACTCTTACTGTACAGACCTGTGAGGGGCCATTTGGAACCCCCCCAAGGAACCCTCAGGGTCCCTGGACCACACTTTGAGAACCACTGTCCAAGATTATTTTTAAATTACACACTGGTATCGGATAGGTACTTAGTATCGACCGATACGAAAGTTATGGGTATATCGGTAAGAAAAAAACTGGTATGGGTACATCTCTAATGAGGAGAGAAGAGTTGACAGAGTTGGTCACTCTGGTGTCCTCAGGCTATGTCTGGGGAGGTTTTTTCTGTCATCACTGTAGAGTGATGTCATCACTGTAGAGTGATGACATCACTGCAGTGTGATGTCATCGCTGTAGAGTGATGTCATCGCTGCAGAGGGCGCTAAAGCTGAGAGAAGAGCTGGGCGGCATTGTCCACGTTCACCGATTCCTTCGGTGCTTCTCTGACAACCTGACATGAGACCAAAGATGAGAACCAGTCAAGACAGGAGAATTTTAAACTTTAAAAAAGGTGGAGTAAGTGCAGTGGTGTGTTCTAGGTTTTTTTCGGAGGACATACTATAATTATTCCTTCTCCCACGTACGGCACGTGCAAGCGCACATGCGCGTGTACAGTATGTACGCACATGCGTAGTCGCCGAATGAAATAACCGCTCTATAGTTAATGTGCAAATTACTCCAACGGACAGCGGTCATTTTCACCTCAAGACAATAGTCACACATAAGCCTTCGCCTTCAGACGCCACATTATAACATGAAAAAGGCTGTTTGAACTGAAGTCTACATCAGGGGTCTTCAACAGGGGGTCCGGGACCCCTAGGGGGTCCTCAGAGTTACTACAGGGGGTCCGCAAAATCTTTGTGTGATATGATTTTTTTTTTTTTTTTACATTAACGACTTGAACCCTATCATCCCTTTTCTGAGGAGAACTTTAGCCAAAAATAGCAGATCTACAAGCTCACAACGCCTCGCGCTGCGAGGCGTTGTGAGCTTGTAGATCGGCTATTTTTGGCAAAGAGTTATAAGGTGTAGAGGGAAAAAAGAGCAGCAAACGTTTATCTGAAACACAATGTTATACAATATAGAGGGGGTCCCTGCTTCATCTCTCTCTCAGCTAGGGGGTCCTTGGCCTGAAAACGTTGAAGACCCCTGGTCTACATCCAGCCCCTCCTCCTGCATATCAAATACGCTTCCTCGGACGTTTTTAGGATGGCTAAGCTTGGTTACGAAAATGTTCTGCAGGTCCACACTACGTATATAGCGTAACACGGTAGAACCATAGACTGTATAAATGAGATGGACAAACCCCCTCCGCTGCTTTCTACAGACCGAAAATGAAGCCTATTGTTGCAAGACTGTAGGTCCGCCATCTTTCAATACGCGTCAGAATGAGACCAGACCATTATTGGTTGGGTAGCTTGTCAATCAAGAGCGGGGGGCGGGGAATGAATGCTATTGGTTGTGTAGCTTGTCAATCAAATCATCCCGCCCCTCCTAGAGAATAGCCTACTTTATCGTCAATTTTATAATAAATAGGACCATAATTTAGCAAAACACATATCATGATGATTGAAAGGAGACTTTAAACTAGCGACTGGAAGCATATAGAATTTATGACACTTTTTATTACAGTAAGAAAATCTAGTCTAAAGTTTGTCAAAAAACCCATTCACTTGCGCTAAAATAAATTCTTTCTGACACCGCAGGTCGGCGCAGGGTAAAACAGCGCCACTCTGGCCATTTTGTCGGCCTCATCGTAAATATCTCAGACTTGCCCCTTGGGTAGAACACACCACTGACTAAGTGATGTTTCTGTTCCAAATACGTGTGGAAGAGCTCTATGTTCAAATGGTAATCACTGCTATAGAGTGTTTGTTCAGTAACACAGGGGTCTTCCTGTATCTCCAGCTCTTTACTAAACAGAAAATACATTTTCAGGTCACTCTGGATACCACTTTTATATGAGAGAGAACTCGTACAGGATAAATAAGTGAAATTGGAAGTGATGAAACAAAACATTAGCGGACAAAATGTGAACTGAAACACTGAAGCAAATTGAAGCTGATAAATGGGTACTTTCTACTGATTGCCTGAAAATTGGCAACCGACCTGGAAATGACTGATTATCATCAGTCTAAAGTGCTTTATTAACTTTTAACAAGTTAAAGTGGCACTTTGTAACTTCTCTTTCATGTATAAAATGTAATTTTGTCCAATATGTATGGTAGAGTAATACAATATAACTTATACAATACAACGTCTAATCAAAGGCACAGAGCACCTGCTCATATCAACTTGATTTTATGCTGTAACCAACATGACAGCTATGTAAACAAACACACCATGTCCTTTACAACTAAACGTTGCTCTCAAGAATGTTTTTGGAAACATTTGAAGTGAGAAATAGACGATGCAATAACCTAAAAGTCATTCTATTTGATCCACTACACTTCCCTGTTTACCGTGACGCAACAATGGCAGAATACCAAAACGCTCGCCCCAAAACACAGTCGCCCCGGGGCAAATCCGCGTCGGTGGATAATGACCCTGTCGGGATTTAATTTTCAGTAATGACCACCTACCCATGCATTATCCCGTGCATTACTTATACAATTGGGGTGGTTGTATTTGGTCTCCCTGCTCTTCTATTGAGACATTTAGATTGTGTCAAAGGTCATATCTCACCTAGACACAGGATCTGACACGAAAGATTACATTTTATCCCCTGAGCAAGCAGGCAGGCTCCATTAGCTCAATGGTAAAAATGTCAGCACTTGCGCAGGAAACCGGGTTGAAATCCGGAAAGTTACATAGTGCAGCTTTAAAGCTCTATGAAAATGAAATCTTAGCAGACTGATACAGCCCATCACCACCGTTACCTGCATCTGTTTCTTGGGTTCCGGAGCGACAGACTTGGAAACACTCGTCACGTCCCTCTGGATTTCCGTGAAGATCTGGTTGAGGTTCTCTACCTTCTCATTCAGATTCTTCACTGCGTTGATCTGTAAATCAGGGATTAAAGCAAAAAATGTAATCTCACGACTGAAAACGTTTGTATGACCAAGTCCTAATGCAGGGGTGATGCAACTTTGATGATGGAGAGGGCCACTATATGTCCACACTCACTCCAGAGGGCCACATTGCAGATACTGTCGGGCCATTATGTGACTATGTCACATAAAAGTAGCAAAAATAGCCGATCTACAAGCTCAATCGCCTATTTTTGCTATTTTGGATTTGGAATCCAGATTTCTTTTGGCAATTTTCTTTTTTAATCCCGAAAAGTATTTTTTAAATGTAATTTCAAATGCATTTAGTTATACTTGTTAACTTTATGAACTTATATACAAATACACTGGACATAAAAAAAACAGAATTTTAACACTAGTCATTAAGCTACTAATATAGACTGAAGTAATTAAAGCGGGTCATGTTTGCAATTGTAACAGCTGGAATCAATAATATATCAGTGTTCCGATATTAACCTGCGGGCCGCATTAAGTGAAGGTGGGGGCCGCATGGGGCCCCCGGGCCGCCAGTTGCCCAAGTATGTCCTAATGTGCGATTTGTGAAACATTATGAAAGGAGCCCCTCCCCCCCCTTCACACTAGCGCTGTTTCCTAAAAAATTGTAAAATGCAATATATGTAAAATGTGTAAAATGATTATGTTTTCGTAATATCGTTCCTGCTGTTCTACATACTGCCATCCAAAAGTCAGATTGAGGCTTTAAAAGGGATAGTTCACTCAAAAAAATAGACTTGAATTCATGTTGAATTTTGAGTTTTTTTGTCGTATTCCTAAGCCAATAATAGCCGATCTACAAGCTCTCAATGCGTCTGTGACGCATTGAGAGCTTGTAGATTGGCTATTTTCGCTGCGCAACATGCTCTCCGTTCCAAGACATGATGCTGGCTGCTATGGAATCCCAAATGACTGAAATAAATCGTGGTGACTGATAACTTTAATCCATGTGTAATGCGAAACAATCCAGTTTCCGCAATCGAAACTAATTGCAGAAACTGGACACCGTGTCACTGGAGCGAAATGTCACACCGTGAATTGTAGAGAGATTCAGTCACTTACGTGTTTCAGAGAAGAGGTGACGGGCTTGGTTTTGTTCTTGTGTTTGGAATGCTTGTTTGCAATTTGAAAGACGTTCACCTTCTGTTTCTTGGCTTTTTGCTTGTTTTTCCCCATGACTGCTTAATCTATGGAGAAGAAAAAACAACAACAACAGTGTCACTTTCAAATATTTCTGCACTCATCATGAGCTAAGAAGACCTAATGCCTTGTTGTTGGTTTCACATCCTTGGTTTCAAACCAACGAGACGATAATGTGTTAATTTATGATATTCAAGCAGGTACAGCAGCAGATCTTGACAGTGTTGCAGGTTGGTTTGCCCTACAGTGCCATCAGGTGGTCAACATCAGAATGACGTTGCATGTCTGTGTCTTTTTCTAATCATCAAATTACAAACAAAGACAAGTGAAGATAAACCTTCTAGTTTGGCTCAATTTTCATTAAGTGTTGTTTGTTATTGTTACATGGCTACAAACACACTAGACCAGGGGTCTTCAACAGGCTGTCAGGGACCCCTAGGGGGTCCTCGGAGTTACTATAGAGCGTCTGCCTGATCTTTGTGTGATTAAATAGGAACTTTTTTTATATAGGCTATATAGGCTATGATAGGCTATGATATATCGGCTGGAAGGAAGATAAATAAATATGAATTCATATGTACACAGAGGGTAGTTAACATTCCACAACGCACTAAAACAAATAAATGTATTAATTATTGCATTGTATTGAGCAGTACACATCACGTGTTCTCACACAGAGGGTAGCAGTATGTTCATTCATTCACACGGCAGCATATATTCTGTCAGGTGGAAACTTTTTTAATGATGTCCAAAACTGTTACTTTTCAGAATTCAAATAAAAAAAAGCATCAAAAGTTTTTATGCTTTTGTGTGACGCTGCAGTCTGATCAAGTAGGGGCGTTAATTTACGAAAAAACACAAAAAGTTAAAATATGGAGATGAGAGGTTTCGCCCGACAACAGCGATATAATAATAATAATAATAATGAATTGCATTTTTATGGCGCTTTTCTAAGTACTCAAACTTACTCAAAGCGCTCTTACAATGGTTCATTCATTCATTCAGGGAGGGGACATTGGGAGGTGGAGCGGCGAACATTCGACGCCAGCGTCCCCACTTTTCCCACATTCACACACCAATGGTGGCAAGCTAGCGCCGACCGAATCATTGGAGGCAGTGTAGGGTTCAGTGTCTTGCCCAAGGACACTTCGACATGTGGACAGGAGGAGGAGCCGGGATTCGAACCTCCGACCCACGGATCATTGGCCGACCTGCTCTACCTCCTGAGCCACAGCCGCCCCGGTGTCATATACACTTGCCACTTGTATATTGTACTGTCCTGAGGGCAGTGAGGGAGGTGTGATCCCAGAGATGTGTCCATGAGAGACAGCGGGCCTTGTTAATGAGCCTCGCTGCCCGAGGGGGAGACAAACGTGGCACAAACACTGGTCGGGGGTCTGCCATCAGATCAGAATAGCCACAACAGGGGCCCCTGGGTGCCACGGGCGCACCCTTGCTTCAATCCGCAACAAACTCAGCACAAACACTATCCAGGGGCCTGCCATGACAATAAGTCACACCATGCCCAGGGGCCGCGTGTGGTCCCCAGGGTTCCGCCCCCGGGGGCCACAGGCACACAGGGCTCCATGACAATAGTAGTTTTTGGTTTCTTAACCCTTAACACATTGGACGCCAGAGGTTAATCTCATAATGTACCTACCAGTGCCAAGCTCTTTTTGTTGTTTTTTTGTTGTTTTCATGTCGTCATAGCCCCCGCTAAATCCGTTTAAAATCCGCGTTCATTTGGTTCGACACAAACACGGGATCCGTGAAAAACAAATACAAAAAAATCCGAGCCGATCCGTGGCGCCATTTTGAAGTTACAGGCGAGAACGTTAGACAGGACGATGCGGTGAGGAAAACCACAAGGGAGATAAATCCATTCTAAGCTGACGCCCAGACAGGAAACGGATGCGAGCGAAAAAACCGGAACCAGTTTTATTCCGTTTCCGGTCGGCCCCGGAACCGGAAATGGGTCGAAAAAAATTCCGGAATGTGCACTTTTTCAATTTAACATGGGAAATGCGAGTCGCGTAGATCTACGCGACTGGCACACTGCGGCTTTAAATCGTTTGGCGTAGATCTACGCGACTGGCACGCGAGACATGGAACGCAACTGTGTAATTTTTTTTATTTGAGCTAAAAAGCATTATTTTACACCTTGGCTATTCAAAAATAGCAGATATACAAGCTCATAGCACGGCACCGAGTGCCGCGCTATGAGCTTGTAGATCGTGAAAATGTGTGCAAATCTTTGAATATATGTTGTTTTAAAGCGAACATTTTAACTCAAATCTTTGCTTCTGGGGGGTCCCTGGAACAACATATTTTGAGATGTGGGTCGGCGGCCAAATACATATCATTTTGGGGGTCCTTGACATGAAAAAGTTTGAGCACCACTGATATAGAAACATACGTTTTTCAGAAAACTGTTGGGATTTAGAAGACATTTGTAGAATCGGCTTTGGGTCTTAATGGGGTAACATGCAATGGTCAACACATCTAGATAAAACGATCCCGGTATGATATGAGTTGGCCTCATCATGACAGCTGGGATCACATCCCCCTGTTGATATTGTTGTCCATTTGGGTTCATAATATACAGGTTTTTATACATTCAGGGGTCCTTGAGGGGGGTCCCAGCTAAATGATTGATAGTTTAGACACCAAATGGACCTGTTAAATTAACACTAGAGCAGGGGTCTTCAACAGGGGGTCCGTATACGTGACCCCTAGGGGGTCCTCGGAGTTACTACAGAGGGGGGGGAGGCATCAAATCTTTGTGTGATAGGATCATGTTTTTTACATTAAAGGCATTGTAGGGAACATTAAGCCTAAATTTAAAAAATATGTATATATATTTTTTTTGCATTTTCTCCCCTCTATCAGCCACTATATAATGATGCTGGGGTGTTTTCCTTCATTGAAACACAGTCCTCTGTCTGAAATCCGTATTTTCCCTTCTGTTTATGTTCATGTTGTTTATGTCCGGGTCGTAAATTAACGCACGCATGTGCGTGTCCGTGCGCGTCCGTGCCCGTATCAACTTTTTACTTTCGGTTTTAAAACGCTCTCAAACTTCTTTTTTGAGGCACATAATTTACTTTTAAAAAATCGTTTGGATAGAATTTAGTTGTTTAGCTTCATATATGTGGTCAATTTATCATGAAAGAGCCTATTTAAAAATATAAATTCAGAGAACCGTAGGGTCGGGCATTTCCGCGAATTGTATCCGCATAAGGCAACCTATTTTGGGCATGACTCATTTAAAAAGTCCCCCCTGCGTCACCCCCTGGTGGTCGGGGAAAAGAACTGCTGGAGGGGCGGTGTTTGACAACAGTTTTTTTCTTTGATTATGTCTGAACTCCCTACAATGCCTTTAACCACTTGAACCCAAGCATCACTATTCTGAGGGAGAACATTAGCCAAAAATAGGAATAGGAAAAAATAGCAGCTCAAGTACAGAGTGAAAGGTCTTAGATCAAGTGGTTAAATGTCTGATAAAACATTAACATGAATCCAACACTGATGACTGTGCTGTTAAACAAGTCTATGAAGCTATCTATGAAATCTATGAAAAAGGTTTAATCTGCAACATCATTTAATACAATATTATGTAGTGGGGGTCCCTGCTTCATCTCTCTCTCAGCTAGGGGGTCCTTGGCCTCTCAAACACGTTGAAGACCCTTAACTAGAGTGTGCATTGGAGGTCTCAGACTGCCAGAGATTACAACAGTGGTTCTCAACCAGTGGTCCGGGGACCACCAGTGGTCCTTGAGGGGGTTCCAGGGGGTCCCCAGCCAAATTAATTGTTAGGAACCAAATGGACCCTTATGTGTCTGTAACTCTGAGTGTACAAATGTAACCAAATGGACCCTTGAAAATGAACCAAATGGACCCTCACGGGTCCATTTGGTTCCATTTGTACACTCTCAGAATTAAATGAACACAAATGCTGATGGTACAGTGTAGATTGGGGACCCCCAAGAAATCAAAATGGTTGGGTCCCTGGCATATATTTTCAAATGGGGGGTCCCTGGGCTAATATGTGTCAATTTGGGGGGGTCCTTGACACAAAAAAAAAGGTTGAAAACCACTGGATTACAACATCAAAAAGTATACATAATGTGGTGGTCATAGAAATGTAAACGTTTGAGAAACACTGGCCTATGTTGGCGACGTTCAAACTAAATCAATGTACTGTTATTGATGAGAGTGTGTGATTGTATACTGACTAAACATTATTAACACACCTCACACATAATAAGCAGAATAAAACCCATAAAACATGCTGTGTTTTAAGTATTAAAACATTAGACAAACCTAGAGAATCTGTTGTTGATAAATCCTCCTCATGTGTAGAAAGCGTGTCCACTCCAGATGACGCACATTGTGTGCGACGCAGCGAGGTAGCAACCATGGCAACCAGAGTTGTTGACGTAGGAGCTGACACGCCCCGCCCACTCTTATGGAGGGGTGTGTTTGATACGGTTTAGAAGACTATACCGGGAGGGCGGAGTTTACATAGTATCAACAGTCTATGGGATAAAGTAGCTACTCCTGGTCAAATATTACTCAATAACAAGTATTACTCTGTCAAATGTGTCAAACCATGAGTTAATGGTAGGCTACTGGAGAAGGATACCTCCTTTTAAAATAGCCAAAATATTCAAAAGTTGACTTGACATAATGCTTTAAAAAAAAAAATACTCCAAAACTATCTACACATTACAAAGTAGTCGTAGTCTACGTTTTCCTTTTATTATCAATGCTGCTGTGCTGAAATGTAGACTTTTCCAAAAATAAATTATTTTCCAGAAATCTACAACCTCACAACTATCATGACATCACTTATTTTTTCCCCAGGGACTAACTAAGAATATTTAAGTGCAATTTTGAGGTACTTTTACATTACTTTAGTATTTACATTTTGTACAGCCTACTTTAAACTTCTAGCCTGTATACTTCACTACATCTAAGAGGCAAATATTGAACTTTTTACTTCACTACAATTATTTGAGAGCCTGACTTACTAGTTAGTTACTTAGCATATTTTGATAATTAATACAAATTATGTTGCCTATAATTGATAAATTGTGATGCATTATTATAGATCAAAATCAACCCCAGCTGCAGCATAGTGATGAACACGTGAATGTATAATTAATTACAATATAATAATAATAATATCTAATCCACCAACTGACGGTAAATCCAATGCAAGTCCAAGTCCACCAAGAACTCGGTTGGACTAAAGGCGCTGTAGCCATATTTATTTCATCCAGCAGATGGCATCTTAACACCACCGTAGACTATATCGGTCTCCCTATTAGACTTTCTTGGGTTTGAGTATCTTCATACAGATAGATTTGAGTAGTTAATGTGCAGTTAGTTGACCAATAATAGCAGCAGTGAGTGGTAATCCATGAAACATGAACATTTTAAAGACATCCGGATGATCCGGACATCTCAAGCCAAGAGACCAGAATCAGGCCCCTGTTTCCCAAATTGGATGGGCCTGAGCTCTAGTTGATTAATTGAATATCCTACTTTATTAGCAGTTTGCAAAAAAAAAAAAAAAAAAAGCACAGGAAATACAAGGTCTGCTAAGAGGATTTTAAACCCAAGAAAGCCTATGGCTTGTTTCCATTGGGGTTCTTTGTACTCAATTCATAAATATGTTCCTGCCTGTTCCTGATGTGTGGCTCAGGAGTAGAGTGGCCGGGTAGAGTGAACTGGAAACCACAAGGTTCCCAGTTCGATCCCGGGCTGGGGAGCTTCCCCTGAGTTAGTGTTGAAGTGTCCTTGAGCAAGACGCTGAACCCCTAATTGCTCCCAATGAGCAGGTTGGTGCCTTGCATGGTTTCCTCCACCATCGGTGTGTGAATGGGCGAACGTAATGCACAAGCTAAAAATGCACCATTTAGCATCAGTCGATGTTTTATTGACTGAAAATTCAGGGAGTGGCAGTACCAGTGACAACCATGAACAGACTAGGGTGACGACCACGAAGAGTGTGGTGACATCTGGAGAGACAGAGGACGGCCGGAGAGACGGCGACCCGAGGTCAAGAAGGTTGGCAGCCCCAAACCACGTCTTCCGCGAGGAAGAACCTTTTTGCTAAAGCCCAAATTGTGATGGATAGTTAGGAACCAAATGACCTTATGGGTCTGTAACTCTGAGAGTGTACAAATGGAACCAAATGGACCCTTATGGGTCTGTAACTCTGAGAGTGTACAAATGGAACCAAATGGAGCCGTCAGGGTCCATTTGGTTCCATTTGTACACTCTCAGAGTTAAATTAACATAGATTTTTACAACATAAATTGGCGTCCCAGTGATAGAAATGCCATTAAATGGGGGTCTGCAGCCTAATGCATGTCAAACTGGGGGTCCTTGAAATTAAAATGGTTCAGAATCACTGCTAGAGTCGTAAAAAAAATCTTCTGTTTTGGGGGGTCCCTGGCATATCTTTTCAAATGAGGGTCTGCGGGCTAATAAGTGTCAATTTGGGGGTCCTTCACATGAAAAGGTTTGAGAACCACTGGCCTAAAGCCTCCTAGTGTCTGGCCTGGCATCAGCCGGACCGATGGGCGTGGATCCATGCATGTTGCAGGTTGTAGATGTAGCATGCATGGATCTGCGTGGTAGGTCTAGCCAGCGCCAGGCTAACCCTAACCCCCTAATTAGCACCGTCTCTAAACTACCCCCAAGAGACAGTGGGGGCAGTAGCATGCCACATGGACAGAGGAGACAGTGGGGGCAAGAGCATGCCACTTGGACACAAGAGACAGTGGGGGCAGTAGCATGCCACTTGGACACAGGAGACAGTGGGGGCAGTAGCTAGCCTGGTAAACCCCCCTCCCTCCGGAAATCTCATTTCCATTTGATTTCAGGAAGGAGTCTGGCCTGAAGGCTTGTCTGGGCGTTTCTAGCCCGTGCACCAAATGGACGAGCCTATTAGCGTCGTCGCTCATCGTTCTGTGAATGACAGCGAAAGTTGGCCAATCAGGTGGCGAGTTCGAGTGAGCCCGAATGGAGCCGAGTGCAGCCTGAGTGCAGCCGACCAAAAACGAACGGCAGCCATCTTTTTTGACCGCAGTGTTTTCTACTCTCTTTTAAACTTCAAAACACTCTCAAACTTCTATTTTGAGGCGCAAAATTTACTTTTAAGATATCGTTTTGATAGAATTGAGTTGTTTAACTTCATACATTATGTGGTCAATTAATCATGACAGAGCCTATTTAAAAATAAAAATTCTGAGAACCGGCAGGGGCGGGCAGTGACACGCATGTATTTGAATAAGGCAACCTATTTTGGGCACGGCCGTCTCAAAAGTCCCGTTGCGTCACATTAGTCTGGAGGTGGTAAAAATGCACTGGCTGAAGGGGAATACTGCTGATTGGCTGAAGGGGTTGTCAGTCAACGGTACGCCCGCCCAACTCCAGCCCAGAGCCAAATTGCCGAATGGGCGATCATGCCAGACTCACTCCTGAAATAAATTACAAATGAGATTTCCGGAGGGAAAACCCACCCAGCTGCAACCACGCACCACTAGAGGCCGCATTCCGCAGGACGAGAGAAGGGACAGACCCACAGCACCTGAGCTCAGTCACCTACACAGCATACACCAAGAGCAGGACAGCATGAAGTCATAAAATAGGTCCGGAGCTTGGTTGAAGCCGAAATGGTCTGCAATGCATTATCCTCACTGAATAAAGCATACTATTCTCGGTGGGCCATCTTTGCTGTCCTCGACGGCCGGCATGGGGGTGGGAGGGACAGCCAGAAACCACAGGTCCTGGTGCCTCATGGACTCTGTATCATAGTGCTCCAGCCGGTCCATGGCTCGGCCAGGAATGAGGTGTTGTAACAGCTGATCCACATCAACATAATTATCATAAACATATAAACTCATCCAGGATGTTTTACACCACAAACTGTGATAATAAGGAGACCGAGTGGTCCGCCATGTTGTCTCGAGCTGCTCTGTGCATCAACACACGTTGTTAAAACAGTTTACTTTACATTTCATCTAATGCATTACATTCTGTTACATTGTTTTGCCAGTAGATGTCGCTGTAAGATCACAAACCAAGGCTTTCCACAGGTTTTCATTCCAAACTGACCAGTGTGTTCCGGTCTTAGAGCCCGCCCTCCATGTTCGGTTGTTTTCACCGACAACATACATGCTGGCATCGTTTCCGTATCCGGTCCAGAGACACAGAACCGGATCAGCAGCAACCTGTACGCCTCGCAGCGCGAGGCGTTGTGAGCTTGTAGATCTGCTATTTTTGGCTAAGGTTCTCCTCAGAAAAGGGATGCTAGGGTTCAAGTGGTTAAGGTAAAAAAAAAAAAAATCTTATCACACAAAGATTTGGCGGACCCCCTGTAGTAACTCTGAGGACCCCCTAGGGGTCCCGGACCCCCTGTTGAAGACCCCTGCTGTAAAGTGAACTGATCAGGTCCATTCCGCTGACAACAATAAGACTTCCGGGTGTTGAACTAGCAACAATAAGGTTTCCGGTTGCCTTCAAAATAAGATCAGTGTAATTATTTAAATATTTATAAAAGACACACAATGTATTTTTAAAATACATTTATGATGTTTCTTTTTAAATGGCTTCCAGATTTAAATTGGCTATTGATCCCCATTAAATGTGCACTCAACACAGTTAACTGGATATCGTGTGTGTGTGTGTGTGTGTGTGCGTGCGTGCGTGCGTGCGTGCGTGCGTGCGCGTGTGTGTGTGCGCGCGCGATATTGTTTTTGTATCGTTTGTCCATTGTAATAATGCTGCCTCTAGGGCAGGTTGCTCTTGGAAAATTATCATTATAATAATATTGTTTATTAACAGTAAAAAAAAGTAAAACATTGACTACACTGTTTTTTCCGCGATTCTAGTTATGCTCCCTATGAGCCTTATTCCACGCCGGGCAAAAAAGGATCAAAGAGACATTCAACAGATTTATTGCAGGTTCAGAGAAACACAAGACATCCTGGAACAGACAGCACACAACGATCACTGAAATACATTAAAACAATGAGACAAACGACTAACATAACATATATAAAAAAAGAGATAATGGTGTCAGTTTTAAGGTATTAAGGCACGAGTCTGAACTTTATCAATGAATGTGTGTGTTTGGTGCGACCGACGTGAAGTTCCTTCTAAAGATGCTCTTAATAACTTTAGACCGACTTGGCAGTTAGGACTATAGTGGGGCGGCGTGGCACAAGAAATCAGCCAAATCGTTCAATTTTACGATGAAAGCGAAAAAGCAAATTTGGCAGAAGTGTTGATTGACATATTGGAAACAAAACTGGATATTGGGACATCACAAATTCTCACCCTGGTGGGCGTGGCAGGCATTTTTCAAAATGGCCACCAGCGGTTGATAAAATCCTCCTAGTTGTTGTCCTAGTAGGCTGAAATGTTGCGTGATGTATGTGAGTATGAAGGTGTGTGGGTGTGTTCATGCTAATTGCTTAAAAGGGGGCGTTGCAATGGGAGTGGCCTAGATAGCAGCAATATTTTGGGAGAATTGTTCAAATAGTGATACAAGTTGGAAATGTGGTACAAATCATCTCTGGAGATCACGCTTCGATTTAGAAAACCGGGCCACTCCTATATCAAAGATGGCAGCCATTTTGTTCAAGATGGCCGCCAACATTAGACTGTTTTTGCATTTCTGCATATCTTTTAATTATTTGAGGTCAATCAACAAATAGCACTCCCATAGTATGTCACCATTTATAACCATCTAAATTAAAACATTTCAAAAACACGCCATACAACTGTGCTCACAGTCAAACTCAAGGTCGATGACTTCTGAACATATATTTTTTTCCCTTCTAGTTCTGTGTCTTACTCGGTGACTCCAGCCACCTGCATGTCATCTCTCACCGCATCCTTAAACCTCCACTTTGGCATTTGGCCTTTCGCCAATGCCACCGTTTCCAAGCCGTACAGCATCATGGGTCATGGCTGGTCCTCCTACCGTCCTATACAGTACATCTTCCCTCTCACTGGTATCCTTCTGTTACAAATAACTCCTGAATAAAGAAATCACATGGATGCACCTGGGATGTATCATCAGTTCTTTAGCCTGGGGTCGATGGGTGTTTCGGATCTCGCAACATACATCCTCGCCGACGTGACATGGCTGGGGTTGATCAAGCCCCCGACTTACATCCCAGTAGCTACCCACGGTCAGTCCTCTTAGGGCAAGACGGGGCCTCTCAGTCCGCTTATCCGGGACTACTCTGCCAGGACTGGGGGAGAGTGGAAGCTCTGGCACGTGGAGGGACTAGGCTCTGTCGATGGCCTCCTGGCCGTCTCCTCCTTCGTCTCACCAGGTCCAGGACCTGAGTGTTGCACCAGACTCCCCTGTTAACACAGTCTCACTCCGAAGAAGGCACATGTTGCCTTTTTGCCAGAACCCCAGGAAGGCAGTATGTGTCGTCCAAGTCCGCCCCCGACGATAATATGCGCCTTCCAGGGTCACTCATAGACATTCATAGAATTCCTCAAAAGGCAGCCTGCGCCTTCTTAGTCGTTCCATTGATAATACATTGGACTGACACACAACGTGAGCTAAGAGACTTGGTTGAAATGCTCCAGAGCACACACCACCCACAAAAACCTGACAACAATATTCTGAGCATTTCCATATTATTTTGGTAATTTTTCGATGAGTATTTGTTGAGAACGGGACATTTCTTTGACTTTTCCAAGCCCCTGACGTCATTTCAGATTACTTCCGCATTCCGTCACGGGCGTCATGGCTGCGTGAACTTCAGCCTTTTTTTGCGTTATTTCCATTACACTCGGTACATCTACATTAACGTTCAAATCTCAAATATAAAGTGCTCACTTAATGGCCACGGATGTTAAAATTCTGTACGGGTCCTTAAAAATACATGTATCTTTTGTATTGTTCAATAAAAAAGCATTTAAATCCGATTGGTGGCCATTTTCTTCATGCTTTTACTACCTGACCCTATCGGTTGGAAGGTGTATTGCACTCTGATACTTTATAACTCTGTGAGAAAATGGCAGCCAATCGGAATAAAATGCTTTTTATTGAACAACACGGAATATACAGGTATTTTTTAGGGACCGTACATAATTTTGACGTCCGTGGCCATAGGTTAAGCACTTTATAGTTGAAATCGAAACGTTTATGTAGATGTACGGGTCGTAAATGGAAAAAGTGCAAACATCAGGTTGAAGTTTCGTCATGACTGTCATGATATGATGTTTCAGGGCTACTTATAACTATCTATCTATCTATCTATCTATCTATCTATCTATCTATCTATCTATCTATCTATGTATCTATCATTATCATTATCATTATCATTATCATTATTATTATTATTATTATAACTAGCAATAATGAATTGTGCTAATCTAATTGCTAATAATTGACTAGTCTAGTCTGGGCGCCGAGATGAGAAGTCGCATGAAGACGCGCTCTCCGCGCTCCCGCATGGAGACGCGCTCTCATGGCAACACATTTGCCAGTTTTTCAATGGATATACTCTTCATTTTCATCCTTTTGTGGACGACGGATTCATTCCTTGAATATCCACAAAATCTACACCTGATGGAGACAGAAAAGGGTAATCCACGGGGAAATGAAAAACGAAAAACACTCGGACTTCTACCTACTCGACGACACTACAGAAACAAAGCATCTGGGGTTCGCGGCTGGAGCTCTCCATACGCTTCTAACCATGGACTCGACTAGAAAGTACGCGCCCCCGACAGGACGCATGGACCGAAGATTTTTAGTCATCCTTTTTCTTCTCCTGTCGGGTGATATCCACGTTAATCCAGGCCCAGTCACCACCAGGCAAACTTCTGCCCGTCTGGCGAGAGAGGCAAACTTGGCCAACGAAGCTAGCGCTGCTAACGTTGCTATCGTTGCCAGCGACAACGTCGCACAACAACAACAACAACTCCACGCCGCTAGCTCTCAGTCCCAACAAGCCAACGCACCCTCGGACTACATCAACACCACAGCTGTACTCGCCGCACCACGACGCGCGACGGAGAGACGCTGCGCAACCGAAGGAACCTATCCACGGACACATCTGGCGGTTCCAGGCGGCACAAGGACCAGGATGGACCCCCGTGGACACAGACGAAGGCCCCCCTCAACCCCCCATCCCCCCATCCCCCAAGCCCCACAGCTGGTTGCTTACCAACAAGAACCAGACGTAAACCTAAGACCGGTTACCACCAAACAGTCACGATCAGAGACCTCAAAAACTACAAGAGTGAGGACTTGGATCACAGACTAGATAAACAGGATTGGTCCGACGTACTAAACAGCACACAGGTAGACGAATCTTGGCTTGGTTTCAAAACCAAATTCATTCAAATTTTGGACAGTGTGGCTCCCATGAAAACCATCAGGGTCAAAACCCGCTCGGTTCCATGGATGAATTCGGATATCCTTACTACCATGAAAGTCAGAGACAAAAAGTGTTCTGACTATCATAAAAGTAGGATCAAACTTGCCAAAAGTTTCAACAAAGGTCTCGAATCCCACGTAGCGAAACTCAAAAAAGAGAAAAACATGCTAAGAAACAAGGTAAATGGCATGCTGTTGTTAGCAGAAAAAAGCTACCTCGATGGCAAAATTGAGGAAAATCAAAACAAACCACGTGAGCTCTGGAAGCTATTCAACAACCTACTAGGCTGCAGCAAGAAATTGAAAACCAGGTTTACAAACATAAACCTCAAGGTGAATGACACTCTCATTTCATCCAAACGGGAAGTGAGTAAAATCCTCAACATATTCTTCACGACCGTGGCCTCAGAGTTAGTTGAAAAACTACCCCCTCACTCTGGGAGTCATGGTGGAGAGTATGTTGATTCATTTTACGATAAACAGGGTGTACGCAAAGATGATTTTAAACTCTCCACTGTGTCAACAGATGAGGTGTTTAAAAAATTGAGTACTCTCCAACAACACAGAGCCACAGGTCCCGACAACATCCCCGCTAAATTTCTAAAAGACTCAGCCACCTCCATTGCTCCAATCATTACCCACATAATAAACCTCTCCATCATACAGGGACGGGTCCCTAACGACTTCAAAAAAGCAAGAGTGACCCCTCTGTACAAAAAAGGAAACCAATTAGACCCTTCCTCCGACAGCGCAGTGCTCCGACATTAAACAGTAAACCCGAACCAAACCCGCACCCTAACCCTAACCGCACGCGGATGCCACATAGTCGGAGAAAAGGTCTGTCGGATTAACGCATGCCTCCCCCTGGCAACTACCGCCCTATTTCTATTCTTAGCTCCATCTCGAAAGTCATGGAAAAAATAGTCTATGAACAGGTTGATAAGTACCTTGCCGAAAAAAATCTAATTTACGAATTCCAATCTGGTTTCAGAACAAACCACTCCACTGACACATGCCTTCTCTATTTGAACGACTCTATCAAACAAGATGTCGACAAGGGCAAATATTGCGGCATGGTCATGCTGGACCTCCAGAAGGCTTTTGACACCGTTACTCACCCAATTATGATCAATAAGCTCAAAGCAATAGGCTTTGATGACACGTCGGTGAAATGGATGAGATCCTACCTGGAAGGGAGGGAGCAAGTGGTGGAAGTAAACGGCACCCAGTCCCCTCCCCTCCCAGTGACTTGTGGTGTTCCTCAAGGAAGCATACTAGGACCACTACTATTCCTGATATATGTGAATGATATGTCTTCAGCTTGCGACTGCAAACTGTTCCTGTTCGCAGATGACTCGGCTCTGCTGGTCTCGGACAGGGACAGGCTGCAGGTTGAGAAAACTCTCAGCACTGAACTCAACAAGATCTGCATCTGGCTCTCCGACAACAAACTCTCATTACACCTGGGTAAAACTGAATCCATCCTCTTTGGGTCCAACCCTAACCTTAGAAAGGCTGAGAGTTTCACGATCAAAGTGGGTGAAAATGTTATCACAAGAAAGGAGGAAATTACCTACCTGGGTTCCATCTTGGAGGCAAACCTCTCAGGTGACAAAAACGCTGAAAAGACGATCAAAAAGGTCCACAAAATAACACGGAGGATGTGGAGGCCTATTCGTAAAGTCAGTAGGAATACTCTGAAGATTCTTGTAGGGGCTCTCATACAAGGTCATTATGATTATGCATGCACTTCATGGTATCACAACACCTCCAAGGCCCTAAAAACAAGGCTCCAAACATCCCAAAACAAACATGTAAGGCTACTTCTTGGCCTCAATTACAAAACCCATCTAACCCCTGATCATTTTGCTAGGATTGGATGGCTTAGGGTTGAGGACAGAGTACAGCAACTTGCTATGGGCCTGGTCTTCAAGATACACCACAACATTGGGATCCCCCTGTATTTGTCAAAATACTTCCAAAATGTTAATCAAGTCCATGATCATAACACCAGAGGCAGCTCCACAAACCATGTTCAACCCAGATTTGGCACAACAAAGGGAATGAACTCTTTCTCATGCTATTCATCTAAAATGTGGAATGCCCTACCAAAAGGAGTAAAGGAGTGTAAAACCCTACTCACTTTCAAAAATGCCATAAAGATACACCTTCAGGAGGCTGCAATTCAAAAATGGCCCCTGTCCAAGTCCTAATTAACCCACCCCATATCCTAACCTAACCTACCCCCCCCCCCTCTCTCTTTCTTTTTTTGTACATATTTTTCACCCTTCATACCAGTAACCTGTAAACTGATTGTATGACATTTCTGTATAGTAGTGTGTATATCTGTCTGTCTCTTATATGTCATCATGATTTGTGTGCGTGGGGATCTCATCTTAAACAAGCTACGTGCTTAACTGAGCTATCCAGTTTAGTACACCTTGTATTGTGAATTTGTACTTCCATGTACTGTTATGTACTGTCATGTACTGTTCTCATGTCTTACTAAATAAAGTACATCAATCAATCAATCAATGCTTATAGCATTTCAAATGTTTAACACTGGGGTTCACAATCACCTTTTTGAATGTTGTTGATGCTGTTAATATATCCCGAATAATAATAAGGGTAATAATAATAATAATAATAATAATAATAATAATAATAATAATAATAATAATAATAATAATAATAATAATAATAATAATAATAATAATAATAATAATAATAATGATGATAATAATAAGTATTATCATTATAATTTAATCATCTTTATTTGTTTTGTGGGGTATTTGTTAATATTAACATTAACATTATTACTGCAGCGAGCCCACAATAATAATAAAGACATGTATCTCAGCATGGCTTTTCAAAACCCTGCAATTGCATCTGGTCTTGTGGCGTGCCTCACTATGCGTAATTCTGCGGACTCTGAGGCTCGAGATCGAATCCCGCTGGGTGCACTCGTTTTCCGACAACCGCAGACTACTTTTTTGGGCTAATAAAGTATAGTTTTGGACCATGACGGAGGCGCGTCGACTCAGCAGACCTTGAGGCTGAGGAGTCTCGCCCGAGCGCCTCGAGGCGCGAGTGCCCACGACGACCAGCCGATGGACTGCTAGTCGACTCAGCGCCGTTCGAGTTATGTACCGATAGGGACAGAATAGTAAATGATGTTGTGGGGACTGCGTTTGCCCCAAGCGTCACTCAAAGTGACCACTGGCCAATCACAGCGCGACTTTTCCGGGTCCGGGGCGGGTCTTGGCAGAAAGCAGTTGCATATCACTATCACGCCTCTGAACTCTGTGGGAACATGAATAAGGAAGTCATCAGATAACATTAGCCCCGCCCACCATCCGTCCCCTTCTCTGAACTCTGTGGGAACATGAATGAGGAAGTCATCAGATAACCTCTGAACTGGGTTTAATTAAGCAATATTACATATATTGTATCATTTGTTTTAATAATGTCAGATTTTGCATTTAATGTGTATTTGCAGACTTGTTGACTGTGGCCTCAAGGAGACACACTTTGAAGTTGTTGCTTCAGCTCTCAGCTCTAATCCTTCACATTTAAAACAACTGGAGCTGGGTTACTACGACCTGTGGAACACAACTTCACTGGACCTGCTGTGTTCTGGACTGAAGAGTCCACACTGTTGTCTGGAGATTCTCAGGTCAGATTCATTTAACAATGTAAATATTATATGCATACAGTGGTGAGACCTAAGGTCTCACCACTGTACAGCATGGTACCAACACTGATTATAATAATGATACAGTACACTGACCACAGTATGTAAAGCCATGCTGAGACAAACAAAGAGATACATGGCTTTATTATTATCATTATGGGCTCGCTGCAGAGCGAGCACTTTCTTCCCGCTTTAAATTTCTTTCTAAATGTATTCTGTGCACTTTTTTGTTACTCTTATTTCTTCCACATATTTTGTGCTTTATATTTAATTCAAACTTTAACATGTTCAGCTATAAGTGATGATGTGTGGGTGTATTTAACTTTAAGAAATGTTTTATATTTTTTGAAATATTATCTTTTTTTTCTAGAGCACATCTAATGACTCCTTCATACTTTCACCTAGAAACTTCATTCAAACTTCCAAATGCTCGGCTATCTTTGGAGCATTTATTTTTAAGTTTAACGGGAATAATTAACTAATTGACTGCCAAGTATTTGGACACATCCAAACGCACACACTGCCATTGAGGTATTATGACGTACGCTGGTGTTTTCAGTGTTTTTGCTAGAGGGCGCTCTTCGCCAATCTCTGAGTGATCCTATGAGTTCCGGAGAAGAGTAGACCGGGATATAACGTGATGACAACAAACGCAGCCCCGTCAGATCTAATGTTAAAGGATTTAGAAAAACATATTTGTCTCTGCTTTCTCCTTGTATTTTTCTGCATTTTGGGCAAGAACAAGGTATATTCTACAGCCAATAACTAAAGGCGGAGCCGAGTTCCACATGCATCACAAACGTGCCAATGATCATAGTAAAGCCACACTCCAGTGTATTATTTTAGGAGCCAGCTGGTCAGGGCTTAAAGAACAAGGACACGTTGGTAGAGTTTTGGGTTGTGTTCTTATCTTGTCATGATGTAACTAGTCCAAGTGGCGACATACATCACTCCGTTGCTCAGTTGATTACAAAGAGCTCTCAAAATCACTCTTTTAGCGTGATGAACGCAAACAAAGCTGATTCTGAAGGTATATAACACAAAACCCTGTACAAGAAACATTTAAACTTTCTGTTGATTTTACTATTTGAGGATCCACATCCGCAGATCCAGTCTTATTCCTTCCTTCCTCCAGAGAGAATGACTAAATCAACAGGAAGTTTACCTTTTTCTTTAAGATCAAGTAAAGATTATTTAGTTAATTATTCCTGCCTGTTAGAGTTCAGCTCTTGTATCTCTACTCCAAACCCTGACAGTCAGACCAGGTCCTTTAATAGATGGTTAGTTTTTCTAGAGAGTAATAATATAATGTCTGATGTTTGATTCTTCATTTAGACTGACTCACTGCTGGTTGTCAGAGAGATCCTGTGAAGTTCTGGCCTCAGCTCTACGTTCTATTCCATCCCTCCAACTCAAAGAACTAGACCTTCCTTTCAACACCCTGAATGACTCAGCACTGCAGCTGTTCTCTGGACTAAAGACTCTCCAGTGAGTATAATTAACTGTGTCCATGTTTGTTAGTTCACTGTTTCTATTAGAATGTTTCAATGGTTGGTAGGCAGGCTGGGGGGAATATGAGTAAAATGAATGTGCAATACATCACCTACATGTAAATTAATCATATTAGTATTATTATTATTATTATTATTATTATTGTTATTGTCTCCGCCAGGCCGAAGGCATGGTGGAGAGTATGTTTTCGTTCCCGTCCCGCTGTGTGTGTCCCCCCCCCCTAGCCAAGCTAACATTGGTCAAGCTTCACGTGACACCTGACAATATGTTGAAAGGGTGTGCTTTGATTGGCTAGCGAGACGCATGACGAAATACATACCTATAAATAGGTGTGTCACTTCGAAATATTGTTTACATGTTTCGAAGTGACATCAGTGCCATCAGCCAAGCTAACATTTAGTCAGGGGATATTAGCAGAAAAAGTTCCAATCTTGGAATAAATTCCTTACCAAAAGTCCACACCAATGTGTTTGTAAAGGTGTCTAGTAACACATCTCACAAAGACTGAAATGCAGTTTCCCTAGTTTCCCAGTTTCTCCACACTATCCATCAGCCAAGCTAACATTGGTCAAGTGACACGTGACAATATGTAATATTGACAGGATTAATGGAGAGTATCTCTTCCTCTCCGTCCGTCTCTCTGTGTCCGTCTGAGAACACCCAACATTGGTCAAGCTGCATGTGACATCACATGCACGACCTCGGAGCACAGGTCTCCTCCAGCGGACCTGTGCTATTTTAACCAAAGGAAATCACTTACCCTATCTTTAATCACCTTTAACACCTATCCATCAGCCAAGCTAACATTAGTCAAGTGACACGTGACAATATGTAATATTGACAGGATTAATGGAGAGTATCTTTTCCTCTCCGTCCGTCTCTATGTGTCCGTCTGAGAACACCCAACATTGGTCAAGCTGCATGTGACATCACAATATGTTATATAAATAGGTAATCAGGAACAGTACTTTCCAGTACAAATTACCCGACCGTGCGTGTGTGTCCGTCTGAGAACACCTAACATTGGTCAAGACCTGCCAGTGGCTGGCAGGTCTATATTACATATTCTGATGTAATATAAATAGCTTAGACAGGATCAATACAGTACTTTCCAGTACAAACTGAGATCACAGCTGAGATCACACAATGCAACTAACTCCCAGTACGCAAACTGAAGAAGCAGAAAATCATCGTCTGAAGCTTGGTGTAGTAATAATGACTGTTCGATGGTTGATTTGATTGTTGTTGCTTACCACCTCTGTATCTCATTACTTATTAATATAATAATACTATAATTGCTATGATATAGTAACATGTTCTATCTTTGGTAAGAATTAGAACATTTCTAGAAAACTATGGTTAAAGATAGGGTAAGTGATTTCCTTTGGTTAAAATAGCACGGGTCCGCTGGCGGAGACCTGTGCTCCGAGGAGCACATTTTCTAGTTCTCTCCGCCAGGAGAGTTTGTTTTCACTTTCTGAAACTGGGACTAACATTGGTCAAGCCTCACGTGACACGTGACAATACGGTGAAATAGTGTGATCCGATTGGCTAGTGACGTATAGCGGCCTATAAAATACATGTGTCACTTTGAAAGTGTCTGTGCCTTTCAAAGTGAGGTAAGACAGTTCCAACAATCCTGCATGCAAAGCAGATACTTTAATTAAGCTAAAGCCTCTCTAGATGGGAAGGCCTCGATCCTACAAATGCTTAGTTAATAGCTAAGCGCCCAAGCCAGCGAGCATGATTTCGAGTTGACATGGTTGAGAAATGGACAGATAGGACACTTACACAGACAGGAGGGATAGGACACTTACATAGACAGGACGGATAGGACACTTATACAGACAAGACGGATAGGACACTTATACAGACAGGACGGATAGGACACTTATACAGACAGGACAGATTTTTTGTAAGAATTAGAACATAAGAGAACATGTTCTAATGTTCTCTTATGTTCGGTATAACGGCCTATAAATACGTGTGTCACTTTGAAAGAGTCTGTGCCTCTTTCAAAGTGAGGTAAGACAGGAATAATCACGAAATGGCTGAGAAATGGCGGATACTGTAACAATTGGATAGGACACTTACACAGACAGGACAGATAGGACACTTACACAGACAGGACAGATAGGACACTTACACAGACAGGACGGATAGGACACTTACATAGACAGGACGGATAGGACACTTATACAGACAGGACGGATAGGACACTTATACAGACAGGACGGATAGGACACTTATACAGACAGGACGGATAGGACAGTTATACAGTAACTCCAGGTGGGGATACCAGTTTTATCCAACTAAGGTTTGGATAAAACAGACGGATAGGACACGGATAGGACACTTGTGTCATGTTACTATGACACAGTAACATGTTCTAATTAGAACATAAGAATTAGAACATTCCCAACATTCCCAACACAAGTCTGCTGGCGGAGACTTGTGCTCCGAGGAGCACTTTTTCTAGTTATTATTATTATTATTATTATTATTATATTTTGAGCGGTGCAACCGCTCCTATAAGAGGGTTTAGGACCCATCCGTGGCTAAAGTTTTTCTTTCCGTCATGAAAATTTGTCTTTCGCTGTACTGTGATTGGCTGATTGGCTGTGAAGTACTGTTATTGGCTAGCGAGACGCATGATGAAATTAATAACTCATGAATATCACCGCTCACTTCACACTGGGTGTGATATTTTTTATCAAAACAATACTTCACCTCTGAGCTCTGATTTACGAGTCAATTTTAACTTTTAGTGAGTCAGTGAAGTAAATATAAAAAACAAACAATTTTGTCCCTTTTGTTTTACAACATGAAAAGCAATCAAATGTAACATAATATGTTTAGGTATCACTGATGTTAATGTAACTACATTACAAGCAGTTTTGGGTAACGTTAATTTGAAAAGTAACTTGTTACATTACAGGATTACTGCCGTTAAAAAATGTATTTTGTTACGTTACAGTATTACTTTTGTTAGATTACTTTTACGTTACTGAAGATTAAAACCCATTTGTGAGGAATGATATATCCTATGTAATATCCCCTCATTACGAGTATGTTTGGTAAACATAACATCAAAAGAGCAGCCTATCAGAGTGGCCACAGTGTGGAGCTGTGCTGAGCTTCACTAAGCATACTGACATATATAATTTACATGATGTTCTTCTTTTCAACAACAAATCCAACAATCATGTGAATACTTCTACGACCGTACTAAAGGATAACCTCTCTGTCTTCTCTCAGTCTCTGTCATGTCAACAGGTGTGACCAATTAATGTAATACAAAACCAAACCAGTCAGTCAGTCAGTCAGTCAGTCAGTCAGTCGTGTGACACTGTCACACCAAAAGTGGTGACCTATGAATAGAATGATTACACAATCAACACAGGTTGCTGGCTGTTGGCAGGGCACGTGGTCACCGATTTGTGTGTAAGATCCGTGCAACTCTCTGTTGACAGAGACACGATCATTAATATACCAGGAAACGGCACAAATGTGTTGATGGATATTTATTTTCCTTTGTGGCAACAGAAGGAATAGGAACATATAGGTCTAAGTAATGCCATTGTTATAGTATATATAGGTCTGAAATAATCTAAGTTATCAAAGTAATGCCATTGTTTAGGACCCTTTGTTTGCAAATTGATAGTTATGTTAATATATAACTTAACTCATGAAAAAAGTTGATGTTCATGTTGTACTTCCTACAGAGTGAAACATGGAGGAGAAGACTGGATTAAACCTCAACTCCTTACAAGATGTGAGTATCTGTCTGTCTGTCTGTCTGTCTGTCTGTCTGTCTGTCTGTCTGTCTGTCTGTCTGTCTGTCTGTCTGTCTGTCTGTCTGTCTGTCATTTTATACTGGCTCCTCTCTCCCTGGATGTTGTCCTGAAAACTCTTCAGTAGCTTCCACTGAATTCATATTCATCATTTCATACGGGCTCATGCTCTCTCTCTCAATACTAACAGCGGCTAGACAGAAGGGCCGCGCAGCAGCCCGCACCTCTAGTCTGTTCCAACCTAGGCTAGGGGTCACTAGGTGAAACATAAACCATCTATCTATCTATCTATCTATCTATCTATCTATCTATCTATCTATCTATCTATCTATCTATCTATCTATCTATCTATCTATCTATCTATCTGTTAAACCCAGCCTAGGGGTCACTAGGTGCAACATAAACCATGGATTCCCTCCTTCCCCAAACAGTCAGGACACACAGGTTTAAAATACCAAGAGTCAAGGATGTATTTGATATTGAAGATAGAAATAAACAGCGAGACAAGAGACGTAGGCACGTTGAGGTAGTTTACTTAAACACCGTGAGCTGTACAACACATTTCATTCATTCACTGCGAGCAGCATAGCAACACTACTTTAACCCGGAACCGGAAGTGTCTATATTCCCCTGAGCCTCGCTCTTAAAGGGACAAGCCCTCTTTGGTGAATGTCTCTCAATGTCTCTCGATGTGGGTCACCACAATGTACCATTACCTCAGGGTGGGACTATGAAGCAAACAAAACAAAACCTATTCTTACCTAACATAAAGGAAACCAAAGATACAAATATATATATAAATATAACCTAATGTAGAAACATAATGTAAAGTGACTAAAACAGAACAAACTAATAATAAAAAGAGAGATCACCCACCCCTACACGCACAGATCTTTAACCCATGGCAATTCTAAAAACAGCAAACTGTCTGTCTGTCTGTCTGTCTGTCTTGTAGATCGGCTATAATTCAAACATATCAGAAATAGCTGATCTACAAAGCTCTCAATGTGTCGCATCACAATGCATTGTCAGCTTGTAGATTGGATATGTTTCAAAATAACAAAAATAGTAGATCTACAAGTTGAAAACTAGTCGTATAGTTATTCACTGTGAGCTATAGATCGTCTTCATGGCAAAAACATGTTGCATCATAACGTGTTGTGAGCTTGTAGATCATCTTGTAGATAAGCTTTATTTAAAAGAAAAACAGAAGATCTAAAAGCTCACAACACCCCACATTGTGAGCTTGTAGATCCGCTTGAGGCGTTGTGAGCTTGTAGATCATCTTGCAGATAAGCTTTATTTAAAATAAAAATAGCAGATCTACAAGCTGGTAGATCATTGGTAACCAAGCGGTGGACATGTAGATCTTCAAAGCCATCACAGTCTATCACAAACAGGGTTGTGTGTATTGTTAGAGGAGGCGACGGATCAATCAATTGAACAGAATATCTAAATGTGAATATTAATTGATGAGAAAGTCAGTGTTGTGCTTTGAAGATTAGATATCTGTAATAACAATGTATTTAATGTCCCTGTGTGTTTTCATTTGTTTTTTTAAAGTAACCTAAAAAGTGTCAACTTTATAATTAGTAGTTAAGCTGTCAGTTAAGCTTAACTAGTGACATAGATAGTAGTGTGATAAATATAGTAGTGTATAGTGTGTATAGGTTTAGTGGTCTATAATGTGTTTTCTTCCTATTCCTGTCCTCTCCCCTTCCTGGTGGTCGCACAAACACTGGGTTACACCCAGATGACGCGATACCACTAATCTAATATATCCTACTCTGTCAACTCACGTCGAGCAAGTGGTAACGGGAGGGCTTTGGAATTGCCACTCGGCTGTGGTGGAAGGCAAAGCTGCTTTCATCTCAGCCTACGCATCCTTGCTCTCCCTCAACTTCCTTGCTCCGACTGAGACCTGGATCCCACCAGAAAACACTGCTACGGCCGCGGCTCTGTCAGATGTGTACTCTTTCTCTCACACTCCCAGAGCCGTGCGGATAGGTGGTGGTGCTGGTCTACTAATTTCCAGAAAATGGAAATACTCTCCTGTCTCACTGTCACAATTCTCTCCAAACTCTTTTGAATTTCACATGGTCACGGTTTCTCATCCAGTCAAGCTCACCATTGCAGTTGTTTATCGCCCACCGGGCCCTGCTGGTGGCTTCCTGGAAGAGCTGGACCATCTGGTCTCTCACTTCCCGGTCGATGGCTCTGGAATCATCCTTCTGGGTGACTTCAACCTCCCGACTGAGAAGCAGCGAGACCCACTCCTTTCGTTTCTCGCCGCCTTCGACCTAGTTCTCTCTCCATCTCCTTCTACCCACGAGGCTGGCAACCAACTGGACCTGATCTTCACCAGATGCTGCTCTACTGCTAACCTGTCCGTCACTCCTCTTTCCAGTGAAAAGGTTAGAAAAGGTAAGAAATGATCTGATCACTACTTCATGTCCTACTCTCTCTCTCTCTCCTCTCCCCCCTCACAGCCTCTCCCTACCCACATGGTTTCCTCACGTCGCAACCTTCGCTCACTTTCACCCACTGATCTTTCCGCTTCTGCTCTCTCTGCTCTCCCTGCCCCTGAATCCTTTGCTCTTCTATCCCCTGATACTGCCACTGATCTTCTTTTCTCTACTCTATCCTCTTCCCTGGACCACCTTTGTCCTCTCACCACCAGGCCTGCACGCCAAACTCCACCTGCCCCCTGGTTGTCGGACTCAGTGCGTACTGAGAGACGGAGCCTGAGACCGGTGTTCACTCTCCATTCCGACATATCACCACTCCGACTAGTGGCTTCCGCGTGCGGTTAGGGTTAGGGTTAGGGTTAGGTATAGGGTTCGTCAACGTCGGAAAGGCGACATGTCGGAAAGGAGAAATGCACCCCCTGAGACCGGCTGAGCGCAAATGGAGAAATGGCAACCTCCCGGAGGACCTTTAGGCTAGTGACAATGGCCCCAAAATATTGAGGTACCCCTACCGGAGTTAGAAACAAACACAACATATTTTTTCTTCATCTCTAAGGCCTCCCATACATGAAATGGATTGTTGTGTAAAAATATTTTACTGCAAAAGTGGTGAAATTGATATATAAAGTTATACACCCCAAACAAAAAATAAAGCCTGGCCGTCTGGGGGTTGAGGCATAAAGACTCATGTAGATTCACAATGGAAGCTCTGACAGGTTTAAAACTTTGCATAAATGAAGTCAGGACATTCCTCTACATTCTAAAAAAGACTGAATGTCAATATCTGAATGTAAATAGGAGATACAGTCATTTGAACACATATCTACATAGGCGGAAATGAAAATCTATGTAGAATGTTATCTTTACTTTGTAGTGACTCTGACAAGGATTGTCATAGCAGGACCTATGATGTCTTGTTTGAAAGGTGTGGTTCTACTGAATCCAGCAATATCAATTGTGTAAACATAGCTTTAATACTCATGGAGTTATGTCACTAAACGTATATGGTGTCCCAAATGGGGAAAACATGAAACAGTCCTAATGAAATCTACAGTATCACACAGATTAGTTTTATTTTCCATTCACTTATCAAGGGTGGAAAAATATTAACAAATTCACTCGAGTGGAAGTCCCAACAATGTATGAAATGTCCCAAAGTTGAGAAATTGTTAAAATATTTATAAGATATACAACTTGAAATGCAGGCCTACAGTAGAACTTTTAACAATTATTTGGCAAATCTGACTGAGGTAAACAAAGCTCCACCCATTTGATGATCAAAGTTATCCTCATAACAGCAAGTCATTCAATTCTGTAGAGTATATCATTTAAAAATATTTGGTTTCAGGTTATACTAGTATGGCTCCACCTGCTCTATCTGTATCTGCATCGTATTGCCTACGTGGACTTCTTCATAAACTGATAGGTAAATCATTGCAAATATTTTGGAATGTGAAAAGATGAGAAGGACCTTGCCAAATCAAGTAGAGAGGAGAGTGGCCTCGCTTAAAGTTCCTTTAGCGTAACAGAGTCTGTCCAGTAGCTTACATTGACAATAGCAGCACACAATAGCAGTTTCACCAGATTGGAACAGAGTCTTATAGTATCACTGGTAACAATATGGTTAGTGTACATATAGCCTAACAACAGTACTTTTTTGTTTTGTTTTTTTGTTTAGCAGAATGGAGTGTGATGAACAAACATGTCAATATCTGGTCACATCATTGTATTATCCTTGGTAAACATTCAGAAAAAGTAAAGAAACAAGATCCATATGACAAAAAGCCCACAGCAGAAGGCCTTCAAAGCATACTAAGTGTTGCTCAACAGACATACAGATGAGATACTTTCCTTAAAAAATAATGGTATCTTAGAGCAAACAATACCTGCATCAGGCTCATCAAGAAGACTGAGTAGGGTTAATACAACATTGTTTAACATACGGAAAGATTGTTTCATTTGTGGGAAGGCCATACAGGACAAGAACATCTGACATTAAGACTGGGACAGGTACAGTAAGAGTACCAGAGACACGGTCTGTCATGCAGCATCAGAAAGGTTGATTGTACCCGGATGGCTTTGTGTATGATGCCAAACATCATAAAATCTCTAAACGAAATATAGCAGATGCCAAACCGAAATAAAACATAAATAATCAGAACAGCAGACCAGTACCTTTGACAAAGCTTTTATTAAGCTCACTGAAGTAATTGACAAAACAGTTTTTTAAAGAAATTAAATGATGACTCTAAACTAAGGGTTATGATGACATACTTAAGAAAGTGGTCCATGCTTTGTCTCAATATCTTCAGCTCTATGTATTATTTGCCTCTCAGAGAGATCTTGACTTGGCTGTTGTGTCTCAGTCTTCTGTCAATTCGTTTTTTTTTCTTGGCGATATGCAGATTCTAATAATAATGATAATGTCTCTTCAGTGCAGACTAGAAACAGTCCAGTGTTGGCGTCTGGCGAATCTCCATGGGGAGAGAGTTCCAGAGGGCAGGGGCTGCCACACTGAAAGCTCGATCGCCGCGGGTCCGCTTATTGCTGTGAGGGGTGGTGAGGAGCCCCAAGTCAGAAGACCGGGGGAGTAATCCTCGAGGAGGTCTGACAGGTACCGTGGGGCTAGGGCATGGAGAGATTTATAGGTGAGGAGGAGCAGTTTGTAGGTGATGCGGAATTTAACCGGACGCCAGTGGAGGTGTTTGAGGGTGGGGGTGGTGTGCTGCCAGCGTTTGGTGTGGATGAGCAATCTGGCAGGTCTGTCCAGGGCAGGTCTGGCAGGTCTGTCCTGTCCAAGGCTTTGTTGGGGAGCCCAAACAAGACACTGTTAGAGTAATCCAGGCGGAAGGAGATGAAAGCGTGGATGAGGGTCTCAGCAACAGAGTCTGAGAGTGACGGCTGGAGTCTGGAAATGTTTTTGAGGTGGAAGAAGGCGGATTTGGAAACAGATTTGATGTGGGATTGATAGGAGAGGGTAGAATCTAGGATGACACCCAGGTTGCAAACCTCAGGGGATGGAGAGATGTAGCCGCCATCCACATGGAGGAGGAAATCACCAATCCTCTGAAGCTGCGCCCTGGGACCCATGACCATGAGCTCTGTTTTCTTGCTGTTGAGTTTGAGTAGGTTGGTGGTCATCCAGGTCTTTATTTCGTGAAGGCAGTTGACTATGGACTGTGGAGGTAGCAGAGTGGTTGGTGTAGTAATGAGGTACAGCTGGGTGTCGTCAGCGTAGCAGTGGAAACGTAGACCATGGTGGCGGATGATCTGACCAAGCGGGAGCATAGATGGTGAAAAGGATGGGACCAAGTACAGAAGCCTATGGCACACCATGGTTTACTGGGGCTGGGTGGGAGCTGGTTCCATTTATGGAGACAAACTGTTGCCTGTTGGACAGGTATGAGTGGAACCAGGAGAGAACGGATCCGGTGAGTCTGAGGTGGGTGGAAAGGCGGTCGAGGAGGTAGGAATGGGAGACGGTGTCAAAGGCTGCACAGAGATACAGAAGAACCAGGATACTGATGTGGCCTAAATTAGCAGCCCTGAGGAGATCGTTAGTGATCTTAATCAGGGCGGTCTCGGTGCTGTGGTGGGCTCTGTAGCCAGACTGGAGAGGTTCAAAGAGTTCATGGTTGGACATGTGCTGATGGAACTGTGCAGCTACTGCTCTTTCCAGGGTCTCGCTGAGGAAAGGAAGGTTGGAGATTGGCTGGTAGTTAGCAAAGTCATCAGGGTCCAAACCAGGCTTCTGGACAGGCTCTGTTACACTAAATGTAACTTTAAGCTAGGTCACTCTCCAGCTAGCTGATTAGCTACTTGATTTGACAAGGTCCTTCTCATCTTTTCACTTTCCAAAATATTTGCATAAATGTACCTATCAGTTTATGAAGAAGCCCATGTAGGCAGGCAATACGATGCAGACAGAGCAGGTGGAGCCAAATACAATAGTATAACCTGTACCCAAATATGTTAAATGATATAAACTCTACAGAAGTGAATGACTTGCTGTTATGATGATAACTTTGAGCATCAAATGGGTGGAGCTTGGTTTCCCTCAGTCAGATTTGCTAAATAATTCTTTGTAGTTCTACTGTACTTTTTCTTGTTGAAGTTCCATAATATTTTCACATTTTCTCAACTTTGGGATATTTCATACATTGTTGGGACTTCCACTCAAGTGAATTTGTTAATATTTTTCCACCCTTGATAAGTTAATTGAAAATAAAACTAATCTGTGTGATACTGTAGATTTCATTAGGACCGTTTCATGTTTTCCCCATTTGGGACACCATACGTTTAGTGACATAACTCCATGAGTATTAAAGCTACTTTTACACAATTGATATTGCTGGATTCAGTAGAACCACACCTTTCAAACAAGACATCATAGGTCCTGCTATGACAATTCATGTCAGAGTCACTACAAAGTAAAGAGAACATTCTACATAGATTTACATTTCCGCCTATGTAGATATGTGTTCAAATGACTGTATCTCCTATTTACATTCAGATATTGACATTCAGTCTTTTTTTTAGAATGTAGATGAATGTCCTGACTTCATTTATGCAAAGTTTTAAACCTGTCAGAGCTTCCATTGTGAATCTACATGAGTTTTTATGCCTCAACCCCCAGACGGCCAGGCTTTATTTTTTGTTTGGGGTGTATAACTTTATATATCAATTTCACCACTTTTGCAGTAAAATATTCTTACACAACAATCCATTTCATGTATGGGAGGCCTTAGAGATGAAGAAAAAATATGTTGTGTTTGGTTCTAACTCCGGTAGGGGTATCTCGAAAACTAAAGCCCTTTTTGGCTGTTTGTCACAGGCCTACTTCTTACCTTCCAATCTCTCCTTTCTACTTTTTCCTCCTCTCTATCTGCTGCTAAAGCTGTTTTCTTCTGCACTAATATTCAGGCTTCTGCTTCTAACCCTAAAACACTCTTTGAAACTTTCTCCTCTCTCCTGCAACCACCAACCCCTCCTCCCTCCTCGTCCCTCCTCCCTGAAGATTTCGCCAACTTCTTTGACAAGAAGGTGAACGATATCCGATCCTCCTTCCCTCCTCCCCCGGCTGGTGCCCTGCGCACCACCCACACCCGTCTGCCTTCCACCCCTCCCTCTCTATCTTCAGCTACTCCTCTTCCCTCCCCCTCTCTATCCCACTTCTCTCCCCTCTCCCCTAACGAGGTCCTTCTCCTTGTTACCTCTAGTCGCCCCACCTCATGCTCTCTGGACCCGGTCCCATCCCCTCTGCTGCAGTCCTCTGCACCTGAACTTCTTCCCT
>NC_139959.1:43789768-43854768 GCF_963454915.1 Gymnoscopelus microlampas | reverse complement strand
AAGCCATGACGCACTGTTTCTAAATCCCTGTGTTCCTGTGTTTGATGCCAGCCTGACAGGTACAACAAAGGAACAATTAAGGAACAATGTGAACTGGTAGATGTGCCAATTTCACTATTTGTGAACATATCTGACAGTTTCGGGCAAATTCTGAAAATGTACTTTGTAATTTGTCATTTTGAATACTTGAGTATTTATTTGAGTACAGTATATACTGTACTTTGCCCACCACTGCCCACCACTCTACTAGAGGAAAGGCCATATGGTTACCAAAACCGGCTGAGTTCCCCATTCAGGGAGAAGGAAGGTTCACAGCAAATGCCATGGCATTAGCAACAGCAATATATATTATATATACATATATATATATATATATATATATATATATATATATATATATATATATATGCGTGGGTTGTATCCCTGTCACCATGCACTGTTTTTAATGTATTTCTATCATGAAATATCCATCTAATAAAGGCTTTTTTAACTTTTTCACCATAAGAGTGCCAAGCTCACAGCGCGGCACCGAGTGCCGCGCTGTGAGCTTGTAGATCTGCTATTTTGAAAAATCATGAACTCTTGAATATTTTAAAGCGAACATTTGTAACTCAAATCTTTGCTTCTGGGATTCTACAAAGGTCTTCTAAATCTTTATTAAACTTTTTCATGTCAAGGACCCCCAAAATGATATGTATTTGTCCGCGGACCCCCATCTGAAAATATTTTGTACCAGGGACCCCCAGAAGCAAAGATTTTGAGTGGCACTCAGTGCAGCGCTATGAGCTTGTAGATCTGATATTTTGTAATAGTCTTAAAATGACACGGATGCGTTCCTGGTCTTAATGGGTTAAGTACATCCTCACCATCTTGAAAAAGGTGCAGATTTTGAACTACACAAATCTTGTATGGGGGTCCCTGGCACAACATATTTTCTGATGGGGGTCCACGGTCAAAAACATATTCATTTGGGGGTCCTTGCACAGTTTGAGAATGGCTGTAATAGAGCTATAGTGTTTTTTAAACACTACACATGTTTTAATGTAAACATTTCAAAAATGAAAACAGAAAATGTTTAAAAATAATTTCAGAATAATAGTGAAAAAAAAGTCCATACATTTAAACAGATCTACAAGCTCACAACGCAGCACATATAGCGACGCGTTGTGATCTTGTAGATCAGCTATTTTCACTATTTCTAAAATAGGACTTGAGTGACTATAATGTATTTTGTCTAATACGGTTGGGGACCACTGTACTGTAAGAAACAATAAGAAACGCAATAATCTTGCGTCATGACCCACATTTTACCAGTGGTGGAAGTATTCACATATTTTGCTTAAGTAAAAGTAGAATAACCACTATATAAAAGCACTCTGTTACAAGTAAAAGGCCTGTGTTCAAAATGTTACTTGAGTAAAAGTATAAAAGTATTGGATTCAATACAGACAGGCAGACAGGCAGGTACGTGTACACACACACACACACACACACACACACACACACACACACACACACACACATACACACACACACACACACACACACACACACACACACACACACACACACACACACACACACACACACACACACACACACACACACACACACACACACACACACACACACGATAAGTCCTGGAGTCTGTACTGTACTGATAACAGTTACAGTGTCATACACAATAGTATAAGGAGACTGACCTCCCTGTCCGGCCCTCTGTCTCTAAGAGAGTAGCAGTGTATCTGGACTGTCCTTTAGGGTCCTTTTATGAGGTCTGCTCAGACTCACTGACTCACCTGTTCACCTTCACCTTCACCAACACATTCTCTGAACCGCTCTATGCTGGGTTCTATGTTAACCCCTCCTCCTCAGTACGTCTGTGTGAGCAGAGATAGAGTCTCTATGTGAGGAGGACATCAAGTCTCCATGGTTACTCAACATGTTTGAGTGAGTCCAGGTTGTCACGGTTACCATGGATACTTTGACACCATGCTAAGTCTGACATCATAGAACTCCATATTTGGGCATGACTGACTCATGGTGACATCATAGTGATGTCGTCATAAATAAAATGGAAGCAGCACACTGACATAAGAGAGGGTTTGTGTCGTTAAAAATGTTCACAATTATAACACGTTTCTTCATATTTATTTAACCCTTTGGATATTCAAAAATATCAGATCTACAAGCTCATAGCGCGGCACCGAGTGCCGCGCTATGAGCTTGTATATGTGCTATTTTAGCCAAAGAAATCTAAAATGATAGTTCACAACCCGTCGCAACGCAACCCGTTTTGAGCTTGTAGATCTGCTATTTTGGAATAAAGATTTGCACAAATGTTCACGATATCTCAAAAATAGAAGATCTACAAGCTCATAGTGCGGCACCGAAAATCTTTGAATATATTTTTAAGCGAACATTTTAACTCAAATCTTTGCTTCTGGGGGGTCCCTGGAACAACATATTTTCAGATGGGGGTCTGTGGCCAAATACATATAATTTTGGGGGTCCTTGACATGAAAAAGTTGAAGAACCACTGATATTATAGAAAGTTTTTCAGAAAACTGTTTTGGAAGATATTTGTAGAATCACCAGAAGCAAAGATTTGAGTTACAAATGTTCGCTTCAAAAATATATATATTCAAAGATTTGCACACATGTTCAAGATTTAAAAAAAATAGCAGATCTACAACCTTGTAGCGCGGAACTCGGTGCCGTGCTACGAGCTTGTTGATCTGCTGTTTTTGAATAGCTAAAGAAATCTAAAACGACACGGATGCGTTCCCGGTCTTAAAGGGTTAATCTCAATAGCAGATCTACAAGCTCACAACGCACCGCCATGCGACGCGTTGTGAGCTTGTAGATCTGCTATTTTGGAATAGTGAAGTATAAAATGGTCAAAGTGGTTGAAGTGATTTTTATGTTTTATAATAATATTTCTTAGGACCCCCGGGGGTCCCTGGACCTTACTTTGAGACCCTGTGTGTGTGTGTGTGTGTGTGTGTGTGTGTGTGTGTGTGTGTGTGTGTGTGTGTGTGTGTGTGTGTGCGTGTGTGCGTGCGTGCGTGCGTGCGTGCGTGCGTGCGTGCGTGCGTGCGTGCGTGCGTGCGTGCGTGCGTGCGTGCGTGCGCATATAAAGACTATCAATCTCTGCCAGTGGTTCTTAAAGTGGGGTCCAGGGACCCCCAGGGGTGCTTGAGGGGGTTCCAGGGGGTCCCCAGCTAAATGTGTTAATACAGCATCAAAATCACTTTAAACACTTTAACCTCTATTTATATATCAGATATTTGAAAGAAAAAAAAGCTGATCTACAAGTTCACAACGCGCTGCCGTTGTGGTTGCTTACAGATCTTGTAGATCTCCTGTTGTCAAACAAAAATCTTGGAAGAAATGTGAAAAACGTGGAATATTTTTTGAAAGAAATCTTCAAAGTCTTGTATAGGGGTCCCTGGTCAAAACTAGAAAAATGCTCCTCGGAGCCCTGCCAGACCCCTAGAGGGACAGACCGACAAAGCCTCATGTAGGCCCACCCCCTGGGTCTGGCAACAACTATGATCAGATGGGGGTCCTTGACAGGAAGAAGTTAACCCTATGAAATCAACATGTGTGTAAATGAGACCCCCTCAAAATCAGTCATCACCACAGCTTTAGATTTGAGATTAGATTATAGATTATAGATTATAGATTATAGAGTATAGATCAGATTAGATTAGATTAGAGATTAGAGATTAGATCAGATTAGATTAATTTAAATCAGACAGCACTGCTCAAACCTCCACTCCACTCATTTATAAATATGTATCATAAATAATGATGATGATGATGATGATGATGTAATCACAGTATCATACTTGTGTCTCTTATGTAAACACATCTACTCTATTATTTGACATGTGATTGTTTTATATGTGATATTTGACACAATAGACAGAGGAACATTGTATATTTGATCATGTCATCATCACAGTATGGTTGTTTCTTGTATATAAACCTTTATACTGAACCACTTAAACCCTGTTGACTTTACTGCCTGGGTTCATTGTGAGCTTGTAGATCTGCTATTTTGGAATAAAGATTTGCACAAATGTTCACGATATCTCAAAAATAGAAGATCTACAAGCTCATAGTGCGGCACCGAAAATCTTTGAATATATTTTTAAGCGAACATTTTAACTCAAATCTTTGCTTCTGGGGGGTCCCTGGAACAACATATTTTCAGATGGGGGTCTGTGGCCAAATACATATAATTTTGGGGGTCCTTGACATGAAAAAGTTGAAGAACCACTGATATTATAGAAAGTTTTTCAGAAAACTGTTTTGGAAGATATTTGTAGAATCACCAGAAGCAAAGATTTGAGTTACAAATGTTCGCTTCAAAAATATATATATTCAAAGATTTGCACACATGTTCAAGATTTAAAAAAAATAGCAGATCTACAACCTTGTAGCGCGGAACTCGGTGCCGTGCTACGAGCTTGTTGATCTGCTGTTTTTGAATAGCTAAAGAAATCTAAAACGACACGGATGCGTTCCCGGTCTTAAAGGGTTAATCTCAATAGCAGATCTACAAGCTCACAACGCACCGCCATGCGACGCGTTGTGAGCTTGTAGATCTGCTATTTTGGAATAGTGAAGTATAAAATGGTCAAAGTGGTTGAAGTGATTTTTATGTTTTATAATAATATTTCTTAGGACCCCCGGGGGTCCCTGGACCTTACTTTGAGACCCTGTGTGTGTGTGTGTGTGTGTGTGTGTGTGTGTGTGTGTGTGTGTGTGTGTGTGTGTGTGTGTGTGTGTGTGTGTGCGTGCGTGCGTGCGTGCGTGCGTGCGTGCGTGCGTGCGTGCGTGCGTGCGTGCGTGCGTGCGTGCGTGCGTGCGCATATAAAGACTATCAATCTCTGCCAGTGGTTCTTAAAGTGGGGTCCAGGGACCCCCAGGGGTGCTTGAGGGGGTTCCAGGGGGTCCCCAGCTAAATGTGTTAATACAGCATCAAAATCACTTTAAACACTTTAACCTCTATTTATATATCAGATATTTGAAAGAAAAAAAAGCTGATCTACAAGTTCACAACGCGCTGCCGTTGTGGTTGCTTACAGATCTTGTAGATCTCCTGTTGTCAAACAAAAATCTTGGAAGAAATGTGAAAAACGTGGAATATTTTTTGAAAGAAATCTTCAAAGTCTTGTATAGGGGTCCCTGGTCAAAACTAGAAAAATGCTCCTCGGAGCCCTGCCAGACCCCTAGAGGGACAGACCGACAAAGCCTCATGTAGGCCCACCCCCTGGGTCTGGCAACAACTATGATCAGATGGGGGTCCTTGACAGGAAGAAGTTAACCCTATGAAATCAACATGTGTGTAAATGAGACCCCCTCAAAATCAGTCATCACCACAGCTTTAGATTTGAGATTAGATTATAGATTATAGATTATAGATTATAGAGTATAGATCAGATTAGATTAGATTAGAGATTAGAGATTAGATCAGATTAGATTAATTTAAATCAGACAGCACTGCTCAAACCTCCACTCCACTCATTTATAAATATGTATCATAAATAATGATGATGATGATGATGATGATGTAATCACAGTATCATACTTGTGTCTCTTATGTAAACACATCTACTCTATTATTTGACATGTGATTGTTTTATATGTGATATTTGACACAATAGACAGAGGAACATTGTATATTTGATCATGTCATCATCACAGTATGGTTGTTTCTTGTATATAAACCTTTATACTGAACCACTTAAACCCTGTTGACTTTACTGCCTGGGTTCATTGTGAGCTTGTAGATCTGCTGTTTTCAGCTCATTGTGATCTATGATGACAACAGCAGAATAGTGACTCTACGGTTGATATGTTTAACTCTTTCCTCTCCTACTGCTGTGAGCATGTTGTTGGTCGACTAGACTTCATGTCATTTACTCTCATGCAGTGGTGGGAAAAGTACAAAAGGTTTTTTACTTAAGTAAAAGTACAAAAGTATTGGCATTAAAATGTACTTAAAGTACTAAAAGTACTAGTTGTGCAGAATGTGTAAAATGTGTAAAAGTCTTCTGAAAATAGCCGATCTACAAGCTCACAACGCGTCGCTCTGCGACAGAAATACTCTGTTACAAAGTACAATATTTGCTTCTGAGATGTAAGAAGTAAAAATATTGAACAATGTAAATACTCCACTAAAGTAAAAAATCCTAAAATGTGTACTTGAGTAAGTACTTGAGTAAATGTACTTAGTTACTTTCCACCACTGCTCTCATGTTGAACTCTGTAAATCAGTCTGGATTCAAACATCTACTAAATGTCTGCATTCATTCATTAATGACATTCAAATCATTCATTGTTCATCTATTGATTCATTATTACATCATTATGTTATTGTTGTTTTTATCTTCACATGTTATTGTATGATCATCTGTAGATGTTTCATTGTTTAATAAATTAACTCTTTAAAGTCTGATATTGTTCTTGTGTATTAAT
Source organism: Gymnoscopelus microlampas (assembly GCF_963454915.1). Taxonomy (NCBI): domain Eukaryota; kingdom Metazoa; phylum Chordata; class Actinopteri; order Myctophiformes; family Myctophidae; genus Gymnoscopelus; species Gymnoscopelus microlampas. Next base: position 43,848,276 of record NC_139959.1, on the reverse strand, counting down.
ATTCATAGAAGTCACATCTATGCATCAGGGTGCGTTCCCACCAGTGGTGGAAAAAGTACTCAAATGTTTTACTTAAGTAAAAGTATCAATGCCGCAATGTAGAAGTACTCTGTTTGCCTCTGAGATGTAGTGGAGTAGAAGTAAAAGTACTGAAAATTGGAAATACTCAAAATTGTAGTTAAGTACAGTACTTGAGTAAATGTACTTAATTACTTTACACCACTGATTTTAGCTATACAAATATAGCACATTAATTGGCTATTCAAAAATAGCAGATCTACAAGCTCATAGCGCGTCACTTTGTGCCGCGCTATGAGCTTGTAGATCTGCTATTTTTGAAAAATCATGAAAATGTGTGCAAATCTTTGAATATACATATATTTGTACCATTTTGTTGAGGGCGAGGCCCAAGCCACCAATGTGGCCCCTAGACCCCGAGCTCCCGTGAGGCCCCAGGCTCCTGCCATGTCCTCCAGCAAAAAGAAAGGAGAGAAGCTGAACCTGAACCGTGCTGCTAGAGCCCCTACTGGATGACCTGAAGAGAGAGAGATGGAATGATTGGAGGGGGGGGGGGGGGCACCACCATACCCCCCCCACCCATATGCACCAAGGGGACCTCCTCAGGGACCCTAAACCCCACCCCCATCCTGCCACAGGATTGTACGGAGCACCGCCCGGCCAATACCAACCCGGTCAAAGAAGCCAGCAGGGTCGATACTATTAGAGACCATTAAACATGTAGGCTGCACAGTGGCGTGCACAGACATTTTGAGGGGCAGGTGCTCAAGTAAATTATACTTTTTTTTGTTTGCTTGGTCTGCTCTTTTTCCCCTCTACACCTATACCTCTTTGCCAAAAATAGCCGATCTACAAGCTCACAACGCCTCGCAGCGCGAGGCGTTGTGGGCTTGTAGATCGGCTATTTTTGTAGATCGGCTATTTTTTTGTGGGCTTGTAGATCGGCTATTTTTGGAGATCGGCTATTTTTTGGAGATCGGCTATTTTTCTTGTAGATCGGCTATTTTTGGAGATCGGCTATTTTTGTAGATCGGCTATTTTTGGCTAAAGTTCTCCTCAGAAAAGGGATGCTATGGTTTCGAGTGGTTATGTTAAAAAGAAAAAATATCACATAAAGATTTGGCGGACCCCCTGTAGTAACTCTGAGGACCCCCTAGGCCCTCTTGACAAAAAGGGCACTTCTAGTCAAGAGGGCAAAGGGCAGGTGCTCTAGCACCACCTAGAGTCTATCTGTGCACGTCCCTGAGGCTGCACTAGCCTTCCTGCTTTCGTGTATAGAGGGGCGGGTTTAAAATCAGCGCGGAGAGAAAATGCGCCTGATCCCATTGGTTCACCGATCTGTCCGTCAGCCCCCGCCCCGTCAACACAACCATATAGAAACCTAGATACCTCATTGGCCTCTGCAGTTCATTGGAGCAACTCGTATCGCGGCCGCCATTTTCGCGTAGGCAAACGGACACTCAAAGTGACTACTGGCCAATCACAGCGCTCACAGCGCGTTGACTACTGACCAATCACAGTGTGTCTTTTCTAAGACTTGTCAGAATCGAGTTGTCCCGCCCCCACCTGCCTCTTATTGGCCTACCGAACGCCCCCTTCTGTGACACACAAGGAAGCTTGCCTACAGCTTGCCTACGCGAAAATGGCGCCCGAGATACCAATGCCTCAGAGCCGAAGGAGGCGTCTACCTTTATATGTCTATGAACACAACATTACGAGCGACGCCCACTGCACTCTGGTTGGTTGGGGAAATGAAACACTTCCTGTACCGGGTACACCGACGCGCTGGTCCAGGCTTTTATTTTTTAGCAAAACTAAACAATAAAAGCTTGGAGATCGAGGCTATTAAACATGTAAAACAAATGCTTAGTTTATAGAAACACAGCTTTGAGATGTTTACTGATTAGAAACACTTCCCACACACTTTCTCACACAATGCTGCCTGTGTGAGCTGATAACGGGCCAGACGGACACGGTCGTGCGTGACAGGAAGTGTCTACGTGCTTTTAGGGTAGAGAGTTTGTCAGGACGGGAGGGGTGAAGAGTGCCATGTCATGACAGTATGTCACCACAGGGGTTGTTTTTATTTAACCCCCGGTCGCCCTGGGTTGGGCGGACTCTTCCTGGACTCTGCATCATAGAGACATCTGTTTTCTCACATACAGCTAACAGCCCCCCCGGTGGCCATTTCTCTCTTCAATACTTTATTCTCTATTTGTGTAACTTATTTCTTAATAAATCCTTTTCATTGAACTTCATTTGTGTGCGACGTCTGTCTCCCTACTGCCTTATTAGCTGAGAAAGATATCCTGTTTTTTTGTCCTTTTCCTGTATTTTGTGGTAAAGGTTGGTAATACAAATTGCTACATTATAATAGGAGCTAGCCTGTGTCTGAGAGCTTCTCTCTAACAGACACAGGTTGGGGCAGGCCCTGTCCACGGCCTTAAGTTTCATTCTCAAGATATTTTCCCAGTGAAGATATCTCTCTGTTGTTTATCACTGAGTAAGGTGGTCGGGGGCAAAGTTCATTTCTCACCGAGTGGCTCTCATTCATATCCTCATAAGAGCAGGACACAGAGCTCTGCTCACAGAGGTGGCTGGGCTCTATAGCTGCTTGGTGATAACACAGAGCATGCAGAGTGAAGCTAGAGGTCTGTCACAGAGGTGTCTGGGCTCTATAGCTGCTTGGTGATAACACAGAGCATGCAGAGTGTAGCTAGAGGTCTGTCACAGAGGTGTCTGGGCTCTATAGCTGCTTGGTGATAACACAGAGCATGCAGAGTGAAGCTAGAGGTCTGTCACAGAGGTGTCTGGGCTCTATAGCTGCTTGGTGATAACACAGAGCATGCAGAGTGAAGCTAGAGGTCTGTCACAGAGGTGTCTGGGCTCTATAGCTGCTTGGTGATAACACAGAGCATGCAGAGTGTAGCTAGAGGTCTGTCACAGAGGTGTCTGGGCTCTATAGCTGCTTGGTGATAACACAGAGCATGCAGAGTGAAGCTAGAGGTCTGTCACAGAGGTGTCTGGGCTCTATAGCTGCTTGGTGATAACACAGAGCATGCAGAGTGAAGCTAGAGGTCTGTCACAGAGGTGTCTGGGCTCTATAGCTGCTTGGTGATAACACAGAGCATGCAGAGTGAAGCTAGAGGTCTGTCACAGAGGTGTCTGGGCTCTATAGCTGCTTGGTGATAACACAGAGCATGCAGAGTGAAGCTAGAGGTCTGTCACAGAGCTGTCTGGGCTCTATAGCTGCTTGGTGATGGCACAGAGCATGCAGAGTGAAGCTAGAGGTCTGTCACAGAGCTGTCTGGGCTCTATAGCTGCTTGGTGATAACACAGAGCATGCAGAGTGAAGCTAGAGGTCTGTCACAGAGGTGTCTGGGCTCTATAGCTGCTTGGTGATAACACAGAGCATGCAGAGTGAAGCTAGAGGTCTGTCACAGAGGTGTCTGGGCTCTATAGCTGCTTGGTGATAACACAGAGCATGCAGAGTGTAGCTAGAGGTCTGTCACAGAGGTGTCTGGGCTCTATAGCTGCTTGGTGATAACACAGAGCATGCAGAGTGAAGCTAGAGGTCTGTCACAGAGGTGTCTGGGCTCTATAGCTGCTTGGTGATAACACAGAGCATGCAGAGTGTAGCTAGAGGTCTGTCACAGAGGTGTCTGGGCTCTATAGCTGCTTGGTGATGACACAGAACATGCAGAGTGAAGCTAGAGGTCTGTCACAGAGGTGTCTGGGCTCTATAGCTGCTTGGTGATAACACAGAGCATGCAGAGTGAAGCTAGAGGTCTGTCACAGAGGTGTCTGGGCTCTATAGCTGCTTGGTGATAACACAGAGCATGCAGAGTGAAGCTAGAGGTCTGTCACAGTTTATGTTGAAGCTCAAGCAGATGCGACAACAGTCGTGTCCCGTAGCTGTTGGTGAAAGACACCGAGACAATAGTACTGTAGTCTCAAGTCACTGAGTGTTATTACATCTAATTCTACATTTGATGCCTGAGTTCTGAGCAATGCATCTGAAGCTAGTTACAGTCTAGTTGAGCAAACTAGACTATGACAGTCTAGTTGTCTAGAACTTACTGTGCTACTTCATCTTACTGTACTCTGTGCTACTACATCTTACATAATAGTCTACTTACTGTGCTATTACTATTGTGTTAAACTAGACTATGACAGTTTAGTTGAGCAAACTATGTACTAGCATCTGAAGCTAGTACATTTGATGCCTGAGTTCTGAGTAATGCAGTCTAGTCATTGTCAGAAGCCACTTGTAATCTACTGAGAATACATCCTCTAGGTTGAACTTGTGAGACAGAGTTTATCCATTCTAGATAAAGCCATAAGTAGGAGTAAAGGTTAAATTCCGGTAACTGGAGAGGTGTTAGCAAACCTTGAAGGGGTTCCGTTGGGGAATCTGGGTCTAGTGGGCCCAGGGTCTGATTCCCTCCACACATTTATAACTCAAATCTTTGCTTCTGGGGGTCCCTGGAACAATATAGTTGGAGATGGGGGTCCCTGGAACAATATATTTGGAAATGGGGGTCCCTGGAGCAATATATTTGGAGATGGGGTCCCTGGAACAATATATTTGGAGATGGGGTCCCTGGAACAACATATTTGGAGATGGGGGTCCCCGGAACAATATATTTGGAGATGGGGTCCATGGAACAACATATTTGAAGATGGGGGTCCCTGGAACAATATATTTGGAGATGGGGGTCCTTGACATGAAAAGGTTTGAGGACCACTGTTATAGAAACATAAACTATTAGGATGGACCTCAGGCCTTAATGGGTTAAACACTGAGTTATACGCTTTATGTTTCTGTTCTGCCAGATTGTAGATCTGCCACCCTTACAGATATGTAACTCTGAGAGTGTACACATGGAACTGTGACCCACCCATAATGTTACATTTTTGTGTTGATTTATCTATTTTATTTTGTGCTTTGAAATCGTTTTGGGAGCCGTGTTAATTTATCAGTATCAGTATTCAGCTTGGTCAGTAGGGGGCAGTATCAGAGCGTGTTCTTCCTCATGGGATGCTATTACCTGCAGACAGGAAGCTCACCTTCATTCTGATGAGAGCAAACAAGTCTGAAAACAACTCAAACATTGTGTGTGCTTCTTTCTCCTGTTAAACAGGTTAGTTTTGGTGCATCAACTCACTGAATGATATCAATGTGATCGTTATAACATTAAGGACACGTTCTGATGGTGGAGCCTCACTCTGAAGTGTTTACAAGATGTGGTTATTGTTTGTGAATGAATCCAGTTCAGAACACAGTAGTTTGAGAATGAATCCTGTTCAGAACACAGTAGTTTGTGAATGAATCCAGTTCAGAACACAGTAGTTTGTGAATGAATCCAGTTCAGAACACAGTAGTTTGGCTGGAGGAGCAATCAAGGCACAATGTTTACAGAGGAACTTCTGATCCTGATTCAGACGGCCAATAAGAGCTCCCGTTTGTGTAGATGTATTTGTAATGTGTTTTGGTATATTATGTGTGTTCTGTAAGACGTTTGACATGCTGTGTTATTGTGTAGACATGGTTATAGAATAAGTTCAACTCTCAGGAATTGGTCAATGAACGTTTAAAGTACAGTAACTTAACCCATTAAGACCGGGAAAGCATCTCTGGCATTTTTGGATTTTATCTGGCTATTTTCGAAAAATCTTGAAAACTTGTGCAAATCTTGAATAGATATGTTTTTTAAAGCGAACATTTGGAACTCAAATCTGTGCTTCTGGAGGAACACTGGAACAACATATTTGACTGCACACGTTTTCACAATTTCTCAAAAATAGAAGATCTACAAGCTCATAGAGTGCCGCACTATGAGCTTGTAGATCTGCTATTTTTGAACAGCCAGAGTATTAAATAATGGTCATAGCTCAATTTAGCCCCTTTCGGGACCCTGTTTACCTTTTTTGTATTTGGGAAGGCGGTATCCAGGGTCCCTTGACGCTCAAAGCACCCTCTCTTAAAGTCGCGGGTACCACTGTCTTGTCTCGGGCTAATAGCTTGTCGCTTGGAAGTTGCAGAGATTTCTCAAAGGTACCAAAAAGAGCAATACTAACGTGCGGTTAATCTGCATTAATGCGCTCGGATCGGCGCTGCCGTTTAACATTTTTAATCATTTAGTAAAGCTTAATTTCCTCTCTCAAACAATGCTCCACTTCCCATGTCCCGCTAAGCTCAAATCTAAAATGGCACAGATGCGTTCCCTGATTGAATGTGTTAAAGCTGCTGTACTAAGAAGAAGAAGAGTATAGTTGCTTAAATGAGAATCACATTTGGTTCCAACAGATGTGGTGAAAAATAAATAAATAAATAAATGAATGAATAGAACGGTTGCCTAACAACCAACTAGCCAATCAGGGCGTGACCAAACCATCCCTCCAGTCTATACATTTATACAAGTTTAAAACATGTATAAATGTATAGATTACAGCTCACCACTTCTTCACATCAACATTAGAGGGTTAAATAAAGTTATATTATAAAGTTTAAAACATGTATAAATGTATAGATTACAGCTCACCACTTCTTCACATCAACATTAGAGGGTTAAATAAAGTTATATTATAAAGTTTAAAACATGTATAAATGTATAGATTACAGCTCACCACTTCTTCACATCAACATTGGCAACATGTGTCCTGAAGTGAGTGACAGTGACCACTAGGGGGCGTCAACACCCCAATTATGTCAGAGAATCGTTTATTTTCTATTGCTTCAGATCACATAGAGTAGTGGTTCTCAAAGTGTGGTCCAGGGACCACCAGGGTTCCTTGAGGAGGTTCTAAATGGACCCTTACAGGTCTGTAACTCTGAGAGTGTACACATGGAACCAAATGGACCCTTAAGGGATTCTCCATTGATGGGGAATCCAAGCTAATAGAAACATTACGGCAGTCTGAACTCTGTTATGGAGAAGCCAAGGAGGAGATAGCCTTTAGTTATTACGTGAACCAAGCAGTCTCCTTGTGTCCACGTATTCCTTTTCAATGGCCATGTACACTGCACTGTATTGCACCTTACACTTTGCTCTTTATGACCTAATGTGAACTCTCTGTACCGGCTACGGATGTGTTACTGTTCTGTTTTTTACTGTTTTTTATTGTCTGTTTTAATGTTGTTGTACTGCACTGATGCTATATGCTGCAAACCAATTTGCCCCTCAGGGACACTAATAAACTTGAACCTGAACCTGAACCTGAACATTAGGTTTTCTAATCCAGGAAAGTTAGCATGTTATAATGAAGACATTGTTCTCACATTAATAATAATAATAATCTAAACACATTTTGGTCACTTATTTTTGATTATATTTCAAAGGCTTTGAATAAAAACATTGAGCCTGATCCACTACTGAGGCTTGAGTGTCGAGCCATCTCCTTGTGCACACTGCTGGCCAAACGTTTAATTTTGCAACAATGGAAATCTGAATCTAGTCCTCTGTTCCAGCAGTGGCTTAGAGACTTGGGTAATGTGCTACACATGTGGCACAAAATGTTGTTGTGTTGTTTGCTTTCAGGGGCCTGTTGTCACATGCTTTTTTGTAAGGCAACCCCTGTTGGATAGGTGGTCTCCTGTGACGGAGCCCGTGCTCGAGGTGGCCCCTCAAGTGTTTGAGAACACTGTGGGTTAAGCTTTCTCTGTGCCTTTAATTGTATAACATACGCTGTCATGTCATGTATAACATACACTGTCATATCATGTACTTTGATACTCTTTTGGCTGAGTTGTATTATCTTTTTTTTCTTTTTCTTTTTCTCAGTTTCTTAAATTATTTGTGTCCTTTTTCTTTTCTCCTTTTTCCACTTTTTAACCTTTTTCTTGTACTTTTTAATCCTTTGTCAAATTACGTGCAAGCTGAGAGAGGGAGACAGTGTCTCTCTCTCTCTCTCTCTCTCTCTCTCTCTCTCTCTCTCTCTCTCGCTCTCGCTCTCTCGCTCTCTCTCTCTACAAACCCCTCCCTCCTCATAAGTCAGACACTGAGGGAGAGAGAAAAAAAAACGTTTCCAGTTGTTTGTTGGATTTTTTTGGTCTGTGTTCCCAGAGAGAGAGAGAGAGAGAGAAGATGGCGGACAAGAGACACGCAGACACAAGACGGACATTTGGCTGTTAAAACTTCTGAAAAGAGTGAGTAGAAAGTGTATTTCTTTCTATTGTAAAACCACACTAACTATAGTAATAATAACATGTTAAATACTTGGACTGTGAGTTATAAACAAGGTTGACAACAGAAAGGATAGACAGAGAACAGAATAGCATTTTAGTAAAAGAGAACAGATTATGCTCACTTGTACAAGTACTGTCAAGTACTGAAAATAGCAGATCTACAAGCTTACAACGTGTCACATCTGTGACACATTGTGAGCTTGTAGATCTGCTATTTACACTCCATAACATGTCACATGTGTTGCCATGTGATACCGTCATACAGCGGAGCATAAATGAAGCAGAATCCTCACTGTGGTCTGAAACTCCCCTTAGAGTTATCAGCCAAGAATGTGTTTCCTGTTAACTCTCTGTGTGTGTGTGTGTGTGTGTGTGTGTGTGTGTGTGTGTGTGTGTGTGTGTGTGTGTGTGTGTGTGTGTGTGTGTGTGTGTGTGTGTGTGTGTGTGTGTGTGTGTGTGTGTGTGTGTTGTAATGTTACAACATCAGAAACAACACTGGACTGGTGGTTTAAAACTACAAGGAAAGCTGTCTTTCCTTCCTGCTGCAGACCATACACACACACACACACACACACACACACACACACACACACACACACACACACACACACACACACACACACACACACACACACACACACACACACACACACACACACAGAGAGAGGAAATGTGTCTGTTAGACTCAGCCCCACCCTATACTCTCTGTGATTACAACATGTTGCGCCCCCTCTCTGTCTCTCTCTCTCTCTAAAGAATACTTTGATAATGTTTGGAATGTATGAACATCACTTCAGTTAAACACTCTACACTTGCACAGACTTGCGTTCTTCATCCATCTACATCACATCTCTTGCAACGAGTTGTGAGCTTGTAGATCGGCTATGTTTGGCAAATGTTCCCCCCAAACTAGGGATGCTGGGGTTCAAGTGGTTAAAGAATTTTATTTTTTCTGCAATCTGTCCTATAATGGAAATGATTTATTCTCTCAAGTTCTCCTTGTGACATATTTAATCATAGGAGAGCTGTCCTACTGCCTGTCTCTCCTACACTGTCTGTCTCTCAGCTGTCCTACTGCCTGTCTCTCCTACACTGTCTGTCTCTCAGCTGTCCTACTGCCTGTCTCTCCTACACTGTCTGTCTCTCAGCTGTCCTACTGTCTGTCTGTCCTACACTGTCTGTCTCTCTCAGCTGTCCTACTGTCTGTCTGTCCTACACTGTCTGTCTCTCTCAGCTGTCCTACTGTCTGTCTGTCCTACACTGTCTGTCTCTCAGCTGTCCTACTGTCTGTCTGTCCTACACTGTCTGTCTCTCAGCTGTCCTACTGTCTGTCTCCTACACTGTCTGTCTCTCAGCTGTCCTACTGTCTGTCTCTCCTACACTGTCTGTCTCTCAGCTGTCCTACTGTCTGTCTCCTACACTGTCTGTCTCTCAGCTGTCCTACTGTCTGTCTCTCCTACACTGTCTCCCTCTCAGCTGTCCTACTGTCTGTCTGTCCTACACTGTCTCTCTCTCAGCTGTCCTACTGTCTGTCTCTCCTACACTGTCTGTCTCTCAGCTGTCCTACTGTCTGTCTCTCCTACACTGTCTGTCTCTCAGCTGTCCTACTGTCTGTCTCTCCTAGACTGTCTCCCTCTCAGCTGTCCTACTGTCTGTCTCTCCTACACTGTCTCCCTCTCAGCTGTCCTACTGTCTGTCTGTCCTACACTGTCTCCCTCTCAGCTGTCCTACTGTCTGTCTCTCCTAGACTGTCTCCCTCTCAGCTGTCCTACTGTCTGTCTCTCCTACACTGTCTGTCTCTCAGCTGTCCTACTGTCTGTCTGTCCTACACTGTCTCCCTCTCAGCTGTCCTACTGTCTGTCTCTCCTAGACTGTCTCCCTCTCAGCTGTCCTACTGTCTGTCTCTCCTACACTGTCTGTCTCTCAGCTGTCCTACTGTCTGTCTGTCCTACACTGTCTGTCTCTCAGCTGTCCTACTGTCTGTCTCTCCTACACTGTCTCCCTCTCAGCTGTCCTACTGTCTGTCTCTCCTACACTGTCTGTCTCTCAGCTGTCCTACTGTCTGTCTGTCCTACACTGTCTCCCTCTCAGCTGTCCTACTGTCTGTCTCTCCTACACTGTCTGTCTCTCAGCTGTCCTACTGTCTGTCTGTCCTACACTGTCTGTCTCTCAGCTGCCCTACTGTCTGTCTCTCCTACACTGTCTGTCTCTCTGCTGTCCTACTGTCTGTCTGTCCTACACTGTCTGTCTCTCAGCTGCCCTACTGTCTGTCTCTCCTACACTGTCTGTCTCTCAGCTGTCCTACTGTCTGTCTCTCCTACACTGTCTGTCTCTCAGCTGTCCTACTGTCTGTCTGTCCTACACTGTCTGTCTCTCAGCTGCCCTACTGTCTGTCTCTCCTACACTGTCTCTATAATATGTATTGTCAGCTACATAAGGAGTATTTGTCTCTGGGACAGTTGCACTGAGGTGTTTAGGACAGTATTGTTTATACTTCATATCTTGTTACAAATAGACAAAAACAAGACGCATTAAATGAATAAGATCATTATTAGGACACATGACACAGAGACAAAAGCATGGGAAGTCCAACCTGGGTCCTACCACACATTTACTGGCCTTCTTCTTGTGTTGTATTTTGTTCATTACTGTTACATTCAGTGTTGATGTGCAGGGGGGGGGGGGTTGTTTATGGTGTTTATGTAACCCTGGTTGTTAACGCCAAAAGTAACTTGGTTAATTGTAATAATGTATTAATTAATTGCCGTTTGGTAACACGTCATATTAATAATATATAGATCTATGTTTACTGGTGTTATAGATCTATGTTTAATGGTTCTAATGATCTATGTTTAATGGTGTTATAGATCTATGTTTACTGGTGTTATAGATCTATGTTTAATGGTGTTATAGATCTATGTTTACTGGTGTTATAGATCTATGTTTAATGGTTCTATAGATCTATGTTTAATGGTGTTATAGATCTATGTTTAATGGTGTTATAGATCTATGTTTACTGGTGTTATAGATCTATGTTTACTGGTGTTATAGCAAGAGACATGTGACTCATATCAACTATGTTTATGTAACCAAACATAACAAATTATAACCATTCATTCTAATTCATGATGGCTTGAATATAAGCATTTTAATTTGTATCACATTCCTTTACTGCATGGGTCTTCAATAGGGGGTCTGGGACCCCTAGGGGGTCCTCAGTTACTACAGTGAGGCCACCAAATCTTAGTGTGAGCTAGCATCCCTATTCTGGGTGGAACAACAAAAGAACAGCTCAAAACATTACACTTAGCTAAAAAAAAAACATACTTTTAAAATCACTTCTGGTTTAAAATGTCTCATGCATGAGCGAGGAACACATTGAGTGTGCACGTGGGGTTTAACATGAGCTGATTTCACATGCACACTCACCCGTGTGTGTGTGTGTGTGTGTGTGTGTGTGTGTGTGTGTGTGTGTGTGTGTGCGTGTGCGTGCGTGCGTGCGTGCGTGCGTGCGTTCCTTTTTTCTGATCTATTTCATTGACTGTAACCCTGACAGGTTTAATACAGACCCAAAGATGGGTCAGTCTGTGGGGAGAGAGGGGAAGGGACCTGACAAACAGTCTCCAACACCGAGCCGTGTGTCCCTGAAGAGTGACCGGTCTAAAGGAAGAGCTCCTGACTTCAGTAATGAACCTGGACCTCCAGACACAAAGTAAGTGAATCCTCCTATGAGACTGTGGGTTAATTAACGAGCCTTACAGCTGAAGACAGCTGACAAACCTCTGAATATGTTTATGCTTTTGTCTTATAACAGTCTGTGTCATGTGTGAATATGTGTCTATTTATTTATTTGAAGGTTTTCTCTAACTCAAGAACTCTGATGACAGTCAGATCAGATGTGTCCCAGCACTGCAGCAGGCATTAGTGTTGAAAATAGTGTATGGGGGGGGGGGGGAGACCAACACACAGTGGAACAGATGGTTAGTAAATGAATAGCTGGATATCACAACCGTGACGCGCTGTGGGGAATTTGTGGCAGAGGTATTCGGAGGTTTTCCCTTTCTGGCGATATTATTTGGTACGGATTACAACAACAGTGGGCCTGTGGCATCTATCGATCAAGATCTATCGATCGAGATCCTGCTCAAGACCCTGATGCTAGATAGGAGAGTGTCGAGGGCATGGATTCAGGAGTCCCAAGTTGCCCTTGGCTTGACTGCACTCTCTCATCACACATGTGCACATTTAACTGAATAAACAAGACATAGAGTCTAATAACAGTGTGTCCTCCCTGTCCAATGTTTAGCTATATATTGTAAGTTACTAAGTGTGCAGTTTGTGAATGAAGTGGTACAAATGTCAATGTAGTGTTCAGTGGTGAAGCTGAACTACAGACAGGTTGCTTGTGTGCATGTCCTATCTATGAAATCATGTATGGAATATTTATCTGTCTGTCTGTCTGTCTGTCTGTCTGTCTGTCTGTCCGTCCATGTATCTGTGCTACTGTCATTGTACTGTTTTAGTCCTATTTTCTAGTATTCTTCTATTGTTTGTTGCTGCAATGTCAAGGAGCCTAAACCCAATAATCTTACTCTTTCATACTTGAACAAATGACATATAGTTCACATGATAATAGTAGAAACATTTGTATGATTCCAGAAGTGTTCACCACAGACCAGAGTCTTCAGCAGCCAGCTGTGTGTCTATGCAGAGTGACCGGTCTAAAGGAAGAGCTCCTGACTTCAGTAATGAACCTGAACCTTCAGACACAAAGTATGTGAATCCTCCTATACAATATACACTCTGTCTGTCTGTCTGTCTGTCTGTCTGTCTGTCTGTCTGTCTGTCTGTCTGTCTGTCTGTCTGTCTGTCTGTCTGTCTGTCTGTCTGTCTGTCTGTCTGTCTGTCTGTCTGTCTGTCTGTCTGTCTGTCTGTCTGTCTGTCTGTCTGTCTGTCTGTCTGTCTGTCTGTCTGTCTGTCTGTCCGTCCGTCCGTCCGTCCGTCCGTCCGTCCGTCCGTCTGTCTAGATGCAAGCCCAGGTGTGCCGGAGAATTTAATTTATCACTTCAGTGTAACCACTTAGACCCTCTATACTTAGTAAAACAGACCTGAATTGCACTGTACTTGGTGTGTTCTTTCCTAGACATATTTCATTTCATTTCAATGTGTAGTGTGGCCATTCAGCCACTGTGTGGCACAAGTAAAAGTCTGGTATTCAGAATTTACTTTAGTAAAAGTATTTCCTTTTTTTCTGATCTATTTCATTGACTGTAACCCTGACAGGTTTAATAAAGACCTAAAGATGAGTCAGTCTGTGGGGAGAGAGGGGAAGGGACCTGACAAACTGTCTCCAACACCCAGCCGTGTGTCCCTGAAGAGTGACCGGTCTAAAGGAAGAGTTCCTGACTTCAGTAATGAACCTGGACCTTCACACACAAAGTAAGTGAATCCTCCTACGAGACAAGTGGGTTAATTAACAAGCCTTACAGCTGAAAACCGCTGACAAACCTCTGAATATGTTTATGCTTTTGTCTTATAACAGTCTGTGTCATGTTTGAATATGTGTCTATTTATTTATTTGAAGGTTTTCTCTAACTCAAGAACTCTGATGACAGTCAGATCAGATGTGTCCCAGCACTGCAGCAGGCATTAGTGTTGAAAATAGTGTAGGGGTGGGGGGGGGACCAACACACAGTGGAACAGATGGTTAGTAAATGAATAGCTGGATATCACAACCGTGACACGTTGTGGGGAATTTGTGGCAGAGGTATTCGGAGGTTTTCCCTTTCTGGCGATATTATTTGGTACGGATTACAACAACAGTGGGCCTGTGGCGTCTATCGATCAAGATCTATCGATCGAGATCCTGCTCAAGACCCTGATGCTAGATAGGAGAGTGTCGAGGGCATGGATTCAGGAGTCCCAAGTTGCCCTTGGCTTGACTGCACTCTCTCATCACACATGTGCACATTTAACTGAATAAACAAGACATAGAGTCTAATAACAGTGTGTCCTCCCTGTCCAATGTTTAGCTATATATTGTAAGTTACTAAGTGTGCAGTTTGTGAATGAAGTGGTACAAATGTCAATGTAGTGTTCAGTGGTGAAGCTGAACTACAGACAGGTTGCTTGTGTGCATGTCCTATCTATGAAATCATGTATGGAATATTTATCTGTCTGTCTGTCTGTCTGTCTGTCTGTCTGTCTGTCTGTCTGTCTGTCCGTCCGTCCGTCCATGTATCTGTGCTACTGTCATTGTACTGTTTTAGTCCTATTTTCTACTATTCTTCTATTGTTTGTTGCTGCAATGTCAAGGAGCCTAAACCCAATAATCTTACTCTTTCATACTTGAACAAATGACATACAGTTCACATGATAATAGTAGAAACATTTGTATGATTCCAGAAGTGTTCACCACAGACCAGAGTCTTCAGCAGCCAGCTGTGTGTCTATGCAGAGTGACCGGTCTAAAGGAAGAGCTCCTGACTTCAGTGAACCTGAACCTTCAGACACAAAGTATGTGAATCCTCCTATACAATATACACTCTGTCTGTCTGTCTGTCTGTCTGTCTGTCTGTCTGTCTGTCTGTCTGTCTGTCTGTCTGTCTGTCTGTCTGTCTGTCTGTCTGTCTGTCTGTCTGTCTGTCTGTCTGTCTGTCTGTCTGTCTGTCCGTCCGTCCGTCCGTCCGTCCGTCCGTCCGTCCGTCCGTCCGTCCGTCTGCCTAGATGCAAGCCCAGGTGTGCCGGAGAATTTAATTTATCACTTCAGTGTAACCACTTAGACCCTCTATACTTAGTAAAACAGACCTGAATTGCACTATACTTGGTGTGTTCTTTCCTAGACATATTTAATTTCATTTCAATGTGTAGTGTGGCCATTCAGCCACTTTGTGGCACAAGTAAAAGTCTTGTATTCAGAATTTACTTTAGTAAAAGTATTTCCTTTTTTTCTGATCTATTTCATTGACTGTAACCCTGACAGGTTTAATAAAGACGTAAAGATGAGTCAGTCTGTGGGGAGAGAGGGGAAGGGACCTGACAAACTGTCTCCAACACCCAGCCGTGTGTCCCTGAAGAGTGACCGGTCTAAAGGAAGAGCTCCTGACTTCAGTAATGAACCTGGACCTTCACACACAAAGTAAGTGAATCCTCCTACGAGACAAGTGGGTTAACTAACAAGCCTTACAGCTGAAAACCGCTGACAAACCTCTGAATATGTTTATGCTTTTGTCTTATAACAGTCTGTGTCATGTGTGAATATGTGTCTATTTATTTATTTGAAGGTTTTCTCTAACTCAAGAACTCTGATGACAGTCAGATCAGATGTGTCCCAGCACTGCAGCAGGCATTAGTGTTGAAAATAGTGTGGGGGTGGGGGGGGGACCAACACACAGTGGAACAGATGGTTAGTAAATGAATAGCTGGATATCACAACCGTGACACGTTGTGGGGAATTTGTGGCAGAGGTATTCGGAGGTTTTCCCTTTCTGGCGATATTATTTGGTACGGATTACAACAACAGTGGGCCTGTGGCATCTATCGATCAAGATCTATCGATCGAGACCCTGCTCAAGACCCTGATGCTAGATAGGAGAGTGTGGAGGGCATGGATTCAGGAGTCCCAAGTTGCTCTTGGCTTGACTGCACTCTCTCATCACACATGTGCACATTTAACTGAATAAACAAGACATAGAGTCTAATAACAGTGTGTCCTCCCTGTCCAATGTTTAGCTATAGATTGTAAGTTACTATGTGTGCAGTTTGTGAATGAAGTCATGCAAATGTCAATGTAGTGTTCAGTGGTGAAGCTGAACTACAGACAGGTTGCTTGTGTGCATGTCGTATCTATGACATCATGTATGGAATATTTATCTGTCTGTCTGTTTGTCCGTCCATGTATCTGTGCTACTGTCATTGTACTGTTTTAGTCCTATTTTCTACTATTCTTCTATTGTTTGTTGCTGCAATGTCAAGGAGCCTAAACCCAATAATCTTACTCTTTCATACTTGAACAAATGGCATATCGTTCACATGATAATAGTAGAAACATTTGTATGATTCCAGAAGTGTTCACCACAGACCAGAGTCTTCAGCAGCCAGCTGTTTGTCTATGCAGAGTGACCGGTCTAAAGGAAGAGCTCCTGACTTCAGTAATGAACCTGAACCTTCAGACACAAAGTATGTGAATCCTCCTATACGATATACACTATACTCTGTTTGTCTGTCTGTCTGTCTTTCTGTCTGTCTGTCCATCAGTCTGTCTAGATGCAAGCCCAGGTGTGCCGGAGAATTGAATTTATCACTTCAGTGTAACCACTTAGACCCTCTATACTTAGTAAAACAGACCTGAATTGCACTGTACTTGGTGTGTTATTTCCTAGACATATTTCATTTCATTTCAATGTGTAGTGTGGCCAATCAGCCACTGTGTGGCACAACTAAAAGTCTGGTATTCAGAATTTACTTTAGTAAAAGTACAAAAGTATTGCCATCTATCTATCAATCTATCGGTCTCGGCTAGACAGCACTCTCTCATCGCACATGTGCACATTTAACTGAAAAATAAGACATAGAGTCTAATAACAGTGTGTCCTCCCTGTCCAATGTTTAGCTATAGATTGTTATGTGTGCAATCTGGGAACCCAGACTGCCAACTGAAAAGGACAAACAGCGACATCTGCTGTTTGTTACTCTGTCAGTTGGCTTTGGGCGGAAGAAAACGTAGCACACGTGCGCCAAGATATATTTAAAAAATCACACCTGTGTGAAGGTAGCGGCGCCTTTGATATATTTTGTCATAGATGTGTTTCTACTAGAGAAACAATATTAAATCTCTGTAAATTTATTTCAAGGCTTCCAGTGGCACTAAATAGTGCCATTGGAAGCGATTCACCAAATGCATTCCAAGGTAAGTGGCAAAAACTGATCTGTCATAGCTGATAGAGTGGGTACCTAAAAAATAAACTTTGCGTGTGTCTGTCTGTCTGTCCTACACTGTCTCCCTCTCAGCTGTCCTACTGTCTGTCTCTCCTAGACTGTCTCCCTCTCAGCTGTCCTACTGTCTGTCTCTCCTACACTGTCTGTCTCTCAGCTGTCCTACTGTCTGTCTGTCCTACACTGTCTCCCTCTCAGCTGTCCTACTGTCTGTCTCTCCTACACTGTCTCCCTCTCAGCTGTCCTACTGTCTGTCTCTCCTACACTGTCTGTCTCTCAGCTGTCCTACTGTCTGTCTGTCCTACACTGTCTCCCTCTCAGCTGTCCTACTGTCTGTCTCTCCTACACTGTCTGTCTCTCAGCTGTCCTACTGTCTGTCTGTCCTACACTGTCTGTCTCTCAGCTGCCCTACTGTCTGTCTCTCCTACACTGTCTGTCTCTCAGCTGCCCTACTGTCTGTCTCTCCTACACTGTCTCTATAATATGTATTGTCAGCTACATAAGGAGTATGTGTCTCTGGGACAGTTGCACTGAGGTGTTTAGGACAGTATTGTTTATACTTCATATCTTGTTACAAATAGACAAAAACAAGACGCATTAAATGAATAAGATCATTATTAGGACACATGACACAGAGACAAAAGCATGGGAAGTCCAACCTGGGTCCTACCACACATTTACTGGCCTTCTTCTTGTGTTGTATTTTGTTCATTACTGTTACATTCAGTGTTGATGTGCAGGGGGGGGGGGGGGGTTGTTTATGGTGTTTATGTAACCCATGGTTGTTAACGCCAAAAGTAACTTGGTTAATTGTAATAATGTATTAATTAATTGCCGTTTGGTAACACGTCATATTAATAATATATAGATCTATGTTTACTGGTGTTATAGATCTATGTTTAATGGTTCTAATGATCTATGTTTAATGGTGTTATAGATCTATGTTTAATGGTGTTATAGATCTATGTTTACTGGTGTTATAGATCTATGTTTAATGGTGTTATAGATCTATGTTTACTGGTGTTATAGATCTATGTTTAATGGTTCTATAGATCTATGTTTAATGGTGTTATAGATCTATGTTTAATGGTGTTATAGATCTATGTTTACTGGTGTTATAGATCTATGTTTACTGGTGTTATAGATCTATGTTTAATGGTTCTATAGATCTATGTTTAATGGTGTTATAGATCTATGTTTAATGGTGTTATAGATCTATGTTTACTGGTGTTATAGATCTATGTTTAATGGTTCTATAGATCTATGTTTAATGGTGTTATAGATCTATGTTTAATGGTGTTATAGATCTATGTTTACTGGTGTTATAGATCTATGTTTACTGGTGTTATAGCAAGAGACATGTGACTCATATCAACTATGTTTATGTAACCAAACATAACAAATTATAACCATTCATTCTAATTCATGATGGCTTGAATATAAGCATTTTAATTTGTATCACATTCCTTTACTGCATGGGTCTTCAATAGGGGGTCTGGGACCCCTAGGGGGTCCTCAGTTACTACAGTGAGGCCACCAAATCTTAGTGTGAGCTAGCATCCCTATTCTGGGTGGAACAACAAAAGAACAGCTCAAAACATTACATTTAGCTAAAAAAAAAACATACTTTTAAAATCACTTCTGGTTTAAAATGTCTCATGCATGAGCGAGGAACACATTGAGTGTGCACGTGGGGTTTAACATGAGCTGATTTCACATGCACACTCACCCGTGTGTGTGTGTGTGTGTGTGTGTGTGTGTGTGTGTGTGTGTGTGTGTGCGTGTGCGTGCGTGCGTGCGTGCGTTCCTTTTTTCTGATCTATTTCATTGACTGTAACCCTGACAGGTTTAATACAGACCCAAAGATGGGTCAGTCTGTGGGGAGAGAGGGGAAGGGACCTGACAAACAGTCTCCAACACCGAGCCGTGTGTCCCTGAAGAGTGACCGGTCTAAAGGAAGAGCTCCTGACTTCAGTAATGAACCTGGACCTCCAGACACAAAGTAAGTGAATCCTCCTATGAGACTGTGGGTTAATTAACGAGCCTTACAGCTGAAGACAGCTGACAAACCTCTGAATATGTTTATGCTTTTGTCTTATAACAGTCTGTGTCATGTGTGAATATGTGTCTATTTATTTATTTGAAGGTTTTCTCTAACTCAAGAACTCTGATGACAGTCAGATCAGATGTGTCCCAGCACTGCAGCAGGCATTAGTGTTGAAAATAGTGTATGGGGGGGGGGGGAGACCAACACACAGTGGAACAGATGGTTAGTAAATGAATAGCTGGATATCACAACCGTGACGCGCTGTGGGGAATTTGTGGCAGAGGTATTCGGAGGTTTTCCCTTTCTGGCGATATTATTTCGTACGGATTACAACAACAGTGGGCCTGTGGCATCTATCGATCAAGATCTATCGATCGAGATCCTGCTCAAGACCCTGATGCTAGATAGGAGAGTGTCGAGGGCATGGATTCAGGAGTCCCAAGTTGCCCTTGGCTTGACTGCACTCTCTCATCACACATGTGCACATTTAACTGAATAAACAAGACATAGAGTCTAATAACAGTGTGTCCTCCCTGTCCAATGTTTAGCTATATATTGTAAGTTACTAAGTGTGCA
Organism: Gymnoscopelus microlampas; assembly: GCF_963454915.1. NCBI lineage: Eukaryota > Metazoa > Chordata > Actinopteri > Myctophiformes > Myctophidae > Gymnoscopelus > Gymnoscopelus microlampas. The sequence continues at coordinate 43,828,513 of NC_139959.1, read as the reverse complement.
GTTTGTGAATGAAGTGGTACAAATGTCAATGTAGTGTTCAGTGGTGAAGCTGAACTACAGACAGGTTGCTTGTGTGCATGTCCTATCTATGAAATCATGTATGGAATATTTATCTGTCTGTCTGTCTGTCTGTCTGTCTGTCTGTCTGTCTGTCTGTCTGTCTGTCTGTCTGTCCGTCCGTCCATGTATCTGTGCTACTGTCATTGTACTGTTTTAGTCCTATTTTCTACTATTCTTCTATTGTTTGTTGCTGCAATGTCAAGGAGCCTAAACCCAATAATCTTACTCTTTCATACTTGAACAAATGACATACAGTTCACATGATAATAGTAGAAACATTTGTATGATTCCAGAAGTGTTCACCACAGACCAGAGTCTTCAGCAGCCAGCTGTGTGTCTATGCAGAGTGACCGGTCTAAAGGAAGAGCTCCTGACTTCAGTAATGAACCTGAACCTTCAGACACAACGTATGTGAATCCTCTGTCTGTCTGTCTGTCTGTCTGTCTGTCTGTCTGTCTGTCTGTCTGTCTGTCTGTCTGTCTGTCTGTCTGTCTGTCTGTCTGTCTGTCTGTCTGTCTGTCTGTCTGTCTGTCTGTCTGTCTGTCTGTCTGTCTGTCTGTCTGTCTGTCTGTCTGTCTGTCTGTCCGTCCGTCCGTCCGTCCGTCCGTCCGTCCGTCCGTCCGTCTGCCTAGATGCAAGCCCAGGTGTGCCGGAGAATTTAATTTATCACTTCAGTGTAACCACTTAGACCCTCTATACTTAGTAAAACAGACCTGAATTGCACTGTACTTGGTGTGTTCTTTCCTAGACATATTTCATTTCATTTCAATGTGTAGTGTGGCCATTCAGCCACTTTGTGGCACAAGTAAAAGTCTTGTATTCAGAATTTACTTTAGTAAAAGTATTTCCTTTTTTTCTGATCTATTTCATTGACTGTAACCCTGACAGGTTTAATAAAGACGTAAAGATGAGTCAGTCTGTGGGGAGAGAGGGGAAGGGACCTGACAAACTGTCTCCAACACCCAGCCGTGTGTCCCTGAAGAGTGACCGGTCTAAAGGAAGAGCTCCTGACTTCAGTAATGAACCTGGACCTTCACACACAAAGTAAGTGAATCCTCCTACGAGACAAGTGGGTTAATTAACAAGCCTTACAGCTGAAAACCGCTGACAAACCTCTGAATATGTTTATGCTTTTGTCTTATAACAGTCTGTGTCATGTGTGAATATGTGTCTATTTATTTATTTGAAGGTTTTCTCTAACTCAAGAACTCTGATGACAGTCAGATCAGATGTGTCCCAGCACTGCAGCAGGCATTAGTGTTGAAAATAGTGTGGGGGTGGGGGGGGGACCAACACACAGTGGAACAGATGGTTAGTAAATGAATAGCTGGATATCACAACCGTGACACGTTGTGGGGAATTTGTGGCAGAGGTATTCGGAGGTTTTCCCTTTCTGGCGATATTATTTGGTACGGATTACAACAACAGTGGGCCTGTGGCATCTATCGATCAAGATCTATCGATCGAGACCCTGCTCAAGACCCTGATGCTAGATAGGAGAGTGTGGAGGGCATGGATTCAGGAGTCCCAAGTTGCTCTTGGCTTGACTGCACTCTCTCATCACACATGTGCACATTTAACTGAATAAACAAGACATAGAGTCTAATAACAGTGTGTCCTCCCTGTCCAATGTTTAGCTATAGATTGTAAGTTACTATGTGTGCAGTTTGTGAATGAAGTCATGCAAATGTCAATGTAGTGTTCAGTGGTGAAGCTGAACTACAGACAGGTTGCTTGTGTGCATGTCGTATCTATGACATCATGTATGGAATATTTATCTGTCTGTCTGTCTGTCCGTCCATGTATCTGTGCTACTGTCATTGTACTGTTTTAGTCCTATTTTCGACTATTCTTCTATTGTTTGTTGCTGCAATGTCAAGGAGCCTAAACCCAATAATCTTACTCTTTCATACTTGAACAAATGGCATATCGTTCACATGATAATAGTAGAAACATTTGTATGATTCCAGAAGTGTTCACCACAGACCAGAGTCTTCAGCAGCCAGCTGTTTGTCTATGCAGAGTGACCGGTCTAAAGGAAGAGCTCCTGACTTCAGTAATGAACCTGAACCTTCAGACACAAAGTATGTGAATCCTCCTATACGATATACACTATACTCTGTTAGTCTGTCTGTCTGTCTTTCTGTCTGTCTGTCCATCAGTCTGTCTAGATGCAAGCCCAGGTGTGCCGGAGAATTGAATTTATCACTTCAGTGTAACCACTTAGACCCTCTATACTTAGTAAAACAGACCTGAATTGCACTGTACTTGGTGTGTTATTTCCTAGACATATTTCATTTCATTTCAATGTGTAGTGTGGCCAATCAGCCACTGTGTGGCACAACTAAAAGTCTGGTATTCAGAATTTACTTTAGTAAAAGTACAAAAGTATTGCCATCTATCTATCAATCTATCGGTCTCGGCTAGACAGCACTCTCTCATCGCACATGTGCACATTTAACTGAAAAATAAGACATAGAGTCTAATAACAGTGTGTCCTCCCTGTCCAATGTTTAGCTATAGATTGTTATGTGTGCAATCTGGGAACCCAGACTGCCAACTGAAAAGGACAAACAGCGACATCTGCTGTTTGTTACTCTGTCAGTTGGCTCTGGGCGGAAGAAAACATAGCACACGTGCGCCAAGATATATTTAAAAAATCACACCTGTGTGAAGGTAGCGGCGCCTTTGATATATTTTGTCATAGATGTGTTTCTACTAGAGAAACAATATTAAATCTCTGTAAATTTATTTCAAGGCTTCCAGTGGCACTAAATAGTGCCATTGGAAGCGATTCACCAAATGCATTCCAAGGTAAGTGGCAAAAACTGATCTGTCATAGCTGATAGAGTGGGTACCTAAAAAATAAACTTTGCGTGTGTATAAATGTGGTACCAGATATGTATGTGTTATGAAATAATCTATACAATTTATAAGCTGTACCCAGAGTGTTTATGTTCCGGACTTTTACAGTTTATATAAACCATCTAATTTTGTATTCATGATATAATATTGATGTCATGAATAGTTCCCTTGCCTGACCAATCAGAACGTTGACGGGCCCGACCAATCAGACGTTGACGGAAAAGCCAGGTATAGAGCAGGACCATCGCCGTTAAAAATACATACAAAAAAATAAGGGGGAAAAGCATGAGAAAATAAAAATATATACAAAAGAAAACATGAGGAAATAAAGAATAAACCTTGACATCATAGTGATGTCATGAATAGTCCCCTTGCCTGACAAATCAGAACCTTGACAGGCCTGACCAATCAGAACCTTGACGGGCCTGACCAATCAGAACCTTGACGGGCCTGACCAATCAGAACCTTGACGGGCCTGACCAATCAGAACGTTGACGGAAAAGCCAGGTATAGAGCAGGACCATCGCCGTTAAAAATACATACAAAAAAAGAAGGGGGAAAAGCATGAGAAAATAAAAATATATACAAAAAAAACATGAGGAAATAAAAAATAAACCTTGACATCATAGTGATGTCATGAATAGTCCCCTTGCCTGACAAATCAGAACCTTGACGGGCCTGACCAATCAGAACGTTGACGGACCTGACCAATCAGAACGTTGGCGAGCCTGACCAATCAGAACGTTGACGGACCTGACCAATCAGAACGTTGGCGAGCCTGACCAATCAGAACGTTGGCGAGCCTGACCAATCAGAACGTTGACGCAAAAGCCAGGTATAGAGGGCTAATATCCGCTCTAGCGCCGCTAAAAAGGTAGGGTCATCTACGTCATTTTCGCTATCATGCAATTCCAGCCGGCAGATTCGTCGCACCATGGGAGCCAGACTGCAGCCGTGAGTTCAGTGGAATGCGTTGGAGTTAATGAGAGCCCGGTGGATCAGCTCATGAACAAAATATATTTCTGAATGACTGAGACCTTTGTAAAGTAATTGCTTCTGGAAAATAAAAGAAGACATATCACACATTGTTTTCTGCTGGGTTGCTTTTCAATTTGTCCACTGTATAAGTTTATTGAGCTATCTAAAGAGCACAAAGTAGGCGATACTGCCGAGACAGAAACCAGTTTTGCCATGTCCACTTATTATAAGCGACTTTGGGCTTATTTTTCGGTGAAGTTGCTTGTAAATATTGGTAGTTGCGGGTTGCGGTTTTATGGGCTTTTTTCTAAAGTGTAGTTGATTATTTGGACTTGGGCTTCACAATTAAAAAAATATGTTTATGTCATGGACCCTCAAATTAATATGTATTCGTCCCTAACCCCCATCTGAAAGTACCAGATTTGTGTTGTTAGTGTTTCAAAAATCCTCAATATTTCACATTTTAGTTCAAGATTTTTTTTTTAAATAGCAGATCTACAAGCTCACAACGCGTTGTGAGCTTGTAGATCGGCTATTTTCAATGTATACAGTAAAGGTTTAAAGTGCTCATAATGGCCTAGTGCAAGTCTTCAACAGGGGTCCGCAACGCCTAGGGGGTCCGCGAGGTACTGCAGGGGGTCCGCAGAATTGTTGCTTGATTAGACAATAAAAATAAAAATAAATTATACATACATATATATACAAATATTTGATATATATATATGTTTTTTAAATATCCATTTGTCTTCATATATTTTTTAAAAACATTTTCCACATTTATGTATTAAATAAATGATGATATCTATAAATGATTCTGTCCATTTTGAATAGCTTGTATACATGATTATTGTGCAATTGATAGATTGTTGTTCTCGGTTAATAAAGTATGTTTATAAATGGCAGTGCGGCCACCCTACTCACTGTACCCTGTACATGTTTGTTTAATATAAAAGCACGAATATATTAATCTGTCTATTATTTTTAATAGCTTAGTATTGATGCAAAATATCATGTATGTTTATGAAACACAATTGTATACATAATTATACAATATATGGGGTCGAGGTAGGGTAGGGGGTCCCTGCTCCATCTCCCCATCAGTTTGGGAAAACGTTGAAGACCCCTGGCACCCGGTGCTTCTTTTGGGCTTGTTTTCCTAGACCTGATTGCTTATTTCTGGCAACACTGCCAGAGACGATTTTTATACAGTCTATGGACGATACATGCCGCTGTTTAGATGCCTCAATAAAATTATACAGTGTGCTAAAAAGAATCCGAATTGATTGGATAAAAACCTGTGATATGTCTTCTTTTACATTCCTGAACCGATTATCTGACAAAGGACACAATCGTTCAGAAATAGTGTTTGTTCACAAGCTGGTCCAGATGGCTGCCATAGACTTCATAGTATTTCACCAAACTTCCTGTTCCAGTTTTGGCTCCCATGCGCATCAATGGCGTCTGCTATGCAAGCAATGGCGTCGGCCCGCCCCTTAGGCTGTCCCTTCCTTGTTTTCTAATTTCCTTGACGTGCGCAAGGAAACCAGGGTTTTGGTCTGCCTTCAGCGCATCACTTCCGGTGGTGCGACTATGTTTTCATTCCCACTAACAATATTTCTACACGGAACACTAACACCACTTCTCCCAGAGAACATGGATGGTTTTGGTTATAAGCCCACTTGTTTCTATGATGAAAGAGTAAGTTGAAATGTGAATATCTTTCCGTGGTTTTGTCTGCTCCAGCCACTCCTAGAGTGCCGGTCCCAAGCCCGGAAAAATGGGGAGGGTTGCGTCAGGAAGGGCATCCGGCGTAAAACCTATGCCAAATAAACTATGCGGATCAGGATACAGGCTTCTATACCGGATCGGTCGAGGCCCGGGTTAACAACGACCGCCTCCGGCGTCGCAGACCAGCAGGGCGCCGGTGGAAATTGGGCTACTGTAGGTAGAAAGAAAAGAAGAGGAGGGGAGCATGTCCAGAGGAGGAGGGAGAAGAGAGCGGGGAGGAGGGAGGAGGTGAGGGTAGGAACCCTGAACGTTGGCACCATGTCTGGCAAAGGGGGTGAGATAGTGGATATGATGGAGAGAAGAAAGGTAGACATATTGTGCGTGCAGGAGACCAAGTGGAAGGGGAGTAAGGCCAGGAGTATGTGGAGAGGGTACAAACTCCTCTACTATGGGGTGGACGGGAAAAGAAATGGGGTAGGAGTAATCCTAAAGGAGGAGTATGCTAGTGGAGTGGTAGAAGTGAGGAGAATATCAGACAGAGTGATAGCTGTGAAACTTGTGAGGGAAGGGCTAATACTTAATATCATTAGCGCATATGCCCCCCAGGTGGGATGTGGGATGGAAGAGAAAGAAGAATTCTGGAGCAGGGTAGATGAAGTGGTAGAGAGCATACCCGCAGGGGAGAGAGTTGTGATTGGAGCAGACTTCAATGGGCATGTAGGAGAAGGTAACAAGGGAGATGAGGAGGTGATAGGAAAGTATGGTGCCAAGCAGAGAAATGTAGAAGGTTAGATGGTGGTAGACTTTGCAAAAAGGATGAGGATGGCAGTAGTGAATACATACTTCACGAAGAGGGAGGAGCACAGGATAACATACAAGAGTGGGGGGAGGAGCACACAGGTAGACTATATCCTATGTAGAAGGGGTGGTCTGAAAGAGGTTAGGGATTGCAAGGTGATTGCAGGAGAGAGTGTAGCTAGACAGCACCGGATGGTGGTCTGTAGAATGACAGTGGAGGCCAAGAGGAAGAAAGTCCAGGGAGGGAAGAGAGAGCGACGGATCAAATGGTGGAAGCTAAAGAGAGAGGATTGTTGTGGGGAGTTCAGGGAGGAGGTCAAACAGGCGTTAGGTAGGAGAAAAGAGCTGCCGGTAGGTTGGCCAGCCACAGCAGAAGTTATGAGGGAGGCAGCAAGAAAGGTACTTGGCATGTCTACAGGAAAAAGGAAGCAAGAAAAGGAGCCCTGGTGGTGGAATGAGGAAGTGCAGGAAAGTGTACAGAGGAAGAAGTTGGCGAAGAAGAAGTGGGATAGGATGGGAGATGAAGAGAGTAGACAGGCATACAAGGCGACACGGCAGGAGGTGAAGAGAGAGGTGGCAAAGGCAAAGGAAAGGGTATTTAGTGAGTTGTATGAGAGGCTGGAAACCAAGGAAGGAGAAAAGGACTTATATAGATTAGCTAGACAGAGGGACCAGGCAGGGAAGGATATACAGCAGGTTAGAGTGATAAAGGATAAGGAGGGCAAGGTGCTTACCAGTGAGGACAGTGTGATGGGAAGGTGGAAGGAGTATTTTGAAGAGTTGATGAATGAAGAAAATGAGCGAGAGAGGAGGACAGACAGTGCGGAGGCAGTGAACCAGCTATGAGGGGAATGAAGAGAGGGAAGGCGGTAGGACCAGACGATATACCAGCGGAAGCCTGGAGTTGCCTAGGAGAGTTAGCAGTGGACTTTTTGGCAAGATTGTTCAACAACATCTTGGCCAATGAGAAAATGCCAGAGGAGTGGAGGCAAAGCGTCCTAGTGCCCATTTTTAAGAACAAGGGAGATGCACAGAGCTGCAGCAATTACAGGGGTATAAAGCTGATCAGCCATAGCATGAAGCTCTGGGAAAGAGTAGTAGAGACCAGATTGAGAGCAGAGGTGGACATCAGCGAGCAGCAGTATGGGTTCATGCCAGGGAAAAGCACAACAGATGCATTGTTCGCCCTGAGAATGTTGATGGAGAAGTATAGAGAAGGACAAAAGGAGCTACACTGTGTATTTGTAGACCTAGAAAAGGCATACGATAGGGTACCAAGAGAGGAGCTGTGGCACTGTATGAGGAAGTCAGGAGTGGCAGAAAAGTATGTGAGAGTAGTACAGGACATGTATGAGGGTAGTGAGACGGTGGTGAAGTGTGCAGTGGGAGTGACAGAGGGTTTCAAGGTCGGGGTGGGATTGCATCAAGGGTCGGCCCTCAGCCCATTCTTATTCGCCATGATGATGGACAGGCTGACAGATGAGGTCAGGCAGGAGGCCCCGTGGACAATGATGTTTGCAGACGACATCGCAATTTGTAGTGAGAGCAGGGAGCAGGTAGAAGAAAACCTAGAGAAGTGGAGACACGCACTGGAGAGAAGAGGGATGAGAGTGAGTAGGAGCAAGACAGAGTACATGTGTGTAAATGAGAGGGAGGAAGGAGGGGGGGTGAAGATGCAGGGAGTGGAGGTACCGAAAGTGCACGAGTTTAAATACTTGGGGTCAACGGTGCAGAGTAGTGGAGATTGTGGCAGGGAGGTGAAGAAGAGAGTGCAGGCGGGGTGGTGCGGGTGGAGAAGGATGACTGGGGTGATCTGTGACAGAATGGTACCAGCGAGAGTGAAGGGAAGGGTCTATAGCAGTGTCGTGAGACCAGCCATGCTGTATGGACTAGAGACTGTGGTACTGGCCAGCAGGCAGGTGACGGAGCTGGAGGTGGCAGAGATGAAAATGCTGCGCTTCTGTCTGGGAGTGACGAGAGTGGACAAGATCAGAAATTAGTACATAAGGGGAAGTGCTCACGTGGAGCCGCTGGGACAGAAAGTGAGAGAGGCAAGACTGAGGTGGTATGGACGTGTGCGGAGAAGGGAAGGGGAGTACATTGGGAGGAGGATGCTGGAGATGGAGCTGCCAGGGAAGAGGAGGAAGGGAAGGCCGAAGAGAAGGTACATGGACGCGGTGAAGGAGGACATGAAGGCAGTGGGCGTGATGGAGGAGGATGCAGAGGACCGAGCCAGATGGAAGCGAATGATCCGCTGTGGCAACCCCTGACGGGAGCAGCCGAAAGACAAAGAAGAAGAAGGTTTTGTCTGCTCCGCGGACGCTATTGTTAAATTAGTTTCGGTTAGTTTCGAGTGGGGAAGGATCGACGGACACGTGGGTGAATCCCGCCCACTACATTTGATTGGGATCTGAAGGCACGCCCAGTGCGTACACGTTATGACGAACCTCCCCGACAGATTCCAACGCAGAGCAGAATCTGTTCTTGAGAGAATACTATGTGTGCAGTTTGTGAATGAAGTAACCATATAACCATTTTAAAAATGATATTCGATATATTTTGATGAACGTGAACGTAGCGTTTACGTGGGGAATATAATAATACTATAATATATATAATATAATATTCACCCGCAGCTGGGTTTAACGAGACAGCAGCCAAAATGAAAATGCGACGTTTCCTAAACGTGCTCATCACAGATGACCGCACTGAGGCGATTTAAAATGGGGCCGATGTTTTGTTTCTAAGTCTAAGCTTGCCTTTCAGTAAAACAGCATTTGATAGACATAAATATTACCTACATATTACTGATTAGAGAGAATTTTATATTGTTGTAATCAGTTAATTATTTCCTGCATAATCGATGAATAAAACTGACGTGTAAAGTGGAGCATTGCATTGCAGATGCACAAATTGTCTTCTTTAAATAGACTATCATCTTATATAAATACAATTGACACAAGCAATTGACACCCTTTCTTCTGCTGATTATAGTAAAATTAGAATCACAGAGATTTGTTGACAATAGTACAATAGTAGCCTAGTACAGAGAGTTGCATGCTTTGCGTCCTGTCTCCACAAAGCCATTGCATTGTGTGCCATTTGCGGGTGCTTTTAGAATCCACTGTGCCCCCTCCCAAAGCCGTACCCATGTGTGTGTGCAGAATAGAAATGCTGGGGATATAGCAACAACACGCCCACGCGCACGCCTCCACGCGCAAATAACGGTGTCGGCATAATGGGTGACAGGTATAGCAGGTGCAGAATAACGTTTTGAGACAGCGCAGCTCCCTTATCCGTATTTAACAGGTTTAGGGTAAGGTTTAGGATTCAGGGGCGACTGGGGAATAGAGCCCTATGGGAGCTATCCCAAGGCAAAGCCAGGAAAGGCAAGAAGCACCACCTACGTAGATGCTCTGCAGTGTGACAGCTTAGCTAACAACACTGTACAGCTCAAGACCCTGATGCTAGATAGGAGAGTGTGGAGGGCAGCGATTCAGGAGTCCTGAGTTGGTCTTGGCTTGACAGCACTCTCTCATCATCACACATGTGCACATTTAACTGAAAAACAAGACATAGAGTCTAATAACAGTGTGTCCTCCCTGTCCAATGTTTAGCTATAGATTGTAAGTTACTATGTGTGCAGTTTGTGAAAGAGGTTGTACAAATTACAATGTAGTGTTCAGTGGTGAAGCTGAACTACAGACAGGTTGCTTGTGTGCATGTCCTATCTATGAAACAATTTATGGAATATTTATCTGTCTGTCTGTCTGTCTTTCCGTCCATGTATCTGTGCTACTGTCATTGTACTGTTTTAGTCCTATTTTCTACTATTCTTCTATTGTTTATTGCTGCGATGTCAAGGAGTCCCCATAACCCACTCTTTCATACTTGAACAAATGACATGTTGTTCATGATAATAGTAGAAACATTTGTATGATTCCAGAAGTGTTCACCACAGACCAGAGTCTTCAGCAGTCAGCTGTGTGTCTATGCAGAGTGACCGGTCTAGAAACAGAGCTCCTGACTTCAATGAACCTGAACCCGAGTATGTGAATCAATATACACTATAATATACACTATACTCTCTGTCTGTCTGTCTGTCTGTCTGTCTGTCTGTCTGTCTATCTGTCCTACCGTCCGTCCGTCCGTCCGTCCGTCCGTCCGTCCGTCCGTCTCTCTAGACGCAAGCCCAGATGTGCCAGAGAAATGAATTTATCTCTCCAGTGTAACCACATAGACCCTCTATACTTAGTAAAAAAGACCTGAATTGCACTGTACTTGGTGCATTCTTTTTCAATTTACAGAAAATAACTTCACCAAAAAGCAGATCTACAGTGGTACCAAGCTGGTCGTCACTATTTTCAAAACAGTACCTTGAGGCGGCGATGGGTACCTTTCTCAGCCGCTCCCCCAGATTCTCAGTCCCGCCCCCTAAACATATTGTATTTTATTTCAATGTGTAGTGTGGCCATTCAGCCACTGGGTGGCGCAAGTAAAAGTCTGGTATTCAGAATATACTTTAGTAAAAGTAAAAAAGTATTGGCATCGATCGATCGCCAGGTGTGCCTTGGCACCGAAAAGGTTGGCAAACACTGCTCTACAGGGACCTACCATGGGTCAGAGAGAAAAGGATGAGGGTCAGGCACACTGAACTAATGGCAAGCAAACTGACACTATGGGAGCTATCCCAGGGCAAAGCCAGGAAAGGCAAGAAGCACACCACCTAGATGAACTGCTGTGTGACAGCTTAGATAACAACACTGTAGAGCTCAAGACCCCGATAATAGATAAGAGAGTGTGGAGGGAAGCGATTCAGGAGTCCTGAGTTGGTCTTGGCTTGACTGCACTCTCTCATCACACATGTGCACATTTAACTGAAAAACAAGACATAGAGTCTAATAACAGTGTGTCCTCCCTGTCCAATGTTTAGCTATAGATTGTAAGTTACTATGTGTGCAGTTTGTGAAAGAAGTCGTACAAATTACAATGTAGTGTTCAGTGGTGAAGCTGAACTACAGACAGGTTGCTTGTGTGCATGTCCTATCTATGAAACAATTTATGGAAAATGTATCTGTCTGTCTGTCTGTCCATCCATTTATCTGTGCCACTGTCATTGTACTGTTTTAGTCCTATTTTCTACTATTCTTCTATTGTTTGTTGCTGCGATGTAAAGGAGCCCCCAAAACCCACTCTTTCATACTTGAACAAATGACATGTTGTTCCCATGATAATAGTAGAAACATTTGTATGATTCCAGAAGTGTTCACCACAGACCAGAGTCTTCAGCAGCCAGCTGTGTGTCTCTGCAGAGTGACCGGTCTAAAGGATTGGTTCCTGACTTCAATGAACCTGAACCCGAGTATGTGAATCAATATACACTATAATATACACTATACTCTCTGTCTGTCTGTCTCTCTGTCTGTCTCTCTGTCTGTCTGTCTGTCTGTCTGTCTGTCTGTCTGTCTGTCTGTCTGTCTGTCTGTCCTACCGTCCGTCCGTCCGTCCGTCTCTCTAGACGCAAGCCCAGGTGTGCCAGAGAATTGAATTTATCTCTTCAGTGTAACCACGTAGACCCTCTATTCTTAGTAAAACAGACCTGAATTGCACTGTACTTGGTGCATTCTTTTTCAATTTACAGAAAATAACTTCACCAAAAATCTACAGTGGTATCAAGCTGGTCGTCACTATTTTCAAAACAGTACCTTGAGGCGGCGATGTGTACCTTTCTCAGCCGCTCCCCCAGATTCTCAGTCCCGCCCCCTAAACATATTGTATTTTATTTCAATGTGTAGTGTGGCCATTCAGCCACTGGGTGGCGCAAGTAAAAGTCTGGTACAGTGTAACCACGTAGACCCTCTATACTTAGTAAAACAGACCTGAATTGCACTGTACTTGGTGCGTTCTTTTTCAATTTACAGAAACTAACTTCACCATTTTTTTTACTTGAGTAAAAGTATCTATACCTCAATGTAGAAATACTCTGTTACAAGTACAAGTCTGGTATTCAGAATTTACTTTAGTAAAAGTATAAAAGTGTTGGCATCAAATATACTTAAAGTACCAACAGTAAAAGTACTTATTATGCAGAATATCCCATTTCAAGTTTTCTAAATGTATAAAAATTGTTTGAAAATAGCAGATCTACAAGCTACAAGTGTGAGCTTGTAGATCGGCTATTTTCAAATGGCCGAAATATATATAGGGCTGAAGTGGTTAGTGTGTTTTGTAATTTCTCTCAAAATCTACAAAGTAACTATAACCCTAGGTTACAACAGTAACCCAGGTTTTATTAGTAATGTAAGAATGGTACTTACTATGGGATATCATCGCCCTCTAGCGATGCCACAGAGCAAACACACCAATCTCCCGAGCAACAATCCTCACAGACGATTGGTAAAGGGTTAGTGTGACGTAAAAAAACGGCGACCGGTTGTAGTATAAATACTCTTACGTCATCAGCGCTCGACCTCGGAACCTTCTACTCTGCATGCTAGCTTGCACTCAGAGGGGGTTCTAACGTAAGTACCATTCTTACATTACTAATAAAACCTGGGTTACAGTTGTAACCTAGGGTTATTACTTACTATGGGACACATACACGTCCCCCGGGGGAGCCCACAGTTCCACCAACCCCACCCAATGCCACCCAAGGCCATAGGTCAAATCCCCGACTTGACCCTGGCCACCAGGCAGCCCATGACCCCACAGGATCATGGATCAGGAGGATGTAAGTCAAGACCTTGACAGACTTTACGTCCTGGCCCTAGCCACTAGTCCAGACAACTCCAGTCTGACTAAAGTTTGGCAGGGAAACCAAGGCCTCCTCCTCCCAGGACCTTGTCTATCAGGTCCCGAGAGGGCAAGGAAGGCTTAGCCAGGACCATACAGAGAGACCAAGCCCCTAGGCCTGTCTCGTCACCTGTATGTCTGGAACCAGCCACTGCGTAAAAGGTGTTGAAAAACGCATGCCCTAAGGCCCTGCATTTCCAACCTACCGTGGCGCAGCCACTACACCCAGGACTGTGCGCCATCTCAGATGCCGCCACGTCCAAGCTGTAGAAAGACACGAATGTCAACGGCGACGACCAGTTGGCAGCCGAGCATATGTCCTGCAGCGACACCCCTTTATAAAGGGCCCATGATGCAGACACACTCCGAGTAGAATGCGCTCTCAGTCCCACAGGGACCGCAGTGCCACTACTCCCATATGCCAACCGAATCGCCTCCACAATCCATCTGGACAGAGTCGGTTTAGCCACCGCCGTCCTACGGCCTCGGCCGTAAGAGACGAAAAGCTGAGGCGACACCCGACCAGCTGCCGTCATCTGACAGTAGAGCCTCAAGGCTCTCACCGGACAGAGACAATGCAACCGTTTATCCTCTGCCGAGGCAAACGGTGGAGGGTGAAAAGCCCCCAGCTCTACCGGAGCTCTGGCGACCACACCGGTTTTGGACACATATGCCAAATTGGGGTTCAACAAAACCCTCTGGCCATTGTCCGAGAACCGCATGCAATCCTCACTCACAGAGAGTGCTTGCATGTCGCCTACATGTTTTGCCGTGCAAAGGGCCAAAAGGAGCGTCGTCTTGAAACTGACAATGCGCAGGCACGCCGTTTCAAGAGGCTCAAATGGAGGCCTGCACAGTGCCGTCAGCACTAAGGCCAGGTCCCATTTAGGAAACAAAGGTCTGTTCACTGGCTATGGAAACAGGTTCCCGGGCGTCAGAGGAAGGCTTTTGAGAACCGTCGTCACGATGGCCTTGGACTCCGACACCAGGTCGAGCCACTGGGCCCTCTCCAGGTCCGCCGTGAGGGCCATGGCCCGACCCGACCACATTATGGCGTTGCAGCTGCAGAGTATGGCCAACTGTACCAGCTGGGCGAGCTCCGTGGCGTCGTCGATGAATGTGATGTGCAGGTCCACCGCCGTGTCTGACTCCAGTAGAGGCCTGGCTACTAGCTCCTTGAGCTTCTCCGCGGCCGACCCCTGGAGCATCGACCCCGCGTTCAGCGCCTTCACAGCAGACGTGGAGGCCTTGTAGAGCACGGCGTGTGCACCGGAGAGGGCCTTCATCTTCGGGTTGGTAAAGGTGGGGTGTCCGCATCTGCGGTCCTTGCCTACCCGACCCGGTTTGGCGTTCTCGATGGCGGTGGCTAGGTCCCCGTCCATGGGTGGGAGACCAGCCACCCCCAGGTCGACCCCCGTGGCGATGTCGGCGTTGAAGCCTAGCGGCACTGGCTCCCGACGAACCGCCCAGGAGTATTGCACCGCGTCTCTGACTCCGCCGGCCTCTGGGAGCAACTTGGAGTCGACCACACGAGGGGGGAGGGGCGCCAGTCCCTGGAATCCTGGTCTGGGGACCCCGACTGACGACCTCGCAGGCTCCGTCGGCTGTGCAAGGCCGCACCTCGCCATAGCACGACGTAGCACGATGATAACGGGCTCCCCGGAGACCTTGGCCTCCTGGCTAGGCTCCGGGGAGGCCGTCGCCTCCTCTGGCCCCGGTACCGGAGGGTCTGGGCTGACCATCGTTACCTCCGGTTCCTGATAGGAGGTCATGGTGTCGTCGTCCTCCTCCGCTTCCGGGCGAGAGATTCGTCCTCCTCGCTGTCGTCGTCGTAGCATCCTGGGAGCTCCGTGTCTCCCCAGTTGGTTACGGACGAGGTGGGGGTGTGGAGGAGGTCATCGCTACCCTGGGAAGGTCCGATGGCCTCGTCGACGACGCTCCCTGGGGACTGGGGAGCCAGCCTGGCCTCCCCAGTCCGTTTGGGGATTGCTCCACTGGAGCGTGGAGCCGAGTGGAGCGGAGGGCCCATAGCCCCCCTGCTAGTGCTAGCCGCCTGCGCTCTGGGTGCTTTGGCGGGCGGCGCCTCGGGGCTAGCACTGCCGTTAGCTGCTAGCGCTAGGTTTCCGGCCCTGTCGAGACGTCTCTCCAACTGGGTCGGAGACAAAGCGCCACAGGGGCCACAGCCATGCTCCGCCTCCGTGCTGCGGTGCGCGGCCCAGGCGTGTGTGAGCCCCAGGCAGGACAAACACAGAGTGTGCTCGTCCTCTGCTGCGATGAGGAGTCGACATCCCCTCCTGCCGCAGGGACGAGGAGACTCCATCTTGTTGTTGTTGTTGTTGTTTTTGACACGAGGTGGTCAAACAAAGGCTAAGCTAGCCTAGCCTAGCACTAGCTTAGACGCTCGTGGCTCGAATACAGAGAGGATAGGAAAGTTGAATAAAGTTGAATAAAGTTGAAAACTCGGGAGAGTTATAACAGAAACTTATTTCATCACGAAAGCACCCGTGAAGGAACAATTTGTGCCCTCGCTTCAGGTTGTGTTGGAATTCGCTAAGTTTCTCCGATGTTTCGTTCAGCTCCGAGTGCATGCAGCCACTGCAGAGTAGAAGAAGAGGTTGAGCGCTGGCTGATGACGCAAGAGTATTTATACTACAACCGGTCGCCGTTTTTTTACGTCACACTAACCCTTTACCAATCGTCTGTGAGGATTGTTGCTCGGGAGATCGGTGTGTTTGCTCTGTGGCATCACTAGAGGGCGATGATATCCCATAGTAAGTACCATTCTGGAACTTACGCTATAATAACCAAAGTTTTCATGTAATTGTATTGGAGTAAAAGTACAATATTTTCCTCTGAGATGTAGTGGTTTAGAAGTAAAAATATTGGAAATACTCCAGTATAGTAAAAGTACCTCAAAATTGTACTTAAGTACAGTACTTGAGTAAATGGACTTTCAAACACGGGGAGACACACATTTTTTCAAAATTAGCAATTTGCAAATTTGTTTTTGTGCAATTTAATGTCTCTTGTCATTTGAGATTTATTTGGCTATTCAAAAATAGCAACTCTACAAGCTCATAGTTTGAGTGCCACACTATGACCTTGTAGATCTGCTGTTTTTGAAAAATTGTGTGTGAATAAATAAAATTAAGGTAGCCTACATGAGAAATTAAAAAGTAGTATGTTTTACCATGAGGGACTATCATCATTGCCAAACGGATCACCTGTTTCAATTTGACCTGTGTTATTATTTTTAATCAAATAAAATGACATGGTTGTGTAATTATTAAACGTGTTTACATTCAGTAGCCTACAGCAGTGACTTTGTACCGTTATGAGTGACTCGTGTGTGTCTGCTCTGCTGTGTTCAGTCTGTGAGAGGGCTGTACCTGATTTATGCTTAGTTGCACGACGGTGTCCCATGGAAAACTATCCGATCTACAAGACCACAAAGCGATACATTCGCAACGCGTTGTGGTCTTGTAGAATGGCTTGCATTCGGCACGCGACACCGCTGTACATCGAGCTTGACTTGAAGCTGCTTGCTCAGAGCTCATATGCTGATGCAATATCGTGAGACCGGTTGCTGTGTAAGGTTACAGGAGCCCACATTTTGTATGTATTTGATGCTGGGAACTGGAGTTATGGCTGTTTAAAGCCCAGCCAATAGGAGCACAGTGGGGGCGGGGCTTAAGAATTTACAGCTCGTCCCTATTGGTGGTCTTAGTCCACATACCAAATTTGTACTAGGTAGCATGCTGGAAACTGGAATTATGGCTGTTTAAAGGCCAGTCAATAGGAAGACAGAGGGGGCGGGGCTTGAGCAATTACAGCTCGTCCCTATTGGTGGTCTAAATCCACATACCAAGTTTGTAGTTTTCGTAAATCGGCTTGAACGTGGCGAAGGGTCAAACTTCAACGCCAAACAGGAAGTGAAAATAGCCGATCTACAATTCCTATTGGCTGGGCTTTAAACAGCCATAACTCCAGTTCCCACCATCAAAAACCTACTAAACTTCCAAGGTGCACTTAGACGGCCAATAGGGACAGGCTTAAGCCCCGCCCCATCTGTGTTCCCATTGGCTGGGCTTTAAACAGCCATAACTCCAGTTCGCTGATTGCCATACAGACATGTATAGTGGACAGAACGTCGAGGGCCCGGTCATCGCTGCTTGCAGCTTTAATATATTTATTATTTTTTTCAAATCAGCATCATGGTAGTGCTATACCAGCCCATTACATGAGTCTCATATGGCACCGGTAGTCATTTTGTATTTTAAAACTAAATGCCAGACACCAGTGGGTTAACATTGTGAACTATATTTCTTTAACAATTGTAAAAATCAAACTGTCCCTGGATTCCTTTGATTCCTTTGAACTCCCCATATAGGCCACGCCCATTTACACATTTTCTTCAAAACACACTTTTTGCTACTACTTCTACAGATCTTGTTCAATACTCATGCAATTATCTCTGGAGTCATGTGATAAACATGTATTAAACCATTTGAGTTTTTCCATTCCGATTGGCTATAACTGGCTTCCAAGGTTTGATGGAAGGGCCGGTTTTACGAAAAATGGACATAAAAGAGCAGAAAAACATTAATGCATTGTCAGATTTATGCCACATTTAATCATGTAAGCGTATAAGCAGTGTGGAGCCAAAAGCAATACAGCCACCCAGCCTGGCAGAGATTTGTGCTCCTTAGCACGCCCCTTTCTAATAGTCAGCTCCAAATATGATTAAATGAAATGTACTGTGTGAAATAACATAAATATTACCAAAATGAATAGTCATTTCCATCAGGGTTGTGTTTGTGACATGCAAGCAAATCCTGCATGTGTAGACATTATATTACACTTTACATATAATCCCTTCTGGGTGATACTGCTGGGTGACACAGAGACATTCCTGTGTGTATAGTTGGTTATAAAACTATTCCAGTCACTACAAATTGGGGGCAGGGAGAGACAAAGACAAACTGTGATCCTGGGTCCGTCCAGAAATCATTATAATGTAGAAATGACAAATCAATATATCGGTGTGCATTATTATGCAATGAAATGTTCATTCATCCTTTAATATAAAGGCTGTTATATAGTCCTAATACATTATATTCCTCTCCACAGAGTTCTGACCACACCCAGTCAAACAACAAGTGGACAAAGTAAGACTGAACACACTTTACACTATTTCATGTTGATAAATGTGATGCTTAAAGGAGCATTTCACCCATTTTCAGAATCAACTTTATTATCACATCAACAGGTTTACAAGTGGAAAACAGTGGGAGAAATTCATTTTTGTGCAACCAGCTCCATCGCTTTTGTTATTTACATTTTTTAAAGAAAGGGAATAAGTGGGGGGGGGGGGGGGGGGGGGCAAGGGAACACATAGTATATCTATCTGGTGCGGTAAGTACCTGAGGTAACACATAAGGTGTGTGAGCATAGCGGCAGATATATACTGTACATGACATGCTATGGACGTTAGTTAAGGTGTGGAAAATAAAAATAAAAAAAGCAGCTTGTTGTACATGGGATTAAGCTGCAGAGCGAGTTGACCACATAATCCACATAAGGTGGCTGTCACTGGTATTATCCACAGGTAGGTCCATGAGAAAGTAGACCTACCTAGTTGGTATAATCCACAGGTAGATCCATGAGTAAGTGGACCTACCTAGTTGGTATAATCCACAGGTAGATCCATGAATAAGTGGACCTACCTAGTTGGTATAATCCACAGGTAGATTCATGAATAAGTGGACCTACCTAGTTGGTATGATCCACAGGTAGGTCAATGAGTAAGTGGACCTACCTAGTTGGTATAATCCACAGGTAGATCCATGAGTAAGAGGACCTACCTAGTTGGTATAATCCACAGGTAGTTTCATGAATAAGTGAACCTACCTAGTTGGTATAATCCACAGGTAGGTCTATGAGTAAAGTGGACCTACCTAGTTGGCACCATTTGTCTCATAGGTGACCTCTGGACAGTTCAGAAATGTACCTAACACAGTGACATAATCAATGGGGATTCCAAGAAACTACAGCCTTTATCTTCCTGGAAAGTTAACATGAAGAAGTCATTGTTTTTCCATAAAAGATAAGTTTGAAGTGCTACCTGATGAAATGATACCTACTGATGATGTCACTGGTAGGCATGTTTCTGAACTATCCACAGCCATCCAATGAGACACAGAGTGAGTAGACAGAAAAGGTAACATATTATAATGAGCATTAGTGAGGACCAATTATATGAAGATAAGGTTGCAAATGGGTGAACTGCTCCTTTAAGCCATGTATGCTTACTTACTGTAATAAATATAACAACGATAATAATAATAATAATAATAATAATAAGGGTAATGATAATTACAAATATGATAAAAAATATGTTGCCGACCAATCACAACATGTCACATTAAGGTGTGTTGAGAGCTTGCCAAAAGGCTATAACTATGGAAAAACATTTTTAATTCTTGAAAAGTGGTTAAATGGCAGAAGACATACACTACAAATTATTTTATCAGAATATTTTCATTTTAATGAATTGTCGATATTTTGGAGGGCATTTATTTCATGTGCAAACACAGCTGTAAATGTTTACATTATAAAATAACTGAATGTTTAAAATGCATACATTCTCTTATCTTTGCAGGCGTCAGTCTGCAGGAGGATTTAAATGATTATAAGATCAGTTTGAACAGTCTTGATCGTGTGACATACGTCACTGAAGTGCCCTCCCTCAGCAGCATCTACACAGAGCTCTACGTCACAGTGGGAGAGAGTGAAGGGGTTAATAACCAACATGAGGTCTGGCAGCTTGAGACAGCTTCCAAGAAGATGACCCTCCATGACAAACCAATACACTGCTGTGACATCTTTAAGCCCCTCCTCCTTGGCAGAGACAAACCCAACAGAAGAGTTCTGACCAAGGGCATCGCTGGCATTGGAAAAACATTCTCTGTGAATAAGTTCACTCTGGACTGGGCAAAGGGTTTGGAAAATCAAGATGTCATTCTCCTGGTTCCCTTCTCATTCCGGGAGCTGAACTTGGTCAGAGATGAGCAGCACAGTCTTCTCACACTGATCCATGTTTTCCACCCAACATTAAAGAAGGTTACAGCAGAGCAGCTCGCTGTCTGGAAAGTTGTCTTCATCTTTGATGGTCTGGATGAAAGCAGGTTTCCATTGCACTTCGACAACAATGACATTGTTTCTGATGTCACAGTGACATCATCAGTGGACGTGTTGTTGACCAACCTCATCAAAGGAAGGCTGCTCCCCAAGGCTCTCCTCTGGATAACTACCAGACCTGCGGCAGCCAATCAGATTCCTCCTGAATGTGTCGACATGGCAACAGAAGTGCAAGGGTTCACAGACCCCCAGAAGGAGGAGTTCTTCAGGAAGAGATTCAGCGATGAGAAGCTGGCCAGCACAATCATCTCACACTTGAAGACATCAAAGAGCCTCCACATCATGTGTCACATCCCAGTCTTCTGTTGTATCACTGCTACTGTTCTGGAGGACATGTTTAAGACAGACGAGACAGGACAGCTGCCCAAGCACCTGACTGGGATGTACGGCCACTTCCTGTTGGTCCAGACAAAGCGGAAGACGCAGAAGTATGATGAGACTCATGAGCTGAATCAACAGCAGCTCATGGAGGCTGACAGGGAGGTTCTTCTGAAGCTGGGAAGGCTGGCGTTTGAACAACTGGAGAAAGGTAACATCATGTTCTACCAAGAAGACCTGGAAGAGTGTGGTCTTGATGTGAAAGACGCCTCGCTGTACTCAGGAGTGTGCACAGAGATCTTCAAAAGAGAGAGTGTGAAATTCCAGAAAACGGTCTACAGCTTTGTTCATCTGAGCATCCAGGAGTTTCTGGCTGCAGTCTACCTGTTCCGCTGTTTCACAGAGAAGAACATGAAGGTACTGGAGCCATTCCTGCGGGGCAGTGTCAGTTCCTTGGATCAATTCCTGCAGAAAGCCATTGAAAAAGCCCTACAAAGTGGAAATGGCCACCTGGACCTCTTTGTCCGCTTCCTTCATGGCCTCTCACGGGAGTCCAACCAGAGGCTGTTAGTAGGTCTGCTGGGTCAGACAGAGAACAGTCCAGAGAGCATCCAGAGAGCCATCGACAACCTGAAGGAGATGACCACTAAAGATTACTCTCCTGAGAGAATTATCAACATCTTCCACTGTTTGATGGAGATGAACGACCATTCAGTACATCAGGAGGTCCAACAGTACCTGAAGTCAGGGGACAGATCAAAGAAGAAACTGTCTGAGTCCCAGTGTTCAGCTCTGGCCTTCATGCTGCAGATGTCAGAGGAGGTTCTGGATGAGTTGGACCTGGACACATACAACACATCAAAGGAGGGGCGATGGAGACTGGTCCCAGCTGTGAGGAACAGCAGAAAGGCTCGGTTAGTAGGCATATAGAAAACTTACTAGTCAATCAGTCTACCTTCACACCTATACCACTATAACTCATTGGTTAATATAAAAGCTCAAATAATAACTAGGTCTCAAATCTGTCCAGGTCTCAAATAGTGTATTGTGTGTAGCTATGAGCAAATAAAGACCAGTCCCCAGTGAAGCAGGATAAAAACAAGACCGAGGCTTAAAATACTGCTTGCATTTATTTTTTACTGACTGAGAATGTCACCCTGCAATATGCAGAACCAAATACACACAATCACAGTGTCTTATGGCATCACAGAATACACTGATAACGTTACAGTGTCGTTATGACATCAAAGAATACACTGATAACGTTACAGTGTCGTTATGACATCACAGAATACACTGATAACGTTACAGTGTCGTTATGACATCACAGAATACACTGATAACGTTACAGTGTCGTTATGACATCACAGAATACACTGATAACGTTACAGTATCAGGGTGCTCGGGTGGTGCAGTGGTAAAGTGCCTGTCCACCACCACAGAGGTTGTGGGTTTGAATCCACCGTGGTCCATGTTGAGCGTCTATATGAACACAATCAGCCCGTACTGGTGTTACTCCAGAGTTATTGACTGAGCAGAGTGACCGTGTGCCTCATTGTAAATCCTCATGGCTACAGGCACAAAGGACACATCAAGTCTCATACAGATCCACCGGGAAAATATGAATCTATTGTTTCCTCTCCTGCTCAGTAGCCCCCCCTAGTGGAGCTAAAAGTTAAATAAAATAATTTAATGATAATTTTAAAGATTATTATTGTATTATATATCGTACATAATAATAATAAAAACATAATTTAATACATAAAGCTACAAAGTGTCTCTCAGTCAAAGGGTGAGGCTAAAATAATGATAAAAGCTATGGGATCACTCATCATTCTTCATGGAGCTTGAGGGTTCAAAGCTAATTCCATGTCGCAGTGTCCCTGAGCAAGAAAAGTAACCGCTGACTGCTGCTGGGAGCCATATTAATATTAATATCAATGGCATCCATTGTTCCTAATATGTTCCTACATTATTGTTAATGTAGAGGACACATGTCCTGTATGTGCAAATATACAGTGACAAATCCCCACAAAACAACTAAAAATGACTAAATTATTATTAATATTATTAATATTAATAAGCCCCATTTATGCTCCCACAAAGTTTGAGGGGAGGAGGAGACAGACAGATAACATTAGCCCCGCCCACCACCCGTCTCCCTCTCTGAACTCTGTGGGAACATGAATAAGGAAATCGTCAGATAACATTATCTAGCAGGTCAACCACTAGGATGTGATTCTACACATTGTACAAAACCACTACAACCATGCAGTACCTAATACTGAACTGTGTATCCATTCTGGGACTACTTAGATATACACACACACACCAACAGAGAACATAGAACATGTTACCACACAGAACAACAGGAGAACTCAAGTCCTCTGTAATATTCACAAGTGTCTTCATCATCTGTTCTACAATGAAATGGGACCATACCATTAGTGGAAGGGTGAAGAGATGATTTAAAAGCTGTTAAACAATGAGCATGGTTATTACTCAGTCAGTCAGTCAGTCACTTGCCAAGTTACATCACTCATGAGAACTGGCCAAGTTACTTAATACACCATGCAAGTTGCACCCTAATGTATACAGAGACAACATTCTATCTTTCACTTCTCTGTTCTCCGGTTGTCTGTTCTTACATCCTTTTAATGTCTGGATAACTAGTTAGGACACGATTGGTGATAGTACTAGTTAGTACTAGTTTGAGCAAGTCCTGGTGAGGACGCGCTGTGATTGGTCAGTAGTCGCAGTGATTCATAGTTCTGCTTTGTTGAACTTCTTTATCACGTTTTTGCAACTATGCCTGAACCTAACATTATTCCTGACCTTAACCTCAGTAAAACTGTGCCTAAACCTAACCTTATTCCTAACCGTAACCTCAGTAAAAGTAGCGTTTTATCGGTGAATATTAATTATCCGCAAAAAGTAGGACTACGGACTGGGAGTCTAACGATTTAAAGAATGTGACGCCGCTCCGTCTATCCGAATGGGAAGTAACGTCAGTTACTGGGGGTGTGGCCAGTGAGTGGGGGTGAGTGCTCAAACCAGCGGTACTAATGTTACTCGCAGATAGGACTTCTCTTAGTTGACAGTGAATTGAGTTTAATATATTTTGATTGAATCTTTATTTACAGACTTGTTTTCTGTGGCCTCCAAAAGACACACTTTGAAATTGTGGCTTCAGCTCTCAGCTCTAATCCTTCACATTTAAAAGAACTGGACCTGAGTGGCAACAACCTGGGGCTGGAAGATTCACAGGAGCTGGGAGATTCACTGGAGCTGCTGGGTGCTGGATTGAAGAGTCCACATTGTTGTCTGGAGATTCTCAGGTCAGATTAATTTAACAGAATGTAAATATTATATTAATACAGCGGTGAGAGCTTACTTGAAGAGGTTGATAGCGGGGTTACCCACACTGATTAGAATAATGATAAAGTACACTGGTTGTTCAACTGGACATAGAAGTGTGTGTTGTTCAGGAGGATTTTGATGACTTAGCACAGATCAAGGTCACCAGACACGTCTAATAGTTGCTTGACCATTATACAGTGAACAGTACCGTAGGCAGTGGAGAGATCTATGAAAGATAAACTTTAGAGTGAGACAGAGTGAGACAAAGAGAGACAGAGCTATTGACTGACATTGTTTCTGCCAAACCACATGACCTTAGTCTTGCTGGTGTTAATAGTCCAGGCGTTTCGGGCCATATTTTGATGGAATCGTGCACTTTACGATAAAAGCATGAAATTTGGCACACAGTTAGAGCATGCCATAAGGAACATTTTTGGCTATAGGGCCATCGCAGATTTGTCCTGTGGTAACCATGGCAGCCATTTTCCAAAATGGCCTCCATCTGCTGTCATTTTACCAATAACTCAGGTGCTAGACCACCTAGGATCTTGATTCTGGTGACTAATCCTACATTTTCAAGTATGAGGAATACAGTGGTACTATTCACAACATGCTAGTAACTACCTAACTAACTACAGTACATGAGAAGGCTGATACTCGCGTCATATTACACCTAGAAGATGCTATGAAGGAAGGGTATAGCAAGGTGACTATACGCACAGTAGACACGGATGTGCTGGTCCTGGCAGTAATGTCAGCCCAACACCTCCACTTGACTGAGCTGTGGGTTGCTTTTGGAACTGGGAAAAGTTCCTTAGCTGCTACCCCAGACAAAATAGATGACTGGATCGAGCCTCTGGAGCGATTTGTGGTATTGCTCTATGACCGCACAAGCGGCCAGGCATCAGTGAATCAGGCACGGAAGCAGCTATTCACCCAGAAGGGTAGAACAATTTATGGACTCCACCCAACACGAGCTGCACTGATTCAACATACAAAGAGGGCAGCCTACCAAGCTGGCCACTGCTGAGGACAGGTGATGGTTGCAGCCCCTGAACTCCCATCCCCAGGTGAATCGGGGTGGAAGAGGAAGGAGAGGTCAGGTGAATACAAATAATTTAATCCACTTCTTTACACTTGTAAACCCGTGATCTGACAATAAAGCTGATTCTAATTTTGACAGGAGGATGGGAAGTGCACTGGACCACACAGAAGCGAGCCTGGCCTGTCGAGAACTCCTCCGCTGTGGTTGCAAAAAGGGATGCAGTGGACAATGCAGATGTGTTAAGGCAGCACTTCAGTGTACTGCCCTTTGCTACTGTGGTGGACTGTGCAACTAACATTGTGTAGATTATCTGGCTTTATTGAATAGACCCCTTAACAGACGACGTCACACTGATAAGAACCAGTCTGCGCGGAACCAGTATGCGCGCAATGAAACCCATTCTATCAGGTCTCGCTAGGACGCGCCTCACTAGCCAACACACAAGAGGGGGTTGGGGTGTGCTGAAACCAGCGCACCCCAAAACAACAGGTTGAGAATTGATTGCGTGAAACAATCACCTGTGCGTCCAGTCTCAATGTTGGTAAACAAATAATTGGTCTATATGCCATTAGGCTATGACTCAGGAGTACTCTGCCTTTGTTGTGTCTTATAGTCCATTGAAAATAATTATGCAATACTACTACTAATAAAAGAAACATTCTTGACTCTCATGTGTCAGTTTGAAAACATGTACTGTACTACACCATAATATATTTTGATGGTTTTACTATTATTTAATTAACTGAATGCCAGATATATGTAGTTAGGTAGTAGCATTACATTACATTACATTACATTACAGTCATTTAGCAGACGCTTTTATCCAAAGCGACTTACAATAAGTGTATTCAACATAGGTAGGGAACGAAAACTACTAATCACCAGAAGTTTTAAGTACATTTCCTGCTAAAACAAGCAACCAAGAGTATACCTAGCGCTAAGGTAAAAGTGCAATATATCAGCTACCTACTTTCTTAAACAGATGAGACAAAAATGGCAAAATCAAATGAGCACGAGCTAAAACAAATAAGTGTATCGACTAAACAAGATCCAATAAAACAATACAAAAATAAAACAAGAGTTCGTACAACTAGTTAACAACAAGTAGCATGTTGTAAATAGTACCGCTGTATTCCTCATCCTTGAAAATGTAGGATTAGTCACCATAATCAAGATCCTAGGTGGTCTAGCACGTGAGTTATTGGTAAAATGACAGCAGGTGGCGGCCATTTTGGAAAATGGCTGCCATGGTTACCACAGGACAAATCTAAATAGTACCACTGTATTCCTCATCCTTGAAAATGTAGGATTAGTCACCAGAATCAAGATCCTAGGTGGTCTAGAACCTGAGTTATTGGTAAAATAACAGCAGGTGGTGGCCATTTTGGAAAATGGCTGCCATGGTTACCACAGGAAAAATCTGCGATGGCCCTATAGCCAAAAATGTTCCTTATGGCATGCTCTAACTGTGTGCCAAATTTCATGCTTTTATCGTAAAGTGCACGATTCCATCAAAATATGGCCCGAAACGCCTGGGCTATAAGGACCAGGCCAAGAGCAGTGAAGCTGAATTCACTGGAAGCTATTTCTAGGAGCCAGGTCTTTGTGTTTTCTTTTAGAGTTTTGTCAAAGGCCTTTGAACTCTAGAGGATGAAAGGGCTTAACGTACAAGGACTCTTGAACCTTTGGGTTGTGTACTTATCTTGTCATGATGTAACTAGTCCAAATGCAGACATATATTGCTCCATCATTGCTCAGTTGATTAGAAACCGTTCTCAAAGTCACTCTTTTAGCATATAAATGAAAACAAGCTGATTCTGACAGTAGCCTGTATATAACATCACAAAACCCTTTGCGAAGAGTGTTTTATAGATTGTTTATTTTACATCCACATCCGCAGATCCAGTCTAATTCCTTCCTTCCTTCCAGAGAAAATGACTAAATCAACAGGAAGTTTACCTTTATTATTTAAGATCAAGTAAAGATTATTTAGTTCATGTTACTCCTGCCTGTTAGGGTTCAGCTCTTGTATCTCTACTCCAAACCAGTCAGACTGGTTACTTTATCTACCCAGGAATAATTTAATATCTGATGTTTGATTCTTTATTTAGACTGACTAACTGCTGGTTGTCAGAGAGATGCTGTGAAGTTCTGGCCTCAGCTCTACATTCTAATCCATCCCTCCATCTCAAAGAACTAGACCTGCGTTTCAACATCCTGAATGACTCAGCACTGCAGCTGTTCTCTGGACTTAAGACTCTCCAGTGAGTAGAATGAACTGTGTCCATGTTTGTCAGTTCACTGTTTCTATTAGAATGTTTCAATGGTTGGTAGGCAGGATAGGGGTGAATATGAGTAGAATGAATCTGCAATACATCACCTACATAATAATGAATCATACTATTATTATTAATTTTATTGTTATTGCGATGTGATACGAGGCCAGTGCGGTCTAGCCAACACCAACTCGGGACTCCTGAATCGCTGCCCTCCACACTCTCCTATCTATTATCAGGGTCTTGAGCTCTTCAGTGTTGCTAGCTAAGCTGTCGCGCCGCAGTGCATCTACGTAGGCGGTGCGCTTCTTGCCTTTCCTGGCTTCATACTGGGTTGTCTCCCATAGAGTAAATTTGCTTGCCACTAGTTCCAGGTGCCTGACACACTGCCCTGTCAGCCTCATCCTTCTCTCTCTGACTTGTCTGTGACCCGTGGTAGGTCACCGTAGAGGACCACATATCTGATGTGGTCCGTCCATGTGACACGTAGTGCCATTCGACTTGTGTAGACTCCATCCAGGGTCCTTTCCTGTTGTGCTGTGGGGGTCAATGTCTCAGCCCCACACAGCAGTACTGACTCCACCATGTCTTATTTCCATACTCTCCTCATTCCCTTTAAGGCAGTCAAGTGTGAAGTAATCCAGGCCTCCGAGATATTTGAAGTCTGCCTCGAGCATCGTCCCGTCCGCAGTGGCAATGTTTTTTTCTTCTGTGTTAACAGTCAGTACTTTTGTTTTCTTGACATTGAGCCTGATGCCGATCTTCCTGCACTCCATTTCTACTGCCAGTAGTAGTTCCCTTCCTTTCTCTGCTGTATCCGAGACTAGGGCAATGTCATCTGCATAGTCGAGGTCAGTAATCATGATGGAGTGTACTCGCCTTGACTTCCTCCGTACCAGAGTGAACCCCAGTGCTTCCTCTCTGCCATTGATTATGAGTCACAGAGTGTCACCCTGTAGGACGCTTGCTAGGATCTCAAAGTGTTTGGTGTCGCCGTTGTGAGTTTGAACCTTGGCTCAAGTCTGGCTGGAGCTTGTCTCCATCATCTGAACCATCTTCTCAGGAACTTCGTAGGCCCAGAGAAGGTTCATGAGTTAAGCCGTCGGAAGTCAATGAAGGTGATCACCGCTGAGAGGATCTGCTCCCTTACTCCTTCCAGAATCCTCCTCAGCTCTAGTATCTGCCCGCCTGTTGTTCGCTCCGGGTTAAAGCCGTTCTGTGAGTTTCTCAGTAGAGGGTCTAAGATGGGTCTAAGACTAGGGCTGTGAATCGTTTGCTATCTCACGATTTGATTCGATTCCGATTCTTGGGGTCACGATTCCGATTTTTATCGATTTGTTTCAAAATAAACGATTCTCGATTCAAAAGCGTTTTTTTTCCGATTCAAACGATTCGATTCAAAACGATTCTCGATTCAAAACGATTCTCGATTCGAAACGATTCTTGATTCAAAACATAGGATACATTTATGTAACTTTTATAATTGTAAAGGTTTTATCAACTGACAATAATGTACACCCACAAAGGTAAATCCAAGATCCTCCCAAAAAAAAAAAAAAATCGTATTCGTATTCGTGTCCATTTCAACTTTTAATTTGTATTTCGATTCACCCCCAGCATTCCTTTCATGTTCCTCCATCAGTCAATGAACAGTTTTGTCCCTTTTGTTTTACAACATGAAAAGGGATCAAATGTAACAGAATAGAGAATACGATACGATAATACTTTATTGTCAGTTTGCACTGAAATTTGTCTTGCGACCCAGAAACAGCCATGTATGCAACATATAACAGTACACACATTTGACATGACACAAGAAAACAACAAAATACAAATACATACATAAAGACTTGCAAAGACAAGAGCAATGTCCACCTCTCAGCCTACCCCTGGCTTATAACTCCTGATTAAGCCTCAATGTCGTCTGATGGACAAAGGACCTCTTCAGTTTGACCTTATTGTATGTAGGAACACTGTATCTCCTTACTGAAGGCAGCAACCTATATTCTCCATACAAAGCATGGCTAGTGTTTGAAGTGATATTCCTTGCCAACCTTATCATACTCTTATCATACGTAGAGGTATAGAGCCTCTGAAGTGGTTGCTGTCCAACAATCTTTGAGCAAATGTTCACTTGTTGCAGCAGTTGTGACTTTAAAGCTACAGACAGACATCCATACCAGTACTGCAGGACACTCATAATAACAGAAGTGAAAAACAAAAGAAGAATCTGTCTACTAGCACCAAAAGATCTCAGACGGCGAAGGAAATAGACTCTTTGTTTTGTCTTCTTACCCACTGATTCAATCTGGTCTTTCCATGACAAAAGGTGGTCTATTACTACTCCTAGGTATGTATACGAACATACCTGGTTGATCTGTTCACTATGAATAGTAATAGGGGATCTGTGTACTGTATCTCTAGTGGGGCACCAAAAACAATCTCTTCTGTACAAACAGTGTTGGGTAAAGTTACTTTTTAAAAGTAACTCCTTAAGTTAAAGGATTACTGCCATTAAAAAAAGTATTCTGTTACATTACAGGGTTACTTTCTGAGAAAAGTGTTAGATTACTTTTGCGTTACTGAAGATTAAAACTCATTTGTAAGGAATGATATATCCTATGTAATATCCCCTCATTACGAGTATGTTTGGTAAACATGAAATCAAGAGAGTAGCCTATCAGAGTGGCCACAGTGTGGAGCTGTGCTGAGCTTCACCAAGCATACTGACATATCTAATTTACATTGATGTTCTTCTTTTCAACAACAAATCCAACAATCATGTGAATACTTCTACGACCGTACTAAAGGATAACCTCTCTGTCTTCTCTCAATCTCTGTCATGTCAACAGGTGTGACCAATTAATGTAATACAAAACCAAACCAAACCAGTCAGTCAGTCAGTCAGTCAGTCAGTCAGTCAGTCAGTCAGTCGTGTGACACTGTCACACCAAAAGCGGTGACCAATGAATAGAATGATTACACAATCAACACAGGTTGCTGGCTGTTGGCAAGGCACGTGGTCACCGATTTGTGTGTAAGATCCGTGCAACTCTCTGTTGACAGAGACACGATCATTCATTTACCAGGAAACGGCACAAATGTGTTGATGGATATTTATTTTCCTTTGTGGCAACAGAAGGAACAGGAAAATATAGGTCTAAGTAATGCCATTGTTATAGTATATATAGGTCTGAAATAATCTAAGTAATCAAAGTAATGCCATTGTTTAGGACCCTTTGTTTGCAAATTAATAGTTATGTTAATATATAACTTAACTCATGAAAAAAGTTGATGTTCATGTTGTACTTCCTACAGAGTGAAACATGGAGGAGAAGACTGGATTAAACCTCAACTCCTTACAAGATGTGAGTATCTGTCTGTCTGTCTGTCTGTCTGTCTGTCTGTCTGTCTGTCTGTCTGTCTGTCTGTCTGTCTGTTTGTCTGTCTGTCTGTCATTTTATACTGGCTCCTCTCTCCCTGGATGTTGTCCTGAAAACTCTTCAGTAGCTTCCACTGAATTCATATTCATCATTTCATACGGGCTCATGCTCTCTCTCTCAATACAAACAGCGGCTAGACAGAAGGGCCGCGCAGCAGCCCGCACCTCTAGTCTGTTCCAACCTAGGCTAGGGGTCACTAGGTGAAACATAAACCATCTATCTATCTATCTATCTATCTATCTATCTATCTATCTATCTATCTATCTATCTGTTAAACCCAGCCTAGGGGTCACTAGGTGCAACATAAACCATGGATTCCCTCCTTCCCCAAACAGTCAGGACACACAGGTTTAAAATACCAAGAGTCAAGGATGTATTTGATATTGAAGATAGAAAGAAACAGCGAGACAAGAGACGTAGGCACGTTGAGGTAGTTTACTTAAACACCGTGAGCTGTACAACACATTTCATTCATTCACTGCGAGCAGCATAGCAACACTACTTTAACCCGGAACCGGAAGTGTCTATATTCCCCTGAGCCTCGCTCTTAAAGGGACAAGCCCTCTTTGGTGAATGTCTCTCAATGTCTCTCGATGTGGGTCACCACAATGTACCATTACCTCAGGGTGGGACTATGAAGCAAACAAAACAAAACCTATTCTTACCTAACATAAAGGAAACCAAAGATACAAATATATATATAAATATAACCTAATGTAGAAACATAATGTAAAGTGACTAAAACAGAACAAACTAATAATAAAAAGAGAGATCACCCACCCCTACACGCACAGATCTTTAACCCATGGCAATTCTAAAAACAGCAAACTGTCTGTCTGTCTGTCTGTCTTGTAGATCGGCTATAATTCAAACATATCAGAAATAGCTGATCTACAAAGCTCTCAATATGTCGCATCACAATGCATTGTCAGCTTGTAGATTGGATATGTTTCAAAATAACAAAAATAGTAGATCTACAAGTTGAAAACTAGTCGTATAGTTATTCACTGTGAGCTATAGATCGTCTTCATGGCAAAAACATGTTGCATCATAACGTGTTGTGAGCTTGTAGATCATCTTGTAGATAAGCTTTATTTAAAAGAAAAACAGAAGATCTAAAAGCTCACAACACCCCACATTGTGAGCTTGTAGATCCGCTTGAGGCGTTGTGAGCTTGTAGATCATCTTGCAGATAAGCTTTATTTAAAATAAAAATAGCAGATCTACAAGCTGGTAGATCATTGGTAACCAAGCGGTGGACATGTGGATCTTCAAAGCCATCACAGTCGATCACAAACAGGGTTGTGTGTATTGTTAGAGGAGGCGACGGATCAATCAATTGAACAGAATATCTAAATGTGAATATTAATTGATGAGAAAGTCAGTATTGTGCTTTGAAGATTAGATATCTGTAATAACAATGTATTTAATGTCCCTGTGTGTTTTCATTTGTTTTTTTAAAGTAACCTAAAAAGTGTCAACTTTATAATTAGTAGTTAAGCTGTCAGTTAAGCTTAACTAGTGACATAGATTAGCCTGGGTGCCAGCCTGCTTCGCTGCGTTCGGCGGACTTTTTTTCTCTCTCCGCTTCTCAGTCTGGAATGCCTCCTATCTCCAGGAGGCGGGACACAGCAGCCAAGGTTCCAAACCTACCGTGGCTTCTGATTGGTCTGTGGTGCGGGGCGGGACAAAAAAAACGGTGTGATCGTTTTGATTCGTCATTCGTTTGAACAACATCCAATCAGCAACGACGTTGCCGAACGTAACATATGTAGTTCCTGTGTACTTCCTGTGTAGTTCTGAAAGACGAGTCAATCGGGTGCATTCTAGACTGAGAAGCGCAGAGAGAAAAAAAAATCCGCCGAACGTAGCGAAGCAGGCTGGCACCCAGGCTAGACATAGATAGTAGTGTGATAAATATAGTAGTGTATAGTGTGTATAGGTTTAGTGGTCTATAATGTGTTTTCTTCCTATTCCTGTCCTCTCCCCTTCCTGGTGGTCGCACAAACACTGGGTTACACCCAGATGACGCGATACCACTAATCTAATATATCCTACTCTGTCAACTCACGTCGAGCAAGTGGTAACGGGAGGGCTTTGGAATTGCCACTCGGCTGTGGTGGAAGGCAAAGCTGCTTTCATCTCAGCCTACGCATCCTTGCTCTCCCTCAACTTCCTTGCTCCGACTGAGACCTGGATCCCACCAGAAAACACTGCTACGGCCGCGGCTCTGTCAGATGTGTACTCTTTCTCTCACACTCCCAGAGCCGTGCGGATAGGTGGTGGTGCTGGTCTACTAATTTCCAGAAAATGGAAATACTCTCCTGTCTCACTGTCACAATTCTCTCCAAACTCTTTTGAATTTCACATGGTCACGGTTTCTCATCCAGTCAAGCTCACCATTGCAGTTGTTTATCGCCCACCGGGCCCTGCTGGTGGCTTCCTGGAAGAGCTGGACCATCTAGTCTCTCACTTCCCGGTCGATGGCTCTGGAATCATCCTTCTGGGTGACTTCAACCTCCCGACTGAGAAGCAGCGAGACCCACTCCTTTCGTTTCTCGCCGCCTTCGACCTAGTTCTCTCTCCATCTCCTTCTACCCACGAGGCTGGCAACCAACTGGACCTGATCTTCACCAGATGCTGCTCTACTGCTAACCTGTCCGTCACTCCTCTTTCCAGTGAAAAGGTTAGAAAAGGTAAGAAATGATCTGATCACTACTTCATGTCCTACTCTCTCTCTCTCTCCTCTCCCCCCTCACAGCCTCTCCCTACCCACATGGTTTCCTCACGTCGCAACCTTCGCTCACTTTCACCCACTGATCTTTCCGCTTCTGCTCTCTCTGCTCTCCCTGCCCCTGAATCCTTTGCTCTTCTATCCCCTGATACTGCCACTGATCTTCTTTTCTCTACTCTATCCTCTTCCCTGGACCACCTTTGTCCCCTCACCACCAGGCCTGCACGCCAAACTCCACCTGCCCCCTGGTTGTCGGACTCAGTGCGTACTGAGAGACGGAGCCTGAGAGCGGCTGAGCGCAAATGGAGAAATGGCAACCTCCCGGAGGACCTTTAGGCTAGTGACAATGGCCCCAAAAAATTGAGGTACCCCTACCGGAGTTAGAACCAAACACAACATATTTTTTCTTCATCTCTAAGGCCTCCCATACATGAAATGGATTGTTGTGTAAAAATATTTTACTGCAAAAGTGGTGAAATTGATATATAAAGTTTTACACCCCAAACAAAAAATAAAGCCTGGCCGTCTGGGGGTTGAGGCATAAAAACTCATGTAGATTCACAATGGAAGCTCTGACAGGTTTAACACTTTGCATAAATGAAGTCAGGACATTCCTCTACATTCTAAAAAAAGACTGAATGTCAATATCTGAATGTAAATAGGAGATACAGTCATTTGAACACATATCTACATAGGCGGAAATGTAAATCTATGTAGAATGTTCTCTTTACTTTGTAGTGACTCTGACATGGATTGTCATAGCAGGACCTATATGTCTTGTTTGAAAGGTGTGGTTCTACTGAATCCAGCAATATCAATTGTGTAAACATAGCTTTAATACTCATGGAGTTATGTCACTAAACGTATATGGTGTCCCAAATGGGGAAAACATGAAACAGTCCTAATGAAATCTACAGTATCACACAGATTAGTTTTATTTTCCATTCACTTATCAAGGGTGGAAAAATATTAACAAATTCACTCGAGTGGAAGTCCCAACAATGTATGAAATGTCCCAAAGTTGAGAAATTGTTAAAATATTTATAAGATATACAACTTGAAATGCAGGTCTACAGTAGAACTTTTAACAATTATTTGGCAAATCTGACTGAGGTAAACAAAGCTCCACCCATTTGATGATCAAAGTTATCCTCATAACAGCAAGTCATTCAATTCTGTAGAGTATATCATTTAAAAATATTTGGTTTCAGGTTATACTAGTATGGCTCCACCTGCTCTATCTGTATCTGCATCGTATTGCCTACGTGGACTTCTTCATAAACTGATAGGTAAATCATTGCAAATATTTTGGAATGTGAAAAGATGAGAAGGACCTTGTTGCCAAATCAAGTAGAGAGGAGAGTGGCCTAGATTAAAGTTCCTTTAGCGTAACAGAGCCTGTCCAGTAGCTTACATTGACAATAGCAGTTTCACCAGATTGGAACAGAGTCTTATAGTATCACTGGTAACAATATGGTTAGTGTACATATAGCCTAACAACAGTACTTTTTTGTTTTGTTTTTTTGTTTAGCAGAATGGAGTGTGATGAACAAACATGTCAATATCTGGTCACATCATTGTATTATCCTTGGTAAACATTCAGAAAAAGTAAAGAAACAAGATCCATATGACAAAAAGCCCACAGCAGAAGGCCTTCAAAGCATACTAAGTGTTGCTCAACAGACATACAGATGAGATACTTTCCTTCAAAAATAATGGTATCTTAGAGCAAACAATACCTGCATCAGGCTCATCAAGAAGACTGAGTAGGGTTAATACAACATTGTTTAACATACGGACAGATTGTTTCATTTGTGGGAAGGCCATACAGGACAAGAACATCTGACATTAAGACTGGGACAGGTACAGTAAGAGTACCAGAGACACGGTATGTCATGCAGCATCAGAAAGGTTGATTGTACCCGGATGGCTTTGTGTATGATGCCAAACATCATAAAATCTCTAAACGAAATATAGCAGATGCCAAACCGAAATAAAACATAAATAATCAGAACAGCAGACCAGTACCTTTGACAAAGCTTTTATTAAGCTCACTGAAGTAATTGACAAAACAGTTTTTTAAAGAAATTAAATGATGACTCTAAACTAAGGGTTATGATGACATACTTAAGAAAGTGGTCCATGCTTTGTCTCAATATCTTCAGCTCTATGTATTATTTGCCTCTCAGAGAGATCTTGACTTGGCTGTTGTGTCTCAGTCTTCTGTCTCTTCGTTTTTTTTTCTTGGCGATGTGCAGATTCTAATAATAATGATAATGTCTCTTCAGTGCAGACTAGAAACAGTCCAGTGTTGGCGTCTGGCGAATCTCCATGGGGAGAGAGTTCCAGAGGGCAGGGGCTGCCACACTGAAAGCTCGATCGCCGCGGGTCCGCTTATTGCTGTGAGGGGTGGTGAGGAGCCCCAAGTCAGAAGACCGGGGGAGTAATCCTCGAGGAGGTCTGACAGGTACCGTGGGGCTAGGGCATGGAGAGATTTATAGGTGAGGAGGAGCAGTTTGTAGGTGATGCGGAATTTAACCGGACGCCAGTGGAGGTGTTTGAGGGTGGGGGTGGTGTGCTGCCAGCGTTTGGTGTGGATGAGCAATCTGGCAGGTCTGTCCAGGGCAGGTCTGGCAGGTCTGTCCTGTCCAGGGCTTTGTTGGGGAGCCCAAACAAGACACCGTTAGAGTAATCCAGGCGGAAGGAGATGAAAGCGTGGATGAGGGTCTCAGCAACAGAGTCTGAGAGTGACGGCTGGAGTCTGGAAATGTTTTTGAGGTGGAAGAAGGCGGATTTGGAAACAGATTTGATGTGGGATTGATAGGAGAGGGTATAGAATCTAGGATGACACCCAGGTTGCAAACCTCAGGGGATGGAGAGATGTAGCCGCCATCCACATGGAGGAGGAAATCACCAATCCTCTGA
The DNA here is from genome assembly GCF_963454915.1 of Gymnoscopelus microlampas. Classification (NCBI taxonomy): domain Eukaryota; kingdom Metazoa; phylum Chordata; class Actinopteri; order Myctophiformes; family Myctophidae; genus Gymnoscopelus; species Gymnoscopelus microlampas. The sequence continues at coordinate 43,791,991 of NC_139959.1, read as the reverse complement.
AGCTGCGCCCTGGGACCCATGACCATGAGCTCTGTTTTCTTGCTGTTGAGTTTGAGTAGGTTGGTGGTCATCCAGGTCTTTATTTCGTGAAGGCAGTTGACTATGGACTGTGGAGGTAGCAGAGTGGTTGGTGTAGTAATGAGGTACAGCTGGGTGTCGTCAGCGTAGCAGTGGAAACGTAGACCATGGTGGCGGATGATCTGACCAAGCGGGAGCATAGATGGTGAAAAGGATGGGACCAAGTACAGAAGCCTATGGCACACCATGGTTTACTGGGGCTGGGTGGGAGCTGGTTCCATTTATGGAGACAAACTGTTGCCTGTTGGACAGGTATGAGTGGAACCAGGAGAGAACGGATCCGGTGAGTCTGAGGTGGGTGGAAAGGCGGTCGAGGAGGATGGAATGGGAGACGGTGTCAAAGGCTGCACAGAGATACAGAAGAACCAGGATACTGATGTGGCCTAAATTAGCAGCCCTGAGGAGATCGTCAGTGATCTTAATCAGGGCGGTCTCGGTGCTGTGGTGGGCTCTGTAGCCAGACTGGAGAGGTTCAAAGAGTTCATGGTTGGACATGTGCTGATGGAGCTGTGCAGCTACTGCTCTTTCCAGGGTCTCGCTGAGGAAAGGAAGGTTGGAGATTGGCTGGTTGTTAGCAAAGTCATCAGGGTCCAAACCAGGCTTCTGGACAGGCTCTGTTACACTAAATGTAACTTTAAGCTAGGTCACTCTCCAGCTAGCTGATTAGCTACTTGATTTGACAAGGTCCTTCTCATCTTTTCACTTTCCAAAATATTTGCATAAATGTACCTATCAGTTTATGAAGAAGCCCATGTAGGCAGGCAATACGATGCAGACAGAGCAGGTGGAGCCAAATACAATAGTATAACCTGTACCCAAATATGTTAAATGATATAAACTCTGCAGAAGTGAATGACTTGCTGTTATGAGGATAACTTTGAGCATCAAATGGGTGGAGCTTGGTTTCCCTCAGTCAGATTTGCTAAATAATTCTTTGTAGTTCTACTGTACTTTTTCTTGTTGAAGTTCCATAATATTTTCACATTTTCTCAACTTTGGGATATTTCATACATTGTTGGGACTTCCACTCAAGTGAATTTGTTAATATTTTTCCACCCTTGATAAGTTAATTGAAAATAAAACTAATCTGTGTGATACAGGTAGATTTCATTAGGACTGTTTCGTGTTTTCCCCATTTGGGACACCATAGGTTTAGTGACATAACTCCATGAGTATTAAAGCTACTTTTACACCATTGATATTGCTGGATTCAGTAGAACCACACCTTTCAAACAAGACATCATAGGTCCTGCTATGACAATTCATGTCAGAGCCACTACAAAGTAAAGAGAACATTCTACATAGATTTACATTTCCGCCTATGTAGATATGTGTTCAAATGACTGTATCTCCTATTTACATTCAGATATTGACATTCAGTCTTTTTTTAGAATGTAGGTGAATGTCCTGACTTCATTTATGCAAAGTTTTAAACCTGTCAGAGCTTCCATTGTGAATCTACATGAGTTTTTATGCCTCAACCCCTAGACGGCAGGCTTTATTTTTTGTTTGGGGTGTATAACTTTATATATCAATTTCACCACTTTTGCAGTAAAATATTTTTACACAACAATGCATTTCATGTATGGGAGGCCTTAGAGATGAAGAAAAAAATGTTGTGTTTGGTTCTAACTCCGGTAGGGGTGTCTCGAAAACTAAAGCCCTTTTTGGCTGTTTGTCACAGGCCTACTTCTTACCTTCCAATCTCTCCTTTCTACTTTTTCCTCCTCTCTATCTGCTGCTAAAGCTGTTTTCTTCTGCACTAAAATTCAGGCTTCTGCTTCTAACCCTAAAAAACTCTTTGAAACTTTCTCCTCTCTCCTGCAACCACCAACCCCTCCTCCCTCCTCGTCCCTCCTCCCTGAAGATTTCGCCAACTTCTTTGACAAGAAGGTGAACGATATCCGATCCTCCTTCCCTCCTCCCCCGGCTGGTGCCCTGCGCACCACCCACACCCGTCTGCCTTCCACCCCTCCCTCTCTATCTTCAGCTACTCCTCTTCCCTCCCCCTCTCTATCCCACTTCTCTCCCCTCTCCTCTAAAGAGGTCCTTCTCCTTGTTACCTCTAGTCGCCCCACCTCATGCTCTCTGGACCCGGTCCCATCCCCTCTGCTGCAGTCCTCTGCACCTGAACTTCTTCCCTTC